>NC_053164.1:6039631-6345521 GCF_016835505.1 Polypterus senegalus | reverse complement strand
CAGCAGACTTCCGTGACCCTGTAGTTAGGATATAGCGTATCCAGCTATAGTTTGGATAATGGATGGATGGATAGTAAAACATTTTTACAAAAAACAAAGGATTCTGAAATGAAGAAAGTGGATTGTGGTGTCTGTCATACAGTAAGTGTTCTAAGTGTCAAAGCTCTCCTGGAGTGTGCAGGCTCTGAAAGGGTGCAGGTGGTCATATGAACATCCACATACTGCTCCGAGGCTGATTGGGGTGCTTGGCTGATCGCTCATTAATGTGCAAATGTGACTGGGTCAGTCAGGTGCTTTACTTGCACCTCATATCAGGTGGACGACTGCACCTACACCCAAGCGGGGCTGTAAAGGGATCCTTCATGGCAGAGAGAGGAGAACTGGGTTAGAAGAAAAGAAAAAGAAGACAGTCCAGAGGAAAGCTAGATAGGCAAATGAACGGTCAGAAGTAAACCAGGCAGCAAGAGCAGCATCAGTGCCTGTGAGAGGATAAAGCGCGACCAGGCCCTGCAAGCAGAGCAAAGTGAATGGCACTCCATGGGATGTCCCAGTCGTCAGTGTAGGAGTGTGGGGGCCAAGTCCAAGGAGATTCTTCTCAAGCTTTATAACACACTGGTGAGGCCTCATCTGGAGAACTGGGTGCAGTTTGGGTCTACAGCCTACAAAAAAGACATAGCAGCACTAGAAAAGGTCCAGAAAAGAGTGACAAGGCTGATTCAGGGCTATAGGGGATGAGTTATGAGGAAAGATTAAAAGAGCTGAGCCTTTACAGTTAAAGAAAAAGAAAGATTAAGAGGTGACATGATTGAAGTGTTTAAAATTATGAAGGGAATTAGTCCAGTGGATCAAGACTGTGACTTTAAAAAATGTAAAATTAAAACGTTTTCTGTACACAAAGAACCATAAACTCATGGAATAAGTGACCAAGTAGTATGGTAGACATGGGGACTTTAGGGGCTTTTAAAACTAGAACTCATGTTGTTTTAAGTGGATAGGACTGACAAGCTTTGTTAGGCTGAATGGCATGTTCTCGTTGAGATTGCTCCAATGTTTCCAAAATTCCTAATCCAAGTATTTTTAAAGAATTCACACAAAAATAAAGAGAAAAATTGATAATATACAAAAAATAACGTCTTACTTGTCATGTTCAGTTTCAGAACACAGCTTTCTAGGACAGTGGCTCATGACTGAGCTCCGACTTTTAGTTTGCATCATCTGTATATAGTGATGGTAGAAAAGGCTTCTGAAGCCACGCCTCTGATGACCTCATGGTTCCTCCGGGTTTTCTTCCTGTGTTCAAAAGGCAAAATTGGAAAGGCTGTTAGCCCTGTGGTGTTCCTCCACTCTCAACCTTCCTTGTACCTGATCGGCACCCCTAAGAAGCTCTTCATGTGCACATTTAATGACCTGTGAGAGGACACAGGACCCCGCAAGCGAAGCAAAGCAAAGTGAATGGTGCTTCATGGGATGTTCCCATTTATCAGTGTAGGAATAGGGGCAGCAAACGAACCTCCCAGTCATGACAGATGGCAGAGGTCTGGCAATGCGCATCCCATAGGCTGCCAGTCAAAGCAGCTGGGATGGGACTCAGGAGAGGTGGTTGTAGGTGTCGGCATCTCCACCAGTTTCAACACCCTCTGGGATGAGCTGGGCTGGCTGAGGAGGAACTCACTGCTGATATGGTTTACCTGGAACTGAGTGACAGTTCTATCTGGATTTTAGAATTTTTTTATCCAGTTACTCTGGATTTTATGGATTATTTATTGATGCACAGCACTTTTGGGACCCTTTGTTAGTTGTTTTAATTAAAAGCACGGATTCACTTTGCTGACTGTGTGTGTCTTTATTCGCTCAGCTCAACCTTGGGTCTGTTATCAATGCTTCTGGGAACAAGAGGCTCCTGGAAGCAATGAGGGAGTAATGTACTGACCCAAATCACTACAGTGTCATTTGAAAGTTGAAATACCACTCACGTTTAGTAGGTAATGGTCTATCCATCCGATTGGACACATTTGAATCAGGACCTTCATAAAAGCCATTTTTGGGGGGCTGGGGGTCAGATGTTGCTGTGTTACAGCAATTTGTCAATCTTTGAGGGAAAAAAACACATTGCAACGTGGAATCAGAGAATGCAATAAGGCATTTTAACAAGAAAAACACTGCACTTTAGTTATAGCAATGAGGAAATGAATGATTTAATGCAGTTTTTAAAAAAGTTTGCATCATTGTTCGGTCCTGTCAGCACGTCCAGCAACAATAACAACAACCTTTATTTCTATAGCACATTTTCATACAAATAATGTAGCTCAAAGTGCTTTACATGATGAAGAAAGAGAAAAAAGACAAAGTAAGAATTAAAATCAGAGAACACTAATTAACATAGAATAAAAGTAAGGTAGGGCGACACAGTGGTGCAGTTGGTAGTGCTGCTGCCTCGCAGTTAGGAGACCTGGGTTTGCTTCCCGGGTCCTCCCTGTGTGGAGTTTGCATGTCTTCCCCGTGTCTGCGTGGGTTTCCTCCCACAGTCCAAAGACATGCAGGTCAGGTGCATTGGTGATTCTACATTGTCCCTAGTGTGTGTGTGTGTGCCCTGCGGTGGGTTGGCACCTTGGGTTTGTTTCCTGCCTTGTGCCCTGTGTCACTGTAGTTAGGATATAGCGGGTTGGATAATGGATGGATGGATGGATAAAAGTAGGTCCAATGGTCAGGGAGGACAGAAAAAAGACAGCTGGAGAAAAAATTAAATCTGCAGGGGTTCCAAGCCATGAGACCGCTCAGCCCCCTCTAGGCATTCTACCAAACATAAATGATCAGTCCTCATTGTATTCAGGTCCAAAACAATGGGGCTGAGTTTAAAGGGTCAAAGTTATTTTTATAATAATAATAATTTTTTTTACACTTATAGAACTTACTCTTTTTCATTTGTTTCCTGCCTTGCACCCTGTGTTGGCTGGGATTGGCTCCAGCAGACCCCCGTGACCCTGTAGGATACAGCGGGTTGGATAATGGATGGATGGATGGATAGAACTTATTACTCAGAGTGCTTTATATAGTGAGTGGGGAGCCACTTCAGCCAATCAATCAATCAATCAATTAATCAACATTTATTTATATAGCACATATGCTTACAAAAAAATGTAGCTCAAAGTGCTTTACAAAATGAATAGAAAAATAGAAGACACAATAAAAAATAAACATTAATTAACATAGAATAAGAGTAAGGTCCGATGGCCAGGGTGGACAGAAAAAACAAAAAAAAACTCCAAAAGCTGGAGAAAAAATAAAATCTGTAGGGTTCCAGACCACGAGACCGCCCAGTCCCCGCTGGGCAATCTACCTAACATAAGTCAAACAGTCCTCTTTGTATTTAGGGTTTTCATGGAAGGACCCGATGATGATGATGGTCACGTAGACTTCTGGTTTCAGTCCATCAATGTTGGTGCATCATGATGCTTTGAGTAGGTGGTGGTGGCGCAGGCCGCCACCACAAAGAAACCGGAAAAAGAAACAGAAGAGAGAGTAGGGGTCAGTACGGATTTTAGAGCCACTATGAATAGTTATTATGATGAATTGAACATACAGAGTATCAGGATTAAGTTAAAGTGAAGTTATGAGAAGGCCATGTTAAAGTAATGTGTTTTCAGCAGTGTTTTAAAGTGCGCCACTGTATTTGCCTGGTGAATTCCTATTGACAGGCTATTCCAGATTTTAGGTGCATAACAGCAGAAGGTCGCCTCACCACTTATTTTAAGTTTAGCTTTTGGAACTCTAAGAAGACACTCATTTGAGGATCTAAGGTTACGATTTGGAATATAACGTGTCAGGCATTCCGATATATAAGATGGAGCGAGATTATTTAAGGCTTTATAAACCATAAGCAGTATTTTAAAGTCAATCCTGAATGACACAGGTAACCAGTGTAGTGACATTAAAACTGGAGAAATGTGTTCGGATTTTCTTTTCCTAGTTAAAATTCTAGAAGCTCCATTCTGCACTCGTTGCAAGTGATTTATGTCTTTTTTGGTTAGTCCTGAGAGGAGTGCGTTACAGTAATCTAGTCTACTGAAAACAAAAGCGTGAATTAATTTCTCAGCATCTTTCAATGATATAAGAGGTCTAACTTTAGCTATGTTTCTTAAGTGAAAAAATGCTGTCCTAGTGGTCTGATGAATATGCGATTTAAAATTCAGATTACAGTCAACTGTTACCCCTAAGTTTTTTACTTCCGTCTTAACTTTTAATCCTAGCGCATCAAGTTTGTTTCTGATAACCTCATTGAATCCATTATTGCCAATCACTAAAATTTCAGTGTTCTCTTTATTTAGTTTGAGAAAATTACTATTCATCCATTCAGAAATACCAGTAAGACATTGTGTTAGTGTATTGAAAGAGTCGGAGTCATCAGGTGCTATTGATAAGTACAGCTGTGTGTCATCAGCATAGCTGTGGTAGCTCATGTTGTGCCCTGAGATAATCTGACCTAACGGAAGCATGTAGATTGAGAAGAGCAGCGGACCCAGGATAGAGCCTTGTGGACCACCATATCGGATATCATGTGTCTTTGAGATGTGATTACCACAACTAACAAAGAATTTTCTACCTGCCAGGTAGGATTCAAACCAATTTAAGACCCTGCCAGAGAGGCCCACCCATTGACTAAGGTGATTTCTAAGAATGTTGTGATCAATGGTGTCAAATGCAGCACTCAGATCTAAGAGGATGAGAACAGATAAATGGCCTCTGTCTGCATTTACCCGCAAGTCATTTACTACTTTAATGAGTGCAGTTTCTGTGCTGTGATTTGTTCTGAAACCTGACTGAAATTTATCAAGAATAGCAGGTTTATTTACGTGGTCATTTAGCTGCAAAATGACTGCCTTCTCTAGAATTTTACTTAAGAAGGGCACGTTGGAGATGGGTCTAAAATTTTCAAAGGTAGAGGAGTCAAGATTATTATTGCCAACACTAATGTGCAGCATGGATGATGCGACGGCAGCCATTTTTGCACCAGTACACTCCAATACCATACCATTAGCTACTAGGTGGTAAAGTAGTGAGACATTTCGCCAATTAGAGACAGGGGATGTATAGGGTACCAGAAAGACCTGAGCAATTGAGTCAGGAATTCAGGATACACTCTACTGTTTACGAAGGATGCCCAGGGGTCCTTTTTGACCACGGAGAGTCAAGACCTTGGTTTTAAGTCTCAACTGAAGGATGGCACCATTTCTAAAGCATGGTGTCCCTGTCACTGCACTGGTTCCCGCATTTAGAGCACAGGGTAAGCGCCCCCCTGTTGGCCTCACCAACACCTCTTTCAGCATCAAGCCAGGCTTTTCCTGGTTGGTCCCCCATCCAAGTACTGGCTGGGCCCGAATGTGGTTAGCTTCAGGTGGATGACCACTTCTGAAGTGCATGTGGTATGACTGCTGGATAACAAACTGTTTTATTTAAATACCCTAGACCAGGGGTTCTCAACTCCGACCCTGGAGGTCCGCAGTGGCTGCAGGTTTTTATTACAACCAGGCCTAGCTGATTATGAACCTTGGCATTTAATTATATGGCCTGTTAGTGCCTTCATTCTTTCAAGACAAATTCTTATTACATTGTAGATTTTTTGTTTTTTAAGAATATTATCCATGTGTTTTCTGGTCCAGAACAGAGTTGTCCTTCTCTTCTATCTCATTGATTTCAAAACAATGTATTAGCACAGGTACTGCATGGTGCAGCTACACAGGTTTAACACTAGAATTACCAGAGCCAACGAAAAAACTCGTAATTCCGTCCCACCTTAAACTGCTTCTTAAATCCCTTCACACCTCTCCGCCAGCGCCCTTTGTCTTCTAAATGTGCTGATAAAGAGAAGCCGGCTATTCCATCCCCCCACCAATTTAGAACGTGCACGAACTTCTCTCAGCTCATGCCTTGATTGAGTATCTGGGAGTGAAGTGGAGTTTTAGAGTGGAAATAATAGATCGTTGTTTGGAACACACGCATTTCATGTCTGTTCCGTTTCTACAGTAATCTGTGTCAACACATTGTTAAAACAGAAATGTTTTTTATATTCTAGTAGTAGATGACAAAATGTAGGCATAAACTATATAATGTATGAAGCCTGAAGTCCAAATAGCAAAGAAACATTTTCACAAGAATAACACAATTGCGCTTTTATTCAAAAATATAACTGCAGAAACAAAAAGCCGCCTAAACACGCGACATTGCCACCACTTTATTGTAACTGCCTCCGTGGTTTAATTGACTCAGCCCCCGCTTGGGAATCAAAAGGTCACGAGTTCGATCCTGCGCCCCTCCGTTTTGAGAAGTAAACTGCTCTTAGTCTTACTGTTTTAAAATAAAAGCATACATTTGATTTCAGTCTAACAACCGGTGCAATTTATGATCCTTGTAAAGGCTAGCTGTTTTTTTTTTTAATTCACATTTTTTATTCTCTCAGTCGCGTTCAGAATCAATCCATACAACCCCATCTGACACAGCTGTTTTCACTAAAGACGCGCTATAGCTCTGCAGTGTACCACGATGCATACTAACGCCAAACACCCCCGGGTTCTGACACACAAACGCTGGCGAAGCTGCTTTCTTCGAATGGTAAAGACCAGTAACTTCGGCGCTATATGCAATCATCAGACACTCCCCATCTGCCCGTGTTGTTCAAACACAGAAACATATAGAAGTTGTTAAATCAACCAGGAATGTTCAAGCAAATTCTAGAAAAAAAATCCGATCTAAATCTGCTAAATAGTTCTCTCATTTGCTAGCTAAGCGGATGTAAGATACACTTCGAGGCTGGTACGTAAGTGAGGAGGGCATCACCCACCTCCCCTCGGCCCACGGCCTCACTCTCGGATTTGCGTAAATAAATCAGTACCGCAAGTGAACTATGATACTTAGTGCGTTGAGATAAGTTGAAAGATCAAACGGAATGTTCAAGCGAATTATAGACAAAAACCTGATCTAAATCCGTTAAGTAGTTCTCTCATGAAAAGCGGACAGACATACAGACAGACAGACATTGGATTTTATATATGGAGTATATATATATAGTAGTAGTAGTTTATATATATAGTAGTTAAACAGGACAAACTTTAAAAAAGCAATAAACAAACAGGTATCGCTAGCTACGCGAAGGCAGACCGACTCCCCACTCTTGATATCACACTTCTTCCTCCCGTTGGCCCGCAGCCTCTGTCTCAGATTAGCATCAATACAACGCTCCTGCAAGTGAACGATGATTTTTAGCGCGATGAGAGAAGTCGTAAAATCAACCTGGAATGTTCAAGTAAATTCTAGAAAAAAAACCATATCTAAATCCGTTAAGTAGTTCTATTGTTCGCTGGCTAAACGGAAATAAGATACGCCCTGAGGTTGGTGCGTCAGTGAGGAGGGCCCCGCCCACCTCCCCTCAGCTTGCTGTGTCTCTCTTGGATTCGCACAGATAAATCGGTACTGCAAGCGAACTGATTCATAGCGAGAAGAGAGAAATCAACCAGAATGTTCAAGCAAATTCTAGAAAAAATCCCGATCTAAATCCGTTAAGTAGTTCTATCGTTTGCTAGCTAAGTGGATGTAAGATACACCTTGAGGCTGGTGTGTAAGTGAGGAGGGCCTCGCCCCCCCCAGCAGCCTCACTCTTTCGATTTGCGCAAATGAATCAGTACTGCAAGTGAACTATGAGAGAGGTCGAAAAATCAACCCGGAATGTTCAAGAAAGTTATGGAAAAAAAATCCAATCTAAATCCGTTAAGTAGTTCTCTCATGAAAAGCAGACAGACAAACAGACAGAGTGACATTGGATTTTCTATATGGGGTATATATATAGTAGTAGTAATTTATATATACAGTAGTTAAACAGGACAAACTTTAAAAAGCAATAAACAGGTAGCGCAGGTATTCTCTCGTGAAAAGAGGAGACACATACAGACAGACAGACATTGGATTTTATATATTGGGTATATATATATATATATATATCCATCCATTTTCTAACCCGCTGAATCCGAATACAGGGTCACGGGGGTCTGCAGGAGCCAATCCCAGCCAACACAGGGCACAAGGCAGGAACCAATCCTGGGCAGGGTGCCAACCCACCGCAGGACAATATATATATATATATATAGTAGTAGTTGGCAGTTGCTTCAATGCATTTAGGGGTGTGGTCCTGGTCAAGACAATCTCCTGAACTCCAAACTGAATGTCAGAATGGCAAAGAAAGGTGATTTAAGCAATTTTGAGCATGGTTGGCATGGTTGTTGGTGTCAGACGGGCCGGTCTGAGAATTTCACAATCTGCTCAGTTACTGGGATTTTCACGCACAACCATTTCTAGGGTTTACAAAGAATGGTGTGAAAAGGGAAAAACATCCAGTATGCGGCAGTCCTGTGGGCGAAAATGCCTTGTTGATGCTAGAGGTCAGAGGAGAATGGGCCGACTGATTCAAGCTGATAGAAGAGCAACTTTGACTGAAATAACCACTCGTTACAACCGAGGTATGCAGCAAAGCATTTGTGAAGCCACAACATGCACAACCTTGAGGCAGATGGGCTACAACAGCAGAAGACCCCACCGGGTACCACTCATCTCCACTACAAATAGGAAAAAGAGGCTACAATTTGTATGAGCTCACCAAAATTGGACAGTTGAAGACTGGAAAAATGTTGCCTGGTCTGATGAGTCTCGATTTCTGTTGAGAAATTCAAATGGTAGAGTCAGAATTTGGCGTAAACAGAATGAGAACATGGATCCATCATGTCTTGTTACCACTGTGCAGGCTGGTGGTGGTGGTGTGATGGTGTGGGGGATGTTTTCTTGACACACTTTAGGCCCCTTAGTGCCAATTGGGCATCGTTTAAATGCCACGGGCTACCTGAGCATTGTTTCTGACCATGTCCATCCCTTCATGACCACCATGTACCCATCCTCTGATGGCTACTTCCAGCAGGATAATGCACCATGTCACAAAGTTCGAATCATTTCAAATCGGTTTCTTGAACATGACAATGAGTTCACTGTACTAAAATGGCCCCCACAGTCACCAGATCTCAACCCAATAGAGCATCTTTGGGATGTGGTGGAACGGGAGCTTCGTGCCCTGGATGTGCATCCCACAAATCTCCATCAACTGCAAGATGCTATCCTATCAATATGGGCCAACATTTCTAAAGAATGCTTTCAGCACCTTGTTGAATCAATGCCACGTAGAATTAAGGCAGTTCTGAAGGCAAAAGGGGGTCAAACACCGTATTAGTATGGTTTTCCTAATAATGCTTTAGGTGAGTGTATATATATATATTGTCACGCTTGGGTCACAGATTTGCACAGAGACACAGGAGGTCGTAGAAACAAGAAGGATTTTTATTCAAACACCGCAAACACATGAGCTTAAACGTGCTCCATGACAAGTCAGAGATGACAGTTCCGCTAGGAGCAGAGAGAGATAAAAGCAAACAATCAATTCCAAAACTGACAGGCGCTGCAAGGCTTATAAGTCAGCGAGTACCGAGGCTTGTATTACGCGTTATAGTGCAAGGATAAGGAGCAATGTGTAGTCAGTGTTTCAGGGTTTGTGGTTTTCCCAGGGGCGTCTGTCTCTATTTGGGGTGCGATCAGCCCTCCAGCTCACAATATATATATATGTATATATATATATATATATAGTAGTTAAACAGAACAAACTTTAAAAAGCAATAAACAAATAGCTATCGCAGGTATTCTCTCATGAAAAGAGGAGAGACATACAGACAGACAGATGCTGGATTTTTTATATATAGAGATGAAGAAGAAGATTAATGAAATTGATTCTGCTTGTTGTAGATGACGTGGTTCATTGGGCTGTGAATTCAACCAGCTTTGGGGTGGTTTGTGAACGAGTGTTTAGTGGCAGAGATCAGGATCAACACCTCTAAATCTGAGGCGATGGTCCTCAATAGGAAAAAGGTGGACTGTCCTCTCTGACTAGGAGTTGAGTTACTGCCTGAAGTGGAGGAGTTTAAATATATTAGGGTCTTGTTTACGAGTGAGGAGAAAGGAGATGGATAGATTGACAGATTGACGGATAGTGACGGCGAGCGCAGTTATGCAGTTTCTATACTAATCTATAGTGGTGAAGAAAGAGATGAGTTAGAAGGCGAAACGTTTGATTTACCAGTTGATCTACGTCCCTACCCTCACCTATGGTCATGAGCATTGGGTAATGACCAAAAGAATGAGACCATGGACACAGGTGGCTGAAATGAGCTTTCTCTCCAGGGTGCCTGTGCTCTCTCTTAGAGACAGGAAGAGGCACAGTTGTCCCCCGCGGCTCCACCTGCATAGTAGTGAAACAGGGCAAACTTTAAAAATCAATAAACAAGCCGGTATTGCAGGCTAAGTGGAGGAAAGGTACACTTCAAAATATGGCCAAAAGCAGACCGGTTCAAAAGGAGGCTGGCGTGTGAGTGAGGAAGGCCCCAGACGACCTTCCCTTGGCCTGCAACTATTCTCTTAGATTTGTAGATTATTCAATACTATGAAAAAATCAAACTGGAATGTTCAAGCAAATTATAGAAAAAAACCCGATCTAAATCCATTAAGTAATTCTCTCATGAAAAGCAGACAGACAGACGTTGGATTTTATATATTTAGAGATAAATGGTGTGTAATTAATTAAACCCTGCAATCACTGTGGACCTCCAGGACCAGAATTGAGTTCCCCTGTCACACTAGAAATAGGTTTAAATGGCAATAAGGTAATTCTGTACAATTCTCACCTGCTTCGCTCCTGGAAGTTGGCATAGACTTCACTCTGATCCGGCTTGCATATTTTCCCTTGCGTTGCTTTTGAGTGATGGTTGCCATCAACTTTACTTATTCTCCTTTGAATTTTCAGCATCTTCATAGAAAAACCTCCACTTAGTCTTCATTGTGCATACCTGGAAATGTTCATTTCATTTGTCCCTGCTGATTTGAAATGACACTACTGTTGCTCTGAAGTTTTAGACCTATAAACGCTGGGTTGATGGAGAATAGGATTGCTATTTTGGTGCCACTCTTTCTGTTGCTGGCACAAAGGTCAGGTGTATTTTTAAAACAGATTATAGGGAAACCCTTTCTTTGTTTGTTTGAACTATGTGTATCACTTTTTAAGTATCACTAAACAAATGTAATTAACGTTTAGAAAATTGATTGCTCTTAATATTCTTGTTAGGTAGGCTGGTGCCTTGTAGAGTGTGGCTGGCCTGAAGCTGCGTTCTCAAGGGGCTCATCCTTGGCTTACAAGCAGGGCATCACCTCACCTTCCACTTTGGTGTTAACTGCTCTGTACAGAGCTTAGTTGTGATGCATGATACTCTGCAAAAAATATATATGCAAAAGCTAGGCTAAAAAAAAATGTTAAATGGGAGTTGATTTGCATTTATTTAAAAATCAATTCTTCTGTGTAAGCAAATTTTACTGGAAAAGATTAATTAAAGTAAGCTAAATAATCATAAATACAAATCTGATAAGTCAATAATTCTTACAATAAGGAAATGATAATGTCATGATATAAATACTTTACACTTGCTTAGATTTCATTTTTCGCAGTGTAGGAGATGCACTATAGTTAATATTTATAGCATTAATCAGGTGTGACATAAGAAAAAGGATTGGGGCAGCCACTTGTATACTTGAATAAGGCTGCAAGGAAGTGAAAATTGGTAGTACAATGTGTATAGGTTGAGTCCAAGACAGAACCGAGTTTACAATCAGAAGTCGTCTGGCTTTTAAGAGAAGTTGGCGGAAGTGATGTCATCAGGCCTGAAACCGGAAGTGACCTCATCGGGGCCCAAAACCGGAAGTGACATTGTCTGGTCCAGGCAAAATTTCCCGTGTTTCGTTTTTTGAATTGGAATCGGTTTGATAAATAAGAGTTAAAACTGGCGAGCACAGTGTCTGTGAGCCAACATCATTTTCTAGCCTGTGCAGTAAAATAGAATGGTCAATGGTGTCAAACCAACCTAACAACATAATTAGAGTGGAGTGGATATCTGCACTTCTCATCATATCTTTAAGGGAGAGACCACCCACCCTGTGGAGAAAGTTCACTTTGGCCGCTTGCACCCGCAATCTCATCCTAATGACCTTTTCGTCATTACCCAAACTTCATGACCTTAGTTAAGGAGAGAAACACAGATCGACTGGTAAATCGAGAGCCTCACCTTCTGACTGAGCTCCTTCTTTACTATTAGCAAATTCATACCTGCATTCACCACCACCATCCTAACTCAGCATCCCTCTTCCCTTTAATAAACAAAAATGATAACAGCAAATTAGCCACAAATTAGCGAGCTTAGTTCTTCAAGTTCAGGTCACGTCAGGTTATAGGATTGCTGTCTTCTTCTGAGAGCTCACAAAACAGGGTGGCCCGTACTTACTCACAGGCTGTAGCATTTAAACTACTGTGTGAAAAGTATCGAAAATGGCATCACTGTGTAGCCTGAGAACTGGAGTAACGATGTGCTGGACTGGGCAACCCCTGCTGTGTTTGAATACCGAATGGTGGCGAATCAATTGTCGCTAGAGCAGCAAGTATTTTGTGTGCATTTATAATCTGCAACAAACAACTCTGTGGTGGTGAAACGGAGGATGGCAGTTGAGTTGAATTGAGTTTGGAGGCAGTGGCCCTAGTGTGCTAACCATTGCAAGCATAAATGCAAAATTTGGCATCAGTGGTACTGTTTTGCAAGCAAAGGGAGCAGGTAGGCCCAGGAGTGTGTGTACCGATGCCAACACAGCTCTTGTGGCGAATGCCTTTCAAAGTTGGGTTCTTCTTCAGGCGTGTATCGATCTGGATGGCGTATTAGTGGACCACATTGGATGAAAAAGCATTTAAGATTCTTAATGTTCAGTTCCATTATGTTACATGTTAATAACATTGGTAGTTTCCCTACAATAACACCTTTTCAGTTATATGAAGTGAGACACAAAATTAACCGGATTGGTAAAAATAAAATGTATGGATGAATTACAGCATCCTAAACATTCTCACCTTCTATATACTCCCCCTCCCGATCTCTAAACCGCTCCATACGTATCATCCATTGATTCAAACAATGCTGGAAGTCTTCTTGCTTGAGGGTCTGCAACAGGCTTGTCATTTCTGTGTTTACTTCATCCATTGAAGAAAAATGAGTTCCCTTCAGGTCACTTTTGATTTTCGGGAACAAGTAAAAATCACAGGGAGCCTAAATCCGGCAAATAGGGAGGATGTTCGAGGACAGGAATGTTATTGTCAGTCAAAAACTGCTTTACGGAAAAAGCAGTACGATCATTTCGAACAATCTGATTCATCATTGTGATGTTTTCACTCATCTGAGACGAGTGTAGGCAACCTGGGCGTTGAACATCTTGCACATTTTCTTGTCCTTCCTTGAAACATTTGTGCCACTCAAAAACTTGTGTGTGAGGCAAACGTTATCACCCTACACTGTTTTTATCATTCCATAAGTTTCTGTGGCCATTTTGTTCAATTTCACGAGAGATTTGATGTCAATTCGCTTTCTGATTTTTTTCACCCGACATTATCGCGGCAACTCGTGTAGAGATTGTTGCACAAATACTGACTGGGCTATTCACAGGATATACATAGCCAGTTGGCAGTTTGAGATTGTTTGTAGGAGTGGATATGGTACTATGATTCACGTCCGGCCGATCTCCAGATGGTTTTCCAAGAAAGCCCCAATCCCATTCCGGTTATTTTTGTGTCTCACCTTGTATACATGAATATGTGCCACCCTGTATATCATAGAAAAACCAAAATGTTAGGAGTCAGGTGCCCTCAGGGCATTGCAGGAGGAAAAGGAGAGGACATGGTTAGCGACAGCACCCCCTCTTGCTCTAAAGTGGTGCTACATACCTTTGAGGAGAATGATGAACAGATTAAACTGAACTGTTTAATTCAGATTTCCTGGGTATAAAAATCGCAGTTTAGCCACAAGAATCTCCTCAAAAAAATAAAAAGGGAAAGATGAAAAAATTCATAAAATGGACCAATCATAATAGTGTCTAACAGCCTGCTTTCGATCCTGAAAAATCCAGTCTTGACCAGGTGAGACTTTTTGTTGAGGAGCCAATGGTTCATCATCTTCATGTAGTTGTACTATCACTGAAAATGTGATAAGTAGAAGAGCGTGGGGGACAGCAGGGAGTAGTGAATCTCCATAGAGTTCTAAGTAAGTTATAATCATTCTGAGATAAGATTAAGTAACACGACTTTCAAATTAATTTGCATGAACTCATTAAAAAAAAAAAAATTCTTCTCAAGAAAAGGACATCATAAAGCTAATTTACCAAGAATCGTCCAGGGCCTTGTATGTCTCCCAGCTGGCTCTTGGGCAGAGAAAAAGATTCTTGGAATGCCATATGGTTTCTTTGTCTCATGGATGTTTATTTTTGACAGATGCACAGATGGCTCAGGCTGCAGAAGAGAAGAAGAGTCCTCGGGAATGGAGTGATTTTAAAATTTGATGACTTCGTTCACAGGCCCTGGGAAACAGCCATCATTCTAAAGAGTAATCATAACATTTTTTTTCTGCATTTTTAATGACTGCATGTGTGTTTTCAGAAATGAGACTTGCTTTAAATACTCAGACACTGACACCAATTTGGTATACATGTATATATACAAACTGAAAGCCACTTCATCCAAGTTAGCGTCACAAAGGGCAGTGCCTATCCAGCTCGAGGCAGCAAAGAGCCTCAGACCAGGTGTCGAGGATGCGGACGCACAGCCACACTTAGTCACATTGGGGCCAATTTGGAGTCACCAATCACTCTAATCTGCACATGTGTTGGAGACATGGGATGAAAATGGGTGTACCTGGAGAAAGGTCACTAACTGGGAGAAGGTGCCAACTCTACCTAGACGATCACCAAGTCTTTCTTTTATACAAACTGGATACGTGAGGCAGCAAGGCTGACTGTGAAACGTTGTCAACATAAGGGTAAAAAAAAATCCCAATCGTTTCTACAAATTACAAGATTTAAGAGAAGTGTCTGTTATATTTAGAATACATGTGATCTACAGTCTGTTCTTATAATCGTTCTACCACTGAACAAACAATTGGATTGGCTTCTTTCAATAATTGAATGGTTCAACAGTCACCAATTAGAGAATGTCTCAGCCTTGTGTTCTTGTTACTGGGACAGCTTCTGTATCGATGGCATGAACAGGTAAGAATATGGACAAGGGAGTGGACAGAAGAAAATTCTGTCTTATCTGATGTCCTCTTATCAGTGCCCTCCATAACGTTTCAAAGACCCATTTTTATCTTCACTTACCCTACTGCACCATGGTTTAAAAATACAAATCCAACAATTCAGATGGGATTAAAGT
The DNA here is from genome assembly GCF_016835505.1 of Polypterus senegalus. Lineage (NCBI taxonomy): Eukaryota > Metazoa > Chordata > Cladistia > Polypteriformes > Polypteridae > Polypterus > Polypterus senegalus. The sequence goes on along the minus strand of NC_053164.1, from coordinate 6,330,154 downwards.
GCACATTGCAGACTTTCATTTAAGGGGATTTGCATACATTTTGGTCACACAACACTTTGTCTACAGGTTCCTCCACCATAAGCACAATGAGCACCACAAGTGTTTGTGATTCCTCAGGTCTATTTCATGGCTTCATAAGATACCTTTCTCTATTCCAAACATTATGGTGCCCTGAAATGGGGGGAACATGTAGAAAAAGCATTGTCATTTCTACATGCTGTGGGAGAAATAATCCCAATGATTAAGGAAATAAGGAGGGCAATAAGTCCTCTTGATGGAGGACTACCATGCTTGGGAAGCATGTTTATTAGATATTTGCAGTATTTTTTCACAAAGGACAGTGCCTAATATTAGAACACCAGTAACAGCGCACTGCAAGATAACGTGCAGTGAATACACTTGATTTGAGCATTCCTAGTTCGCATCCTCTTTCTTTCAATGTACGTTTACCATTCGTTTGCTCAGAGGCTGATGCACTTACTGCTTCATGAGCAGCTCTTCTTTTCTCCACCCTAGCGGCCGCTTCTTCTCTTCTTTCGTCGGCATCTTTTTATGTTAAAACTGATTAAGTTAGTTTTTGTTTGGCAATTACTTAGTACGTTTTTCTTCATTTTTCACTTCAATCTGCCTTAAGGATGATTTAAGATATTAAGAGGTAGGGGAAGTGACCGCAAAGGTGGTAGGGAATAACGGTGCATGTACACATGCGGCGCATGGCCGTCCTGCTGCACGCTGCCGAGAGTTGATTCTACAATATAATGAAAAAAAATAAAGAGAGTAATAAAAATCATCATCCCAAAAGTGGATATTAGATATAACGTAGTATATGTGTGCCAAATTTCAGGTTAATTGGTGAAGCGGTTTGAGAGCTACAGGTGATTTAAAATCCTGGACAGACAAACGAACAGCCACGGTAGAGTATTATATAAGAAGATATGAAATCTGACAAATGAGAGGAGACCATTCCGTCCATCAAACCCATTTCTTTAGCTAATAGCTAAATTGTCCCAGTATTCTCATCCAGATCCTTCTTAAAGATTTTCAAGGTTTCTGCTTCAGCTCCATGTCTCAGTACTTTGTTCCAAATTTTCACAATGCTTTCCATAAAGAAGTGCCTTCTGGCTTCAATCCTAAATGCACGTCCACTTAATGTCCACTGTTGTCTTCGAGTATGTGATTCACAAGTAAGATGAAAGATTTCTGTTGGATCTTCTTCATCAATGCCTTTGAGGAATTTTCTAAACCTGGATTAGGTCCGCATGCAGCTTCCTCCACTTTAGAATAAACAGGTGGAATTCTCTGGATCTGTCAGAGTAAGACATGTCCTTCAGTCCCATGATGCACTTGGTTGTTCTCCTCTGCACAGCTTCCAGTGCTGTTATGTCTTTCTTGTACTGTGGTGACCAGAACTGTACACAATTCTCCAGATGTTGTCTTAGTAGTGTATTAAATAGTTTGAACATTGCGACCCTTGACTAAGGGTGGGATGCAAAAGTTTGGGCAACCTTGTTAATTAATAGTCATTATTTTCCTGTATAAATCGTTGGTTGTTACGATAAAAAATGTCAGTTAAATATATCATATAGGAGACACACACAGTGATATTTGAGAAGTGAAATGAAGTTTATTGGATTTACAGAAAGTGTGCAATAATTGTTCAAACAAAATCAGGCAGGTGCATAAATTTGGGCACCACAAAAAAGAAATGAAATCAATATTTAGTAGATCCGCCTTTTGCAGAAATTCCAGCCTCTAAACGCTTCCTGTAGGTTCCAATGAGAGTCTGGATTGTGGTTGAAGGTATTTTGGACCATTCCTCTTTACAAAACATCTCTAGTTCATTCAGGTTTGATGGCTTCCGAGCATGGACAGCTCTCTTTAACTCACACCACAGATTTTCAATTATATTCAGGTCTGGGGACTGAGATGGCCATTCCAGAACGTTGTACTTGTTCCTCTGCATGAATGCCTTAGTGGATTTTGAGCAGTGTTTGGGTCGTTGTCTTGTTGAAAGATCCAGCCCCGGCGCAGCTTCAGCTTTGTCACTGATTCCTGGACATTGGTCTCCAGAATCTGCTGATACTGAGTGGAATCCATGCGTCCCTCAACTTTGACAAGATTCCCAGTCCCTGCACTGGCCACACAGCCCCACAGCATGATGGAACCACCACCATATTTTACTGTAGGTAGCAGGTGTTTTCTTGGAATGCTGTGTTCTTTTTCCTCCATGCATAACGCCCCTTGTTATGCCCAAATAACTCAATTTTAGTTTCATCAGTCCACAGCACCTTATTCCAAAATGAAGCTGGCTTGTCCAAATGTGCTTGAGCAGACCTCAAGCGGCTCTGTTTGTGCTTCCTCTGCATCACTCTCGCATACAGCATCTCCTTGTGTAAAGTGTGCCGAATGGTTGAACGATGCACAGTGACTCCATCTGCTGCAAGATGATGTTGTAGGTCTTTGGTGCTGGTCTGTGGGTTGACTCTGACTGTTCTCACCATTCGTCGCTTCTGTCTATCCGAAATCTTTCTTGGTCTGCCACTTCGAGCCTTAACTTGAACTGAGCCTGTGGTCTTCCATTTCCTCAATATGTTCCTAACTGTGGAAACAGACAGCTTAAATCTCTGGGACAGCTTTCTGTATCCTTCCCTAAACCATGATGGTGAACAATCTTTGTCTTCAGGTCATTTGAGAGTTGTTTTGTGACCCCCATGTTGCTACTCTTCAGAGAAAATTAAAGGAGGAGGGAAACTTACAATTGACCCCCTTAAATACTCAGATTGACCTGTGTATGTAGGCCAGGGGTCACTGAGCTTACCAAGCCAATTGGAGTTCCAATAATTAGCTCTAAAAGTTTTGGAATCAATAAAATGACAACGGTGCCCAAATTTATGCACCTGCCTGATTTTGTTTGAACAATTATTGCACACTTTCTGTACTTCCAATAAACTTCATTTCACTTCTCAAATATCACTGTGTGTGTCTCCTATATGATATATTTAACTGACATTTTTTATCGTAACAACCAACGATTTTTACAGGAAAATAATGACTGTTAACAAGGTTGCCCAAACTTTTGCATCCCACTGTATATTCAATAGATTCAACCTAACATTTTCTTTCATTTTTTAATTGCTTCTTTACGTTGTTTAGTCAATGGACTATAGATTGTAGGTCAGTGTCTCCCATCCTGTATTTATAATTGATGTTCCATTTGCCCACGTGTAGCACTTTGCACTTTTCTATAATAAACTGTGGGTGTTTGCCCAGTTTTGAAGCTTGTCCAGGTCTTTCTGAATTCTTTTTGCTGCCTCCTCAGTGTCTGCCATTCCACTAATTTTAGTGTCATCTATGAATTTCAGAAGTTTACCAACTATGTCAAAATCTGTGCTCATTCATTCAGTCATTTTATACCACTTACCTGAAATCAAGTCACGGAGGCAACCATCTCAGTACACGCTTATTAACTTGTTAACACATACTGTGAAATCCCAAGGTGTCCCCGGGTCATCTAAGAGATATAATTCTCGCAGCTAGTTGTGCCTGTAAAACTTCCACATCCATATCAGATGCCTAAACCATCTTAGTTGACTCGTTTCGATGAGGAAGGTCAGTTGCTGTACTCTGAGTCTCTCCCAGATGTCTATGTATCTCTCTGTCTCTAAGAGAGAGCCCAGTCACTCTGGGGAGAAAGCTTGTTTCTATCCATGGTCTCATTCTTTCAGTCATTACCCAAAGCTCTTGACCATAGGTAAAGGTATGGACGTAGATCAACTGGTAAATCAAAAGCTTCGCCTTCTGTTTCAGCTCTTTCTTCACCACTGCTGTCCTTATCCGTGTGTCTATCTATCCATCTAGTTTCCCCTCACTCGTAAACTCCTCCACTTCAGGCAGTAACTCCCCTCCCACTCGGAGAAGACAGCCCACCTTTATCCTAATGAGGTGCTGATCCTGATTCCTGCCACTTAACACTCGATCGCAAACCACCCCAATGCTGCCTGAGTTCTCAGCCCGATGAACCACGTCATTTGCAACAAGAAGAGTCAATTTCATTTATCTTCTTTTTCATCTCTATATATATCAAATCCAACATCTGTTTGTATGTCTGTCTGTCTGTATGTCTGTCCGCTTTTCACAAGAGAACTACTTAACGGATTTAGATTGGGTTTTTTTCTATTATTCGCTTGAACATTCCAGTTAATTTTGTGACTTCTCTCACCACGCTAAGCATCATAGTTCACTTGTGGTACCGATTTATTTGCATGAATCTGAGAAAGACACAGTGGGCCGAGGGGAGTGGGCGGGGCCCTCCTCATCACATGTCAGCCTTAGAGCGTGTACCTTACATCTGCTTAGCTAGCGAACGAGAAAACTACTTAACAGATTTAGATCGGGTTTTTTCTAGAATTTGCTTCAACATTCCGGTTGATTTTGCAACTTCTCTCATTGCACTAAGAATCATAGTTCGCTTGCAGGAGTCATATATTCATGCTAATCTGAGACAGAGGCTGTGGACCGAAGAGAGAGGGAAGCGTGACGTCAGAAGTGGGGAGTCGGTCCACCTCTGTGTTTTGGAACATAACTTTCCTCTGCTTAGCTAGCAATACCTTTCTGTTTATTGATTTTTTTTTTTTTAATCTGCAGGGGTTCTAAGGCCAAAAGACTAGCCATCCACCACTGCACATCCTACCTAACCCTAGAGAGAGACAGGTTAGGAGCCTGCACTGATACAGCACATTGCCTCACACACCACATGACAAACCAACTCAGTATCCCAGATTAGGACCTGAGTGCATCCATCCAACGGGTGACACCTCAGCACAACACTAGTTCAGATGGAATGGTGAGGGGTTTTTTTATGGTATCTGGAGAGCCAATTCTGCCACCAACCCCCAAGATTTCCCTGCTGGATGGAGAGCCTACTTGCAGGGCTGGGTGCAGATTAACATTGGACCACTGCCCCGGGAGAACAACTAACCCCCGGGTTGCCACACGATTAGAAAACTGCTGGAGCAAAGCAGTTAAACATCGAAAATCTTTCGAGGCAACGTGACCAACGCTCGTCCTTTTATTTGACCCCTCACCACATGTCCCAGCTCTGCATTAAGTTACAAGCCATATCACAAAATAGAGACCAGACAAAAAATACAGATATATATATATTTTACATATAGACAAAAAATTTAAACAAACAAATGCATAGCAATCAACACCACCTTCCCCGGTTTAGGAGCGAGATGTTCATGAGTAGGAGAAACCAGTTTGTCCATATAGGTTAACTGTCTTTACTGTTTATGGCAAAGAGAAGACCCACCGGAATATGCCGGCCGTCGAGCCGATATCAAAAGAGATCAATCCTACCGGTCCAAAAAATCGTCAGCGAAACCAAAGAAAAAAGAGTCCGTCTTCAGAGACGCGTCTCCCTTGTGTCGCTGACTGAACAAATTAGGGTTAGGGAAAAAAAAATTTCTAGCAGGTATTTTTCTTGGCGCTACTTTGTCACTTCCCTTTGCTCCATCACAAGATGTCTCCCTTTCTCCCCTTCTTTTCTGTTTTTTTAAGTCTTCAGCACCAACCATCATAACCGTGTTATGACATCCCCCTTAAAGGTGTATTTACAGTGTCCACTTCCCCTGCAATGCACCCTACGGAGCAGCAGACTGCCAATGGAAAAATAGCACATGAGGCACCCGCTACAACGTCATACACAGGACGGAGGGCCTTGCTCAAGGGCCCAATTGAGTATAGTCAGGGGATTTGAATCGACAACCTTCCTATTACCAGTGCAGATCCTTACCTCAGAGACACCACTCTGTCCTTACATAACCTAAATGTTCTTAAATTATTCCTCATTGTTTGCAGACTTTGCCTGAGAGACTTTGATGCACTGAGTCTCATGGACAGCTGGTGACACTGGTGGCTCCACACACAGAGTGTCGGTTAGAAGAACCAGAAAAGGAAGCAGAGATTAGTGAATATTGTAAATCCTTGAACAGTAGGATAATTCAATACTTACATGGTCTATTAAGTGTACAAGTAAAATATAACTAGGAACGAGCCAAATTTTAAAAAATGGGTTCCTAGTGTAGGGGCTTTAAAATGGTCACTGATGATTTGAAAGAAGACAGACACACCAATATCCGGATTCTGCCGTTTTTTTCTGCAACAATGTCATCCAACTAAAAGACAAGCAGTAAGTGGCACAATCAACATGCGCAGCGACAGGCGCTCTCTCAGTCTCCTGCAACAGCGTCATCCAGCTTTTTTTTATATTAACTTTTTCAAAACCATACAAATTTAAGAAATGCATATGAACAATTAACAACGAAGGACAAAGTATAATTAACATTGTAACATACATAAAAGACAAGCAGTAAGGGGCACAGTCAGCGCACGCAGAGACAGGCGCTCTCTCAGTCTCCTGTAGCAAGCCAAACAATATGCTAATGAGGCTGGATCTCCGTCAAATTAAACACTTTTAAAATCCATTTCTGCCCACCAAAAGTGACGACAGAACCTCAAGATACATCAGTAACCACATGACGTAGTGTTTCTATGCAGTTTCAGACAGAATACACAATTTCAAAACTTGTCAGCTTACATGAGAGACGGAGAGTATTGAGAAACACCTTACCTGCAACAGTGTGATCCAGCTTTTGCCAGGAGTCTGCTGTTATGCTACATGTACATCCCACGGGTGTTTCATTAATTAAAGCCCCCCCTGCTACAACAAGCAAACAGGAACTATTATACAAAAGATACACTGATTGCATTCATATTAAACAAAATTCACAATTTATAAAACAGAAGCATTTCAGTATTAAAAAAAAAATAGTATTGAGAATGTTCACTAAAATAAAGCATAATAAACTAACTCAGTTTTTTTTTAAACACTTCACAATATCAGCCTGGCGAATCTCCATTGGTAAAGTATTCCAGATTTTTGGTGCATAACAGCAGACCACCTTGCTACTTCTTTTAAGCTTGGCTCTTGGAATTATAAGCAGACCAGTAGAAGATCTAAGGTTACAACTTGGAGTATAGGGGGACAAAAATGATAAAATATAGGAAGGGGAAAAGATTATTTAAGGATTTATACACCATTAGCGGTATTTTAGAGTGAGTTCTAAAGGACACAGGCAACAAGTGTAATGATGCTGAGACTGGTGTGATGCCCTCAGACTTTCTGTTTTTGGCTAAAATTCTTGCTGCTACGTTCTGCACTAATTGCAATTGATTGACGACTTTCTTAGGTAGTCCAGTTAGAACTGCGTTACACTAACCTAGCTGAGTAAAATCAAAAGCGTGAATTCAGTTTTCAGCGTCTTGTGATGTTATAGGAGGTCTAACCTTCGCAATATTCCTTAAGTCAAAAAATGCAGTCCTAGTTATCTGGTTAATGTGCGATTTAAAGTTTAGGTCAGAGTTCATGACTGCACCGAAATTCTTTACCTTGAATTTTAAATCTAAATGATCAGGTTTATTTCTTATACCTTTACTATTTCCATTTTTTTTTCAATCACTAAGATTTCTGTTTTTTCCTTATTTAGTTTGTGAAAGATACTACTCATCCATTCAGAAATACGAGTAAGACATTGAATCAGAGAACCAAGAGCATCAGTGTTGTTTGGCGCTATCGATAAAGAAAGCCGCGTATCATCTTCATAGCTGTGGTAGCTTACCTTGGGTTTTGAGATTATCTGTCCTAATGAAAATAATCTGACCTAATGTAAGCTCAACATGCATCACAGGAAAATTAATGGAAGGAATTATTAAGGATAAGATTGAGCAACACCTGGCAAGAACAGGAGTTATTCTGAACAGTCAGCATGAGTTCAGAAGAGGGAGGTCATGTTTTACTAACATGTTGGAATTCTATGAGGAGGCAACAAAAGGATCTGATCAAAGTGGAGCAGATGATGTTATTTATCTGGACTGTCATAAAGCATTTGATAAGGTGCCACATGAGAGGTTGGGCATCAAATTAAAAGAAGTGAGAGTTCAAGGTGATGTTTTCAGATGGGTGCAGAATTGGCTCAGACACAGGAAGCAGAGGGTGATGGTGTGGAACCTCATCAGAACTGGCTGATGTTAAGAGTGGTGACCAGCAGGGGGCAGTGCTGGGGCTGCTGCTATTTTAATATATATAAATGATTTAGATAGGAATATAAGGAACAAGCTGGTGAAGTTTACAGATGATACCAAGACAGGTGGATTAGCAGATAATTTGGAATCCGTTATATCATTACAGAAGGACTTGGATAGCAGACAGGCTTGGGCAGATTTGTGGCAGATAAAGTTTAATGTCAGTAAATGTAAAGTATTACACATAGGAAGTAAAAATGTGAGGTTTGAATACACAATGGGCGGTCAGAAAATCGAGAGTCCACCTTATGAGAAGGATTTAGGAGTCATAGTGGACTCTAAGATATCGACTGCCAGACAGTGTTTAGAAGCCATTAAGAAGGCAAACAAAATTTCAGGTTATATAGCGCCTTGATGTGTGGAGTACAAGTCACAGGAGGTTCTGCTCAAACTTTATAACACACTGGTGAGGCCTCATCTAGAGTCCTGGGTGCAGTTTTGGTCTCCAGACTACAAAAAGGACATAACAGCACTAGAGAAGGTCCAGAGAAGAGCGACTAGGGATTGAATTATGAGAAAATATTAAAAGAGCTGAGCCTTTACAGTTTAAGCAAAAGAAGATAAAGAGGTGACATGACTGAAGTGTTTCAAATTATGAAGGGAATTAGTCCAGAGGATTGAGACGGTGACTTTAAAATTAGTTCATCAAGAACACAGGGACACCATTGGAAACTTGTGAAGGGTAAATGTCACACAAACATTAGGAAGTTTTTCTTTACACAAAGAACGATAAACACTTGGAATAAGCGACCAAGTAGTGTGGTAGACAATAAGACATTAGGGACTTTCAAAACTCGACTTGATGATTTTTTAGAAGAAACAAGTAGATAGGACTGGCAGGCTTTGTTGGGCTGAATGGCCTGTTCTCTTCTCGATTGTTCTAATGTTCTAATGAAAGTATGGAGATTGACAATGATTCCAGCACATGCTTATGTTTGAAATGTGTCATTTTTAACTTTCTGGAAAAGCCTTTTAGAGGACTAGGAACCGGTAAAGAATCACATATCAAAAATATTTTTGTGATCATTATCCCTGAAATAGCATAAAACGACACACCCCACGTGTCTATAGTAACAATTGCAATGTTCTTGAAATTTTATAACTTAGACCCCTTGTATTTCATTAGGGGGTGAACCCCCGGAGTCAGTTGACGTGTCATTCACCCCTTCAAGTCCTTCTGATTATCATTGCTGAAAAAACTTGTTGGTTTACTCATTTTCATTAGGATGTAATTTATTGCACGAAACACATTCTTTTTGTTCTTCCTAGAACAACTAATCCAAGTTTGTGACATCACCATAAACAGACAGCAATGCAAGAACATCCTGGTCCTCTTTTAAGTCTGTCCCCATGTGTCCTAGTTGGTCTAACTGGTGATTCAAACGATTAGCTGTCTTTACAATCTTAACCTTGTTCCACACATGTCTAGGTTTGGCAGCGGATGTGCTGTATATACAGTAGAACTGCCAAAAACTCAACAGGATGAAAATGCCTAGGAGAACAATTTCTAATTTTGTGCACACGATATTAGGCCTGTTCATTTTAGGCTTTCCTCCAAGATGAAACTTCCCATTTCGTGCGTATCCAGCAGCCATCTGCAGTGATTTCAGCGTCTTCTTCTCAGTTAAAAGTTCACTTAGTGCTCTTTCTGTTAAATCCTTCCTTCCGTGAGGCTTTATCACAGAATAATAGGATAATCCCTTTTTAATATGGTAGCCATTTAAAATGGATACTACAGGTGATGATATCTGTTACATTTTATTTTTCATTCACTTTGGTCTCACAGTAGCTACCCCGCCATTCTCATGTCTACAGCTAATTAAGGCTTTTAACTGTATGGCTTTGAAAGTGTAATATTTCACTCGCCGCCACAGGGCACTTTCTCATCTTTTTGTTAATGACCGCCACACCATTAATGCTGTGTGCTGATATTTTTTGAGCTCCTTTAGTTCTTCTGCTGGATGTCCTGTTCTCCTAAACCGCTCATCCTCTTGCAGTTAGTGGTCTTCTGCTTCATTGCAGACTCTCCCCCCATGGAGGCCCTTGAGGTTTCATGCTTGGTGTAACTCCATTTAATTTCCACAGACACAGCATACTTACACATTACTGAACATGAATAAAGTTACTCTGTACTACTAGTACTATAGTACTTTATTATGCTTCACTCAATATTCTATCCCTCAAAATAAAGGTCAGACATTTATCTTATTTGAGAATATAATTATGTTTTGCACATATTATCCAGCAGATTTGTTTTTATTTTCATACATGTTGTGTGATGGAAGTGGGGTGCCAGTGAGCCCCAAACCCCAAACACGAGTACACAAATACAGTCCCAGGTTCAAATAAATGGTGATTTATAACAAAGTACCTCAGTATAAGCACAAAGCATAAGTTTTCTCTCCTCTCAATGCCACATTGCTCTCCTCCAGTCAAGTGTTGCCTTCCTTCCTTCCAGCACTGACTCGCCTGGATGAGGGAGTGTGGTCCCTATTATTGATGCCAGGGCTTTGTCTATTGGAAGCACTTCTGGTGCAGACGGAAGTCCATTATAGTAAGGGGTGTGGCACCCTGCAGCACCCTCTTGTGGTGCCTCCAGACCGCAGCAGGGCTGCGTTACCGGACTACAATTCCCAGCATACCTCACTGGTGCCCAAAAAGACACCAATATCCTGGGCTGCTGCCATCTAATGTCTTGAGGGATTAAACGGATCTTAGAAATAGTCTTTTCCTGTCATTCCTTATTTATCCCATAAATATAACTTGACCATTCACGTCCCGTCTGGGTAAGGAGCCTTCCCCTATTCTGGTAGAGATGCCCGTCTATCCCTTGTGGCAGTTAATGTTGTAATAAGCTTCCTAAAACGATAAAAGTGTCAGTCAATGTGAGAGGAACACCCAGGAATGAAAGTTGTGAAATATGTACAAATAATATGTTCGGTTTTATTGTTTTGAATCTATACAAAAAAAAAGCTCTTAATGTCTTCAATTAAGTGTCCATGGCATAAATATCCATTATCGAAGACCAATGGCACTGCAACATGTTGAGCGGCAGATCATTCTGTTGATAAAGAAATTATACTGTATATCCAAATTACAATATTAGTAGTTGCAACATTCAAAAGCATCTTTACAAAAACAAATCTGAAATATAGAAAGTGGATTGTGGTGTCACTGGGAAGTTGAAACACCCTACACATTTAGTAGATAATAGTCAGTCCATTTGAAATCAGGACATTCAAGGAAGTCATTGGGGTTGGGGTGGGGGGTGGATTTGGGGGTCTGGTGTTGCTATGATACAGCAGTTCAGCCATCTTTGAGGGCAAAAAGAAAACCTTTGCAGCATGGCATTGGAGTATGCTACATGACATTTTAATGTACTAGGGTGTTGTAACGTGTTAGCCATTGTGAATGTAGTGAGAAGTCAAGCAAAATGACCCCGTTTATAGAATACTAGCTGGAGTACCCAGTGTTGCCCGGGAATCTATAACCGGTGAATTTCCCAAATGAAAGAAACAGAACATAGAAATAGAGCCAACAGTTTTTTGATTCACATTTTATTGTAAGTTCCTCCATTGTGGATTCTGTCTGCTGTGGCGTTTCAGACGTCCTTGAAATAGACTGTCTTGTGGCATCTGAAATGGACCTTTCAATTCTATGTTTTTTTCTCTGTGGCATGGGTATATTAGCGAAAAATCAGGACAATTATAATGCATTACATGGTATAACGTACAGAATAAGCACCACAGTGAGATGAATTTATGTTATTCATAACGATACGTCGGAAAGTGAACAAATAGCACCAGTCAGTCAGAAAGAGCAACACTGAAATCGTACTGTGAGTCGGAAAGCGAGCAAATATAACGGATGTTGACGATGTTGCCGTGTTGGAGTGTTAGCTGGTCACGCACACTGGGTCATTCATGTTTTACATCCATATGGCATTTCCAGACATATATAGATAGACGTTGGATTTACTGTGTTGCACAGTCGACACCATACGGCAGTGCATCCGCTCTAATTCCTCCCATATAAGTAACATTTCTCGGACTGCCTTCTTCCATCTCCAAAACATTTCTAGACTTTGTCCTGTTCTTATGCAACAACACAGTACTGAAGTATCGGTTAATGCCCGAGTCACCTCACGTATAGATTATTGTAATGCTATTCTATCTGATTCTCTCTCAGCTTCACTGGCTCCCTGTTAACTACAGAATACAATACTAAATACCACTCTGAACATTTAAAGCTCATCAGAACCTCACTGATCTCCTACAGACTGACACTCGTCTTGCTCACTCAGATCCTCATCTGGTAATTCTATGTCTATGGTCAACCTTCTCATACTTGGACACTTCTGCCATCTCTTGGCAATTCGAAGAAACATGGGTAAAGAGTGACACACAGAGACCAAAGCTGCTGCTAGATGGCACCACGGTGAACGTCTGTGGCAATGTGCGGCCATCTTAAGTACTGGGACATGTGCTGAAGGTGGTGTTAGTGAAAAGGTGCCCTGCGGTTAACCACGAACATTTTTTCTGAATCAAACATACCCCAAGACCTTCTTCTGGTCACAAAGGAGCCCCATGCCTAGTTTGGTGCCAATCGGACGCCCGGTGCAGATTTGTATGGCGGACAAACAAACATACACACACACATTGACTCTGCTTTATATATTAGATGCAAGCTTTTCAGGCAAGATGTAGCCAATGAAAGGGGTCATTTTGCTTGACATGTTAATGGCAAAACATTGTACTTTAATTATACCAATAGGGATACTGATGATTTTAAGCAGTTAAAAAAATTGCATCCTTGTTTGGTCACACCGGTAAAAACAGTCCAAAATCAGGAATTTGCTACACAGTCAGAAGTTTATAGTTAGAAAGTCATAAAGATGCCTTTTTTTATGTCCAGAAGAGAGAAAGTTGTTCTTTAAGTGGTTTTTACAGAAATATGCACGGTCGGGTGGATGCACACATCGTTTTCATTTTGTAACAGGTAAGCAAACATTAAAGTAGACACATCCGTCCATTATGGAAAAAAAGTGTGTATCACAATTTTCTTTGGGAAAACAGAGATGAAGAATTATGAGGTACCAGTTGTGGAGCTTCTCTCTTCCAACCTACAGTAGTACCTGGTGGCAACATGCCTTTAAAAATCCATTTCTTACACTCTCATTTGGAATTTTTATCCTGGCAAACATGGGAACGGTGTCTTGATAGACATGGAGAGAGTTTCCACTGGGACATCACTCAAATCAGTGTATTTTATAGCGGAAAGTGGAGTGAGTCTATGTTAGCAGACGGATGGAAGTGTGTCCAACATGACATCATTACTTCAATGGGTTAAAAGGTTGGTGTTGTACACGTTGTGGCCTGTTTTTATGACCGATGACCTGCTAGTTTAACTCTTTTAGGGCTAATTTTTTTTTTGTTTCTTATCTCCCAGGGCTGAATATTTTTCCAAAAACTAACATTTTTTAAAAAAGAACACAAAGCAATTGTTTAACATATCAAATCAACAAAAATATTTACTTTTGACAAATGTTACTGTCTTGCATGTTGTATGAGCCTGCATACTCTATGATTTCACATACATATCACATACATTTTACACAGCAAAGTCCTGCGCAGTCTGATCTCGCTCAAAGCAGCCAATTTCAGTCATTGCCACATTGCACTGCTTACAATACGTGTTGCTTTGGTGCCTACTTTTCAATTGTCTGTTGCTGCACTTTCTCACATATATTGTTAGTGTGTACTGTAGAGAGACAAGTCACCCTTTTGCCATCGTGCCATTCCACTGCCACCAAGTTTTCTGCCCGCATGAAAACCGTATTGTCACCTCTTTTCATCTTCTGAAACTTTATGAACTTTATGCATGGCATTATAGCCTGGCTCACCCCATGGGATTTGCTTCTGTTTATTACAGAAGTGAATAAAACTTTGCAGCAGCACGTACCTATCACCATGCTGCATAACCTGTCCAAAGCCACCAGGGGACAAAGCACGTTTGGACCAATGCTCCCTGAAGTTATATCACCAGTTCTGTCCCATCTCTATTTGTAATACCACAGCACGCTTCATCTCGTCTTTTGTTGTGGGTTTACACTTTGAAAAACAAGAATGCGATGCAAACGCAGCCCGCGATTCAAAAAATTTCTCTGCCTACCTGTTTGTCTCGTCTGACGGTAGCTGAAAAGCAGCATCAGGAGAGAGCAGCCTGAAGTACAGCAGCTGGTGATCTGTCGTGTCCAACAGCAAGCCATGCCGTCTTGTGAAGTCCAGCAGCCAGATCGGCTCTCAACAGATCAATGTCTGTGTATTTATCCCACGCGAACCTTGCCGTAGATGCATCGGCTGCGTGAAGGCGCTCAACTGGCAGCAGATCCGCTGGCGCGGCATCGACTGGTGTTTGATCAGCTGATGCTGGCTTCTGACTCTCTTGCTTGATCTCCTCATCACTGTCAATAAAATCCGATTCTGAAAAATCAGAGTCCTACTCCGCGATAATGCGCAAAACATTGTCTGCCGAGTGTTTTCTTTTCTGCACTCACTTTGCTCCTTTGTCACATGTCGATGCCATCTTGCCATTGTTTACATTTCGCAACTCACGCACACGCTAGGATTAGTTGTCGAGTCAACGAGTCTAGCATTCCTCCAAGCACAGAGGGAATGCCTGTGACGTGACAGTGAGATTTGTCGCCATTAACAGCTGATTATCGCCCTCTATCCCTGGATGTCAACTTTAGTCGACATGCGCCCTTAACCCCTCTTGTCGACAAAAGTCGACATCCGCCCTAAAAGAGTTAAAACTTGCCCACCACACTTCGCTGACAAGAACTATTGGAAAGACAATCAATGAATCATTTAACCAGGAATGTACGTGAACTGATTGACATTCTGTTCCCTTTCATTTATTTTAACTTGTGCACTACAGTACTTCTTTCTACCTGAAATGCTTTTTTTGCTTTATTTAATTAGTCCAATTCCACGGATAAGATTTAAAGTCAAATATGTTTATTAGAACATTAGAAGACATTCAGCCCAACAAAGCTGTCCATTTCATTCCACCTCATTTCTGCAAAATCATCATCAACTAAAGTTTTGAAGGTCCTAAAGTCCTACTCTCTTCTAATAGATAGATAGATAGATAGATAGATGTGAAAGATACTATATAATAGATAGATAGATAGTGTAAAAGGCGCTATATAGCACCCGACCCGGCACAGACTACGCAGAGGCACATGTACAAAACACACAGGCTTTTATTTTTTCTTCACCCATGGGCGCACGCCTTTCCCGTGACCCACAGGCAATACACAGTCCCAAAGCACTATAAATCCAACACAACAACTCTTTCTGGCACCACCACTCCTCCCAGGCAACCTTGTCCTCTTCGTCCCGATTCTGGCCGAGAATGAAGGGAGGTTGGCCCACTTTATAGCCCACCCGGAAATGCTCCAGTTGCCTGACCAGCTGGTCTTAATTGCACCTCCGGGTGGGGCTGGCATGTCGTCCAATGTGGCGGCTGGCTCTCTGCAGCACCCCCTACCAGCCACCCCATCTCCCAATCGGGCTGTGGTGGACTCCATGTCCCATGGAGCCACGGGGGAGACTGAGGAAGGACCCACGGCCAGGGAGGCTGCCCCAGGCGCCCCGGGGGAGGCATTGCACTGTCCATGGTGGCTCCCCCGGGACGTATGCAGCAGAGCGTCCGGCCGGGCATAGGACCCGGCTGTCCGTCAGATAGATAGATAGATAGATAGATAGATAGATAGATAGATAGATAGATAGATAGATAGATAGATAGATAGATAGATAGATGTGAAAGGCACTATATAATAGTGTCTGTATATAGTAGAATGGTCGATCCCGCTATAATAAATAGTCTTGCTATTCCTGTATCGAGTTGGTTTTGCTAAAGTACTGAGACTCAGCCTCCTCTTTTTGGGGTGCAAGACAGCGAGTCACATGTCACACATTATTGTTTTTAAAATGTTGAGATCGACAGATGGCTTGTGGCATTGAAGGCAGCTATCCAGTGACTGTACTGACCTGTAGTGTTGAAGAAGGCACTGAGTCAGAAGGCAAAGTTCTCAGTTTACCAGTCAACGTACATCCCTACCCTCACCTACTGTATAATGGTAAGCTGAACATTGATAGGCTGGCGATTGCACTTTGGGACACACTTCGGTATGTTGTCCCATTTGGGGTAGCCCCAAAAGAGTTTAGAAACCTTACAACATGAATATGCCATCAGCCAAACACTCCATTTAAACTCAGAGTGGTGAATGCACACACACACTCACACACATTCGCCTACACCTGTTTTGAGCCTGCACGCTCCAGGACTTCCTATTACTTACTAAAATCACACTTTGCCCCGGACCTCTTGCCACACACCTTTCCCCACAAGGTTCACAATCTAACCATCCCAGTACAACTGGTGACCAACGTCCATGGTGTGGCCCTATCACTGCACTTATACTGTATACCATAAACCATAAAATAAGAACAGCACTAAAACAGAGCCTAAGCCCACTTTGTAAAACAGGATATTAAAAGAATCAAAACTTTAAAGGATAATAAAATCAACAATAAATAAATAGTTCATTAAAAGTTCATAATTCTAAAAAAGCGCTCTTCAGGTTTGGGTGCGTAGGTTTATAAAACAGACGCAAATCCCTTTTGCTGTTTCTTCTCTACACTTTCCTCCTCACTGCCTCTGGCTAATCCGACTGCTGCCTCCATTTGTGGTAGTCAAGGTTGGCTACACGACCCCTAGTTCTTTTTCTTTCTGTAACCTCTGTGCTTTTTTCCTTTTATTTTTCTCCCAGTTCTGTTGTGTATTTTAGGTGCTGTCCTCCACCTGCTCCAAAGTGTAAATGAAGCACTTGAGTGACCTGTTTTGCATTTCCACATGAATATGCAATCAGCCAAGCACCCCAATCAATTTCGGAGGGGTCCAGGTACAATCACACATGCACCTAGGGATTTCTTAAGAGCTTCATAGATAGTCCCCCAGGCCAAAGTAGTGCACTGGGACCCCTATTTTGATAGCAAAGCAGAAACATACAATGGGTATTAGAAACATCATGGGTCTCTATGCTCCTGGGGCCCATTGTGCCCATATGTTAAGACGTCCCAGCCTGCACCTGCACCTACCTGGAGCCTGTACGCTTTGGGACTCGCGATTATTTATTAAATTATTATCGCCACTGACCTCTTATCACACACTGGTAAAGAGCTGGTAATCCGGCTAACTATGATGAACGTAATTTTGATTATTGACATTCTCATTGTGAGTGGTGCTATACATTGTAAAGTAAGAAGGTGTGGCCAACTGGCTTGCTAAAAGGATTCTGAGGGTAAATAATGATATATAAAAACAAAATGTCATTCATACCATAATAGAATAAGCATGGGGGAGAGTGATGTGTGGGAGGAAAATCGAGCCAAATGTTCATAGGTCCTAGCAGCTGTCATCGACTATCGCACACCTCATCAATCAAGCCAAACAAAGCAAGCGTTCCTTAACAATTCCTAATAGTTGTTCAGCAGGCCCAGTCTGCTTTTGATTAGCTTTTACTGTTTTTGACACAGAATACTGCACTGATTTTGTGTTCTTTCTGCCCTTTTTACAGAACATTCCAAGTCGTGTTGTCCTACTGGAATCGGCGTGGTGGCCAGTACGACTTGTTTGTCTTACCCCAAAATGGACGTTCCTTCACTTTTCCTATGACCCCTATGAGACACAAAGACTTTTAAAGTAAACTGCATTTGCACTGAGCTCACTCACCAGACCCCCCGCCTCCCCACCTTTGATCACTGACTTTAAAGCACCTACAGCCTTTTATGTTTGCTTCAGATCGGACTAGCCATATATTTCCAAGCTCTACAACACTACTGGACCGGATAGGAGGACACAGCAGCAGGTGAGTTGTGACTTTCCAAAAGGCATGGCAGTCATGTAGGATTAGAAAAATGTTCAAAGAAACGTGTGTTGCAAAATGTGCATACAGTGGATGTGGAAAGTTTTGAGACCCCTTTACTTTATGCACAATTCATTGTGCTGTAGATTTAATTTTAAATGGTGTTGTGGTTGAGGGAAGAAGGGTACAGATTAGGATGCTAATACAGCCCTGCTTGTGTAAGTAAGGTAGCATTCAAACAGAAATAACGTACGATGGTGTGATATGACCACAAAAGTAGCTGCCATGTAGTGAAGTGGCCTCGATTGTCAGGCTTCTGGTAGTGACGCACTTTCTCGTAAAGGAGGTTCTCTCTCAGGAGCGTCTCCTTGGATAAAAAATGCCTCCATTACAATTACAATACAATACAATTTATTTTTGTACAGCCCAAAATCAGACAAGAAGTGCCGCAATGGGCTTTAACAGGCCTTGCTTCTTGACAGCCTCCCAGCCTTGACTCTCTAAGAAGAAAAGAAAAAACTACCAAAAAAACCCTTGTAGGGAAAAAATGGAAGAAACTTGGGAAAGGCAGTTCAAAGAGAGACCCCTTTCCAGATAGGTTGGGCGTGCAGTGGGTGTCAATACAATACAGCACAATACACAGAACAGAACAAATCCTCAATACAGTGTTAAATAAAAAATGTAGAAGTACGGAGTAGAATTTAACAGTAGATAATATCACATAATATGATTTGGATTTGTTTAGAGTCCTGGAGACCTCATTCATCAAGTTGCCTGCCCCATTTGGCCATTCCACATCTAAAATAGCGCTAATCTGATGAAAGGACCCCTCTTTCCCACTATTCCTGCGATCCTCCATCAGGTGGCCATCCTATTTAAATCCCTGTGACCTCAAGAGGCGGAGTCAATTGCCCTCACTGGGCTGTGGAGGAAGAACATGACACAACTGTTAGTGGCAGCGCCCCCTCTCGGGAGGAGGGAGGAGCTTGTATGGTGATCCTCAAACGTGCATGCGTGACAATGAATGTATTTACGTTTTACTTAAAGTGAAGACATTGTCACACACGTGCGCATGGGAGGCAGCTAAAGAGCTTGAAAGAGGGTAATTCTGAGCCAGACCAGAATGTAGCAGAGTGCACTGACTCTTTTTCTCGCTTTTCTACAGACCATTCATGGGAAATTCAGCCTGGTCCTGATGACGTCAAGTCTGCATCTATCCCCTTTGACGTCCAAGCCTATGGATGAAGACCCTCCCGGGTCCGGCCCCTCTGATGTCAAATCCGGGTCCCAGCCTATGGATGAAGACCTTTCCGGTTCCGACCCCCCGATGTCATTTCCTATATTGTCCTTTAAAAGCCGCTACCTTTCCCCTATCCCCTCAGTTCTATTTTGGACTCTGAATTGTGCACCTCAGTGCTATCATTTTTTCAATTTTGCAGTGAGGAAACAATATACGGGTGGCCGCCCCAATCCTTGCTATGGCTCTTGGCTCTTGGTCGTGTTTGTGACAACATGTTTTCAGAAATTTCTTATTCATTGAAATATTGTGACCTTTTTGCTGTGGCACTCCAAATTCTGGTCAGGTGCATCCTTTTGGTTTAAATTATCGTTGAGATGTGGGAAGAACTTAATTGGAGTCCCTCAATGGAAATTAAATTGAATGGAAATTGTAAAAATAAATAGCCTTGACACAAGAAAATAAAACAAGTTTTTGAGCAGCCACCCATATACATGAATCATGGCTGCAAAAGGCAACATAGGTTACATGGATGTGTACAGAGTTGAGTCCAAAACAGAACTGACTACAAGTTGGAGGTTGTCTTGCTTTTAAGGCAGGTCAGTGGAAGTGATGTCATCGGGGGCCAGAACCAAAAGTGGCATTCTTAGGACTGGAGCCGGAAGTGATGTCCTCTGGCCTGGAACTGGAAGTGACTCCTCAAGACCAGGACCAGAAGTAACGTTCTCAGGGACTGGAACCAACATCGTCAGAATCGGGCAGAATTTCCCATGTTTGGTCTGCAGAGGTAAAAGAGGAAGGTTTACTGCACCCCACCACCCCCAAGCCTGGCGTGGAATTACCTTCTTTTGGTCCTACTAGCTGTTTCCCAAGCGCATGTTTGTGACAACATCATTTAAAAAGGTAAACGTGTAAATGAGTATAGAAGGTCCAACAATTCACACTGCATATCAGGACAAAAACCATGTCATGAAGTCCAAAGAAATCTCTGTAACAACAACAACAACATTTATTTCTATAGCACATTTTCATACAAAAAGTAGCTCAAAGTGCTTTACATAATGAAGAAAAGAAAAATAAAAGACAAAATAAGAAATTAAAATAAGACAACATTAGTTAACATAGAAAAGGAGTAAAAATAAATTAATTAATTAAATGAATTAAAAGGAGTAAATTAAATTAATGTTTTAAATTTGAATGTTTTAATGTTTTTAAGTGTAGACCTCCATGACCAAACTGTGGTGAGGTATAGATCAGGGCAAGAGGAAAAACATATCTGTAGAGCTTTGAGCATTCCCAGAAGCGCAGTGGCCTCAATAACTGTAGAATGGAAGAAGTCAGGATCCCACCAGAACTCCTAGAGTTGGCCGTCAGGCCAAACTGAGTAACCTGGCATGGATAGCCTTAGTCAGAGAGGTGAACAAGAACTTAATGGTCACTCTAATAGAGCTTCAGAACTTGTTGGAAGGATCACCATCTCATGGAGAACTTCATGGAGTGATCACCTCCCACCCTAAAGTTTGCCAAATGGAATTCATAGGACTCTAAGATCATTAGATAAAAACTCATCTTCTCTGATGAGATAGACATTGATCTCTTTGGGCAGAACTCTAAGTAAGCAAGATGTCTGGTGAAAACCAGGCACCGCTCATCAACTGCCTAATACCATCCCTATGGTCAAGCATGGTGGTGGCCACATCATGGTACGTGGGGGCTTCTCAGCATGCAGGTACAGGGAGATTGGACAAAATTTAGAGAAAGATGAATGTAGCCAAGTACAGAGAGATCCTGGAAGAAAACGCTCTAGAGTGCATGCCACCCCAGACTGGGGTGACAGTTCACCAAGACAATGACTTGAGGTTAAGCACCTTGAGCATGGGAAAGGTGCTATATAAATAAAATAAATTATTGTTATGTATACAGTCAGGACAATGCTGACATGTTGCTGGGGGAGTCTGTGATTGTCCTTCAGTAAAGCCCAGACTTAAACCCCATAGAGAATATCTATGGAGGGACATGAAGATGGCAGTTTACAGCTGCCTCCCATCTAATATAATGGAGTTTGAGAAGATCTGCCAGGAAGAATTGGATAATCTAGCCAGATTCAGGTGTGCAGAGCTCATTGAGACATACCAAAGGAGACTCGAAGCTGGAGTTGCTGCCAAATTGGTTTTTATAAAGTGACGAATTAAGAGTCTGAATATTTGCATAAATAAGAGATTTCAGTGTTTGATTTTGAATACATTTGCAAACCTTCTGCAAACAATTTTTCACTTCGTCATTATGGGCTGTTGAGTGAAGATTGATGAGAAAAAATGGGAAATGTGACAATATAAAATCTACAATGCAATAAAGGCATGTAGAAAGTGAAGGGGTCTAAAGCCGTCCCGAGTCCACTGCATTTGGATGGAATGAACCTTAAAAATCCCACCGGCCGTAGCAGATTCAGAGGCCCAGCACAGGTGCTCACACTTTCTACTCTCAGTCCATCCTGGCTTAGATGTCAGCAGACTCGTATTAAAAGTTAATTGCATGCAGGCACTTCAAGATGAAATAGAACTTCACTTTTTTTTTCCTTGTTACTGAATTATTAAGTTACATTTAATTGAAATTGTTTGCATTTGCGGTATGAGAGAATAATTCATTTCTACTGCTGTATGTGTATAATGGAAGTAAAACAAGTGCCAGTTATTAAAGAATTTGGATATGCAAATAACTTTCAATGGATTTACAGTAAATCCATATCTGGGATATCAGCATGCATAATGTAGGGAAAATGTTTAAAAGCTATTAACTATGTAATGTACTGAGCTGATGTTGTTCAAGTAATTTCCGTATTTTATTCAGTTCTGTCATTTTTTGGAGCAATGTCATGCAGGCCATCATCAGGTTCCTAACTGATCTGAATTGGTCTCCATTATGCATACATCCTTTGTGCTGACTTTTGCCTTGAAAGATTAACTTCTTTGTGCTGTTCTGAAGTCCATAGCAGAGGCTAAAGGATTTTTATGGAATATAAAACATGATTTTCTGAATATGAAATGTGATTTTCGGAAAAGTTCCAGTTCATTGTCTCATCAGTCTTTTACTTTGCATACTGGTTTCCCTTATTTATGTTAGATCACTTGTTTGCTTTTTGTAACATTTTGTAATGTTTAAACCTCAGGGTAATTTTATAGGATTCAAGGCAGAAGATTCAGTTCATCATAGACCCACTCATGCATGCAACCATAAAGAAGCAAATTAGAGTCTCCCATCTCATGACTTTATCTTATGTTTTCAAAACGCTTCTCCTGCTAACTCCTATGTGCTGTTGCCGTGTGATGCAAATTTAACGCCTCATATCCAACGTCAGTGCAGCGAAAATGACATCAAACAGAGAGACACACCCCCTTCCCTTTAATATTGTATAAATCAATTTGCTTAATACTAGAATCCCTGAAGCCTACGAAACAAGTCATAATCCCAGACCACCTTAAATCCATTCGCACCTCTCCATCAGCATCATTTGTTTTGTAAATGTGTCAATCAGCACAAACAGCAGGCAGCCTACTATCCCATCACCCCAACAACTCAGCTGAAGTTCTCCCAGCCCAAGTTTGTTTATTATGGTGTGAGGTGCCTGGAGTTGTAGAGGGTAAATAATACAGTATATCGTTATTTGGAATGCATACATTTCATGTGTGTTCCATGTCTACAAAAATCTGGGTAAGTGTAGGATGAAAGGAAATGCAAGAAATGCCGAACACATACCTAAAGCAGAAACGTTTTCTATGATATATTAATAATGATGTGAAATGTATAATGTGTGAAGGCTTTAGTCCAAATATCAAATAAACACATGCGCTTTTATTCAAGAATATAACCAAAGGAAAAAAAAAATCATTCAATTTACAAGTTGCTGTCAATGAGTTAAAAGCCCAAGCTAAAATGTCAATTGACAAAAACAAACACATATTCTTAATGGTGCAGAGGTAAGAACTGCTGCCTTATAACCGAAAGGTTGCAGGTTCAAGATCGGGCACTTTGCGTTTTGTGTAGTGAGCTGCTATTATTATTATTATTACTATAATATAATAAAAACATACATTTGATTTGAGTCTGTAAGACCCGGTGTAAACTTTGGCTACTTGTAAAAGTTAGTGCTTGTTTTTTAAATATTCTGTATTATTCTCTCAGTGACGTTCATGCGGTACAAAGAACTTGCCTCTCCCTCTCTGAGTTGATGCCGTTTATCTCCATTCTTTTTACACAAGCAGTGATGACCACAGTTGGTACTGTGATTGATTCTGCACAGTACTATTTGTTGTACCAGCAATCAAAGATACAACGTCCCGTGGCCACTATCAGACTGGACAGATCTGTAACAACAGACAGCTTCTTCACAGCGATTTTGCCGGCTAATAGACTGCTGCACCGCAACGCAACTCTGCTAGTACCATAAAGTAAAATGGGACTTCCACCTGCAGCAAAAGTCACTTCAGTATGCGAGCAATTTGCCACACTCTAGTGTTTAGATCTGGCAGTGCCATGCTGACAGTGTATGTGCCCAAAAAGAAGAAGTCTGTCTGCATTTTCAGCAGCATGCACCATAACAACAACAACAACATTTATTTATATAGCACATTTTCATACAAGAAAAAATGTAGCTCAAAGTGCTTTACAAAATGAGGAATAGAAAAATAGAAGACACAATAAAAAATAAAAATAAGTCAACATTAATTAACATAGAATAAGTAAGGTCTGATGGCCAGGGTGGACAGAAATAAAAAAAAAAAAAAAACTCCAGACGGCTGTAGAAAAAAAATAAAATCTGCAGGGATTCCAGACCAAGAGACCGCCCAGTGCCCTCTTGGCATGGACATAACATGGATTACAAACAAGAAGGTGTACAATTTTTAAACATGGTTCATGGCAAAAGTCACTTTCACTTTCTCTGTTTTCAATTGCCATGGCGATAAACTATTTTCACAAATAACCCAGGCACACTTATTGCAATAGCCCAAATACTACAATTTATTTATAGCAATGGGAAGATAGAAGATGGATATATGGATGAAGGACAATAATAAACAACACAAAACATGAAATCATTCTAACTTATTCAAATTTTTCCCCTCCGAAAGAAAATGGCCCATAACTTATGAATGCTATCTCTTGGTTTAGAGAGAACTGTTTCTCTTTTAAACAAAATGGCACACAACTTAAGAAGTCTGATCTTTCTATTCATGTGGCCAAAATGCCAGCCAAATACACAGGTATACACACATTTTCTTGCTCCTTCCATCATCCTGATGAGTACTGCCTCATGACTTTGACTCCTCGAGGTGAGGCTGCGAGCTTCTTTCAAACTGGAGCCTGCACTGCTTCCAGCATTCTGCCACTGATCACAACTTCCACATCAGGCAGGAAACCGAAGAAGTCCACCCTGGCAGGGTTGTACTTCAGAACTCCACATCCTATGCCAACCTATGGCGGTCTCAATTTAGTTCAGCCATGTTAACACTTTCACCTATCATTTGGGAGAGTGACCTGGCACTGAAGTTCACCCAATCCATTTATGATCTTTATCTACATGCCAAGATGAAAAATGTAAGGCGTTCCATCCGCGTTGAGTCACAACTCTCACCACCATTCCAGGCCATTCTATGGCCTCTATTCCAGGCAAAATCATCCTCCTTCTTCGTTGGGATACCTGTCCTTCCTCACCGGCACTAACAGCTCCTATTGCCTTCACCATGTTGTTTATTTGCTCACAGCTAGTCTGCAGTTCATTACCCTCCACATACAGTTTTTGTGTGCGCATGTAGGCTTGTGAGATTCTGATCTGAATGTTACTACTGGATTTAGGAAGAAACTCATTGCAGCTAAAGATTCATCGTTCATGGAGGTTATTATGTTTCAGCTACAGTGATATCATTATCATAATACATTAGCTGGCTTTATCCTAATTGCTGAGTGACAATCAATAGTTCACAGAATTAAAGTCAGTGTATTTATGGTTTGGTCGGGGTCGGCAACCTGTGGCACGCGGAACAATTTTCAATGGCACTTTGATTGAACTGAACTATAGTAAAAAATCTATATTTTAATTACAGCTACATGCATTCACACCCTCATCTACGTTTTAAGTATGCGACTAAAATGTAAATGGAAACAATGTGTTCAGTGCAGGCCGTGTTACGTTATAACCAACCTCTTGTTATTATATTTTAATTACAGCTCATGCATTTGCACCCTCACCTACATTTTGTGTACGAGACTCACATGTAAATGGAAACATTGTGTTCAGTGTAGGCCATGGTATGTTATAGCCAACCTCTTGTTATCCATCCATCCATCCATTATCCAACCCGCTATATCCTAACTACAGGGTCAAGGGGGTCTGCATGTCTTTAGAGTACCCAGAGGAAACCCACACAGACATGGGGAGAACATGCAAACTCCACGCAGGGAGGACCCGGGAAGCAAACCTGGGTATCTTAACTGCATGGCAGCAGCCCTGCCCACCGCGCCATCATGCCGCTCCCTTTTATTATATTTTAATTACAGCTTATGCACTGGCACTCCACGTCCCCACCTATGTTTTGCACATGCGACTCTCACATGTGAAGGGAAACCATGTGTTCAGTGCCGGCCGTGGTGCGTTATTATTAAGTAATCTACTGCCCTAAAATGACTTATAAAAGACCGAAACTTGATGTTTGCTCTTTTCAAGACTCCTGGATGAATGAATATGGATTTGTACAACAAAAGGATCGTGCTGTGTGTGCGTTATGCTGTGAAAGTGTTGTGTGTCATATGTCAAGTATACAAGGACACTATCCAACTTAACATCAGTCCACATTTAAAAACTCTGATGAGAAAAGTGAAGCTATAAAAAGGGCTGTTTCTGGCTTTAAGAAACAAACTACTTATTTTAGTCAAATTGGACCTAAAAATAAAGCCACCAAATGCAGTTATAAAAATAATTGACAAAACATTCTTTTCACATATGACCCTATGTATTTTAAAATGTTGAATGAGCAGTATTATGAGATTTGGTTATAATGGGCTTCAAAAGTATTGTGACTGGTGGCCGGAATTATTACCTGGCCAAAAGGTATGAAAGGACTGGGGGAGAGAGTATTATCAGGACAGTTTCTCCACCGGGCCGATAGAGAGTAGCCCCCTTGGTTTCCAGCGAGGCCATGGGTTATGAGCATTGGGGGCTTAACCCTGTTAGAACCCAGTGGGCACATGGTCCTTTCTAGGGCTTTATTTGGTCATGCTTCCACCACACCCAGAAGTGTGGCCGGAAGAAACTCGTTAGGCACCTGGAGTCCATCCACTCCATAAGTGGGTCAGAGTCGGGAGGAAGCTGATAGAAAGCCTGAGGAAGATAGGAAGTGGATGAACTGGTGGCAGGAAGGGTTGGACTGTGTATTGTGGTGTTGGTAATTGGTGCATTAGTAGACTGTAAATAAACAAGGGTGTTGAATTGAACCTGTGTACTGCCTGTCTGTGTTGGGGGTTAGGGTGGTGGTACGCCCCCTAGTGGCTCACAGTATATACTTTTGAAGCTCATTATAACTGGACCAATTTTGATACTATATATAACAAATTTGGTAGAATTATGTCAGCACGAGGAATAACATTGTACCATAGGTTCAGCATGACACCTCTTGTGTTGGTGCTTTGTTCTCTTCCTCGTCAATGTATGCGTGCTTTTCTTTCTTTGTTTACGAGCTCTTCTCCTTTTCTGTCTTGGTTACACTTTCTGGTTGTGGACAGTACTGCAGTTTTCTCTTCAAGGTTTTTACGCACAGTGTCCTCAGTCAGCTCCCGTCATTAAAAAGGCAGGCTCTTGGCTGTTATGTACGGTCGTTTTCTACTCATGCACGTGCTGTTCCACAGTGCACTGAATTAGACAAATGGCCTCTACAGAATGCATGGGTTAATTGTGCACTGGTATTTTCTTGTGAGAAGAACATTTCTCCCATTTGTTTCAGAAACAGGATCAGCACCACCAGCTGAATGAAAACCCTGCTGTAGGTAGCACTGGTCTGCTTTCATTAATAAAGACAATAGACTTCCCTTAACCAGCCTGCTTGAGGCACCACTGTGGGCATGTGCAGTGGTGCCAGAGGAATAAGTGACTGAAGTCCTGCTTCGAGATGATGATAACGTGTGATCTGAATTGACACTTCTGCTTACAGAGTGATGCTGATACATGGTTCTGTGCCATTCAGTCTGTTACAGCTTCCTTCCCAATTTGTCAGTCTTGATGCACATCCTTAGTACCCTCTCTGTCCCCACCATTTCCATTTGTGGCCAATAAGGATGCACATCACCTCAACAATTCATTCTGCAAGTTGCTTTATGTAGGTGTGGAAACCAGGGGTGTTCTAGCAGCACCCACCCCGACAAAGAGGGGCAGAGACACGAGTTTGCCACACAACACACATTGATTCACATGGGAATCGTGCAACACAAATAAACAGTGCCAAAGCCCAGTCCTTTTCATCTCTCTTTTCTTCTCTTTCTCCAACTCCACTCCTTTCCTGGCAAGCTTCGTACACCTCTTCCCGACTCTGGCTGATGACTACTGGCTCCTTTTGTAGGACACCCAGAAAGACTCCAGATGTCCAACGACTTTCTTCCTTCAGCACTTCTGGGTGTGGGAGAATTGGTGCTAAATAGGGCGTAGTAAACAATCAAGTGCCCCCTGGCAGTGGCCAAGGGCTTGCCCACTATTGGTTCGGGGGAGATAATGCCCTGAAAAAGCTCTCTCCACATGTCCTTCCATTGTTGAGGTGTCCCAGCCAGGTAAGGGCCCTGGCCGTCCACCACAGCATGCACAAACAGTACATAATAACATCTACCAGATATGATGGACACTTCAAAGAGTGGCACTCTACACCATGTGGTGACACAATATTGTGGGCACCCCATTGATTGCAGTGGGGCCCTTTGTTGTACTTTGTATATCAGTGTGATGCTCCACTGGCCTTGGCATTTTAAACCAACATTGCCCTCCCTTAGTCTTGTCCAAATTGTATTACAGTGGTGTGAATTCAATTTCTTCTAGGTTTTGGTTTGGGAAGCTGTTCAGAGATTCCAAAAATGAGTGTGAACTGCTGGTGCGGACAGTTTAATAATCAAACCATCATGCCGCTTGTTATTTACACATATATTCCATATAATATTTGCAAAGATCAGGCTGGAGAATCAGGGCCTTGTGGCTGGTGTAAGAGATGGCTGGCAGCTCAACTCGGATGGGTTGCCCCTAAGATGGAAGGACGAGGGAAGGCAGCTTCTAGGACACTGCCTCCTTAAAGACGTTAGATAGCAGCTCCCCTGGACTGCAGTGGTACCCTGGTTTCCCGCCGGGCACTATGGGACATGGAGTTTGGACACAGAGCCCTGCTGGGTGCCGCCAGGAGGAGCTATCAAAGGACCCGGGGATGTATTCTTTCCTTATAACCCAGAAGTATGAGGTAGTCACAAGGACGGAAGCCCCAAGGTACTTCTGGGCTGAAGAAAATCCCAGTTCTTTATTAGACCCAGAAGTGCCAGCCAATCATGTGGTCTGAAGGACAGAAGCACTTCTGGGTCAAGGATTATTTAAAGGATTTATTGGAACCCAGCAAGATGAGCCGGAGTTGGGAGGGAGTGAGACAGAGCTTGCTGTGAGCTGTGGAGGACAATTTAGTGATTAGTTGTGCTGATTTCTTGCTCTTTATTGTGGTGGAGGTGCTTTGGGGCACAATACAAAGAAGAAAAAAGAAAATTAATATCTTCTTGGTGATTTTATCCCATGTCCTGTATACTGCCTGTTGGGTAAAGGTGGGCAACAGTGACACCTAGCGTCCACTCTATTACACTGGGCACTGTGCTTTCACAAGGAGCAGCGCATTATGCAAATGAAACAGCTCAGAGAACACCGTTGGACGGAGATGTGGAGGCCCTGGGAAAAAGGGGTGGAAGAAGTATGAGAAATAGGATTGATGGTGGAAGGTACAGGAACAGAAGTGTTCTGACTCTGTGTTGGTAACAGAGAACAGGAGAGCATCCTGTGTGACAGCAACATGTGTGTGGGTGAGAAGGAGCAGTGTGGTGTGTAGGAACAGCTCAGAGTAGAGGGGAGCAAGGGCAAAAGAGTGGCATGCTTCTAGGCCGCACCACTGAAGCAGAAGACGATCAGCATACAGGAGAGAAGTGTGTCCAAGAGGGTGATTAAAATGTTCTGGCATCTCCCATGGCTAGAAAAGTGGGAGTGCAGTTGGAACTCAATTACTAAATGCTCATCATTGATTCATACTCCTGAAACGTGTTATGGTCTTGTACCTACCTGCCTGTTTTTTGGGTGTTACCATATGTAGCGCTGTAATTTTTGTCTATACTAATAAAAGGCAAAGCCCTCACTGACTGACTGACTCACTGACTCATCACTCAGCTTATTCCTTACAGCTCACTTACAAAAGTTAAGCAGGTTTCATTTCGAAATTCTACGCGTAATGGTCATAACTGGAACCTATTTTTCTCCATATACTGTAACGGACATTAGCTCGATGGCCGTGGGGGGCGGAGCTGCGTGTGACATCATCACGCCTCACATGTAATCACGTGAACTGAGTGTGACCGCAGTACGTAGAAAAGAAGGAAGAGCTCCCAAAGAGTGCTGAAGAAAAACGCTGAATACTTTATTTGTGAGATACAAGTTTAATGAGAAGACACGAGGTATAAACGAGACTTTGGATCACTTTGTAACAGAGTTAAAATTGCTGTAGCGAGCAACTTTTAAGTGCCGGGTCTTAGCTAACATTAAATAAAGCCGTGGACATCGCAACATCACACAAGAGAGCAGCTCACGTGAACTGACTGAACGTAGTACGAGTGATCACTTCCATGCATCAAACCTGTTTAAAAAACGCATTACACAATTGACAAGGTGATGGCTTTATATGTCGTTCGTTTATAAAACAAAGCTGTGTAAAGGCTGTTTCACAAAAAACCATCGGAGCGTCTTATATGAGCAGGCAGTCAGCTAAAGAAGGGAATCAAAAAATATCGATAATCATAATAAACGAACAAAAAATAACTTACAAGCCGCAGATTAAATAAAGGAAATGGGTACCTGAACAGTAAAGTAAGTCTCAAATAGCTACACAATAACTATAAGAATCGCAATAAGCCAGCAATAAAACAGTACAGAACCGCGAAGCAAGGAGAAACAATGGCCTTATATGGCATTCGTTTATAAAGCAGCGGAGAAGCTGTGTGAAGGCAGCTACACAAAAAAACAGCAGAGCGCCACACTCTGAATGTATTCCTCGCATCACCGTTATACCATCTGATCTCCCATTTCAATTGAAATGCCTCAAATTTCCAGTAAGGCTCTGCTTCATGATGACAATTAATAAGTCTCAGAAACAGACCCTACAAGAGGTTGCCATTGATTTGAGGCAACATTGCTTTCCTCCTGGACAAAACTATACGTTGCATTCTCAAAAGTAATCTCAGCACACAGCTTGGTCATATTACAACCGGACTGCTGAACTGACAACGTGGTATACAAAGAGATCCTTAACAGAGAGTTATTGGTATATTTTCCCTCAGTTTAAAAAGGTTTTCTTTTCTTCTTAATAAAAATTTAAAAGAGGTTCTTCGTCACTGGGAAGCGCAGGAATTTTGCTATATACAATATATATACATGTGTAGATATATATGTATGTATGTATGTATGTATGTTTATATATATGTGTGTATGTATGTATGTGTATGTGTGTATATATATTTATATTTATCTGTATGTATGTATGTATATATGTATATGTATGTGTGTATATATGTTTATATGTGTATATATGTATATGTAGATGTGTATATGTATATATATATAGATATATGTATGTGTAGATATGTGTATATGTAGATATGTTTACATGTATATATGTTTATGTGTGTGTGTCTGTGTGTGTGTGTGTATATATATATATATATGACAACAACACTCATAACAGTGACAAAACAATTACATTGACAATCATGTTACATTATTTTTAAAATGTTTCCTTTTCTTTTTCATAACTTCTTTAACACACTACTTCTCCGCTGCGAAGCGTGGGTATTTTGCTAGTAAACTATATAACGCTTAACCTTACCCTGGACTATACCGCTATAACGCACCATGCTTTTGGTGATGGATTTAATCTGGATAGCAGGTCAACCTTAACATTCCAGCCCCTCCTGTGGTAATGACAGATTAATCTTCTTAGTGTTAGTCCCGAGTGCCACTCAGGCAACAGTATAGACGCATCTTTTGTATGACCTGAAGTTTACTCAGACTGTAAAAGTGCCAACTGCATTAGTGGAGAGCATTACTCGGACAATGGTATATATATGTCTCGCATTATAGTCAGGCCTGAGCGTAACCCAGGCAACAGTGTTGATGTATCTTTTTCTAGTATCATAATGGTTGTCTTGTAAGAAACTCCTCTCATCAGCAGTGATGACAAAGTGAATCCGTCTTTAGGCAGTGAAATTGAAACGGACAGTGAAACCTAAAATGATTTTGGGAATCTGATAGTGACACTCACCTCACATGTTATTGTTATTATTCATCATTATTATTATTTGTATCATTGTTACTTTCTACACTTCTGACTTTGTACTTTGTGTTTTACATGTTTTACAGTAGAGATATGAGATGTAATAAAAATTTATTCTTTCAAGTCAAAACATTCAACTCTTTTTGCGACTTTTGAAAGCTGCTCATGTCACAACATCCCTTAAGGTCCCCTTCTTTCCTAGTGAAACAATGCACTGCAAAGTGTGACAATGTGCACACGATAAAACAAAAGAAATTTGTGTAAAGTGTTACTCAAAACATGACAGGAATCTGTGCCGACTGCTATTGCAGACTGTTTTGTAATAAACCTACAAGCCACTCGCTGTTTACTAATGCACAGAACCACTAAACTATATGATAACAATACAATACAATACAGTTTATTTTTATATAGAACAATATTACACAGGAAGTGCCGCAATGGTCTTTAACAGGCCCTGCCCCTTGACAGCCCCCCAGCCTTGATTTTCTGAGAAGACAAGGAAAAACTCCTAAAAAACCTTTTAGGGAAAAATGGAAAAAACCTCAGGAAAGGCAGTTCAAAGATAGACCCCTTTTCAGGTAGGTTGGGCGTGCAGTGGGTGTCAAAAGAAGGGGGTCAATACAATACAATACAATACACAGAACAGAACAAATCCTTAATACAGCATAAAAATAAAAATTTTAGAAGTACGGAGCAGAATTTAACAGTAGATCATGTCATATATTAAGATTTGGATATTTTTAGAGTCCTGGAGACCTCATCCATCAAGCTGCCTCCCCTATTTGGCCATTCCACAGCTGAGTCAGTGCTGGGCCAGCCAATCCGATGAAAGGACCCCTCTTTCCCATGATTCCTGTGATCCTCCATCAGGGACGACTTTACCATAGGCAGGCAAACAACTGGGCAGGTGGGCCGTGGCACCAAGTGCCACATTTGAGTACCGAGAAGAGAAACAGAATAGGTGATGGTTAATATCAAATTCTAACTATCGTGTTACTTATGTTTTAGTGATAGTGCCTAACAACAGAGATGCAGTCTGTACAGTTAATCAGCAGCTCTAAGCAGGGTGTGCTAAACTGAAGTAGTTAGTCTTCAGCCAGGATTTAAAAGCTGAGACCGAAGGGGCATCTCTTATAGTAGCAGGCAGACCAGTCCACAGTTTAGGGGCCCTGTAACTAAAAGCTTGACCTCCCACTGTTATTTTATTAATCCTTGGAATCAGACCAGCATCTTGAGATCTTAATGTGCGCTCAGGTTTGTAAGTCATGATAAGTTCAGACAAGTAAGTCAGACCTCGGCCATTTAATGCTTTATATGTTAAAAGGAGGATTTTGAAATCTGCCCTAAACTTAACCGGGAGCCAGTGTAAGGATTTAAGAAGAGTTATGTGTTCATATTTTCTTGTTCTTGTAATAATTCTTGCAGCCACATTTTGGATTAACTGGAGGCTGTATAAAGAACAGTTTGAACAGCCAGTAAACACCGCATTGCAGTAGTCAATCCTACTAGAGATAAATGCATGAATTAATTCCTCAGAATCCTGTTTATTTAGAAAGCGCCTTAATTTTCTAACATTTTCTATTTGTAAATATTTAAAATATTTCTACAACAAAAGTTTTTATTTCATTTGTTATCTGTGTTTCAGTAATCAATACTAAAGAATGCTGATGTAGTTTTCGACCATGTTTTTAAATTGAAAACTTATTAATATCAGTAGGGGGCTTAACAAGGCCCCAAAGCCCTGCACAACACAGTCCTGGATTCAAACAGAAAATAATTTTCTATTTTACAGCAAATCCAAATCATTTCCACAAGAGTACAATACACAATCTTTGTATCTTCTTCCACTGATATTAATCTTCTTGTCTCCTCCCACACCTCCTATGTAGTCTTATCCACTCTCCTCCAAACTCTGACCACCCATACAGGAAACTTGACTTCTTTTATGCCGGACCCGGGAGTAATTTCAGTGTCATCACATCACATCCAGTAAGTGCTTCTGAGTCAGGCGGACGTTCTTTAAAATGGAGACGGTCTATTCCTGCAGCTCACCCTGCTGGCAACCCATGGATAGGGCCAGAATAAGAGTTTTCTAGGCCCTAAGATTTTGGTGCTCCCCATATATATCTAAATACCACATGTGTGTACAGTAATAAGGGGAATCTCTGGGTTAATTCAAAACGCATGGCAATAAAAACATTTGTTTCCATATAAAATTGTGCAAAATTAATTTTTTTTCAAAATATCATACAAAATGCACCCTATAAAGGTATGCTGTATATTATTATACATGCCATAAAATTATCGTACATGTACAATAATTATTGCACATCTGGCAACACTGTGCTGCACTCACTCTCAGAGGCCCACTGAACGGGACAATTGACATGACCAAGAGTAGAACGATATGAGTCTCGGTGGACCGTTTGCCAGTTACCAGATTCCATTTTTGTGTATTTCCAAGGTTAATATATATCATTAGCCTCTGTTTTATTATTTTCATTATTGTGCACATATGTATGTATTTTGTTTCATTTAATGGAGGAGCCCCTTTTTGTGAAACCAGGTTCTACTGCAACAGTTGCAGTTTTGCAGCAGGTGGTCCATGGGAAATCCGGCAATAGAAAATTTCTGTGGTGCCCCTTTCTACTTGATGCCTTAAGCATGCGCTTATTTTACTTAATGGCTAAACCAGCTCCGCCCATGAACTACAACAGGGATGACTCACAGGACTACAATTCCGGCACCGTAGCCCGGGAAGACTGCCACCTATTGTATCAGGGGAACAAATAGTCCACGTGATTGGTCTCCCCCTGTCCTTCTGGTAAACTAGCCTCCCGGCTGGGTAGGAAACCACCATGGCCAGAATGCTTGCCCATGCCTGGTGTCCATGACAATACACTAAAATTTAAAGTGAAAGTACAGGGTGATTGTAATGCGTTGGGTCCCCGAGTTACGATGTACTACTGTCTTAATAACGAAGCAATTCAAATGAAATAATGGATAAATATACAAACGAGTGAGGCATGGTGCTGTTCTGTCAACTGTGAAGGAACTGGATGACTGCGAGATCGGTGAAGGTTGTTTCCAACAAGATGGGGCAACCTGTCACACGTCAGCATGCAACATGGCACAAATTGAATCATTTTTAGGCAATCGGGTTGTTTCAAAGGAACTATGGCCACCTCATTCCCTCCAGATTTCTTCCTTTGAGGAATGCTGAAAGGAAAAGTGTATGAGAAGAGGCCTCAGTGAAGCATTGAACGGGAAATTGCTACCATCACCCCTACAATGCTCGCGAATACCTTTGCCAATATGGAGCTCAGTGTCGATCAGAAGGTTACCATTTCCAATACAGAATGAGATTGGATCATTTACACATCTATTAAGGTGTGTATTTATTTTGTTTCTATCGCTTCCTTATTATGTGAAAACACAACATAACTCGGGGCCTCACCTATTAAAATCTCACTGTATATGCAAACAATATATGCTACGTGATAAGAAAGTAACAATTAATAATCACTTATGCAGCAGTAAGCTCTCTTTGAATGTTTGGGGCAGTAAGGCTGTGCTATCAGCATGCCAAGCTGGTGAACCATTAGCCTTGACAGTTCTAATAATGAAAACATGGGTGGTGGTTCTAGTGTTGATTATCAGACAATAAAAAAAAAACATTGCCTACAGAAAGTATTCAGATGCCTTTACTTTTTTTGATGTTTTGATATGATGCCTTACTTAAATTATTTTTTTTCCCCCTGCATCAAGCAATGTTCGATATTTCAAAACAAGGTTTTAATCATTTTTGAAAACATATCAGGGAGGGCCTACCTGCAAGACTGGATGCAGATTAACATCACACCCAGGACAGAGCAATTGCAGGTTAAGAGCCTAACGAAGTAGAGTCATTTTTGGTGTTTATGGGACCATCCGATTACCAGTGCAGATCCCTAGCCTCAGAGCCACCACTCCGCCCTGAGTAAGTAATTAAATGTGATTTCACTCGCTCACACAAGCACCTAATGTCACAAGTCTGACTGCTCTTTGTTAATTGTCACTAATGACAATGATAATGAATGCTAAACAGAAGCACCTCCTTCGGCGTCAATTTAAGTAACCAAGAGGCTTCAAAATGAATAAAACATACTTAACAAATAACATCAGGAAAACTTAGCCCTGCTTATTCCAGTGCCTGGAAACATGACAGAAGACATTTCTGGACTGACACCACAAAGGTGGAAAAAGGGAAAGCAACTGCATTTAATTGAGATAAGAATGTAAGTAAAATCTGCCATTGGTAGGAATGAAAATGTATTCCTACTGTGTCTCACCGGAATAAAATCATCTTAAAGATTGTCCTGATAGTCCCTGAATTCTGGCACGTCACTGCATGCTGCTGGCACAGGACTAGATTTTTGGCGTATGCTGCACAAATGCAGTGATGCAGACATGGCACCCTGTATCCAAAATCAGTGCTGTGAAAATGGCATCAGACATGGAGGCAAGACCCCCTCTTAATATACAGTACATCAACGTGGCACCGGTCGGAACCATATGGTGATATTAAGACAGATGCGACTGTATTGTATAGTTGGCTGACGTTTTATTCAAGGTGGTCTTACAAGATCAAGATTCATTGGAGCCATTTTGTCATGAAGTGATTTTGTTGTCAATGTTTTTACATGATATTTGTCATGCATGGTACAGATCATTTGTATCCATAGGACTGATTTTAAGAACAACAGGAATATGAATATGTCATTAGCTTGAGTTCAGTTTGTATGTAAAGTTCCCAAAAATTGCAAATTTCACAATTTAATATTAAATCTACAACAAAATAAAGTGAAGTGGTCTAAATAGTCTTTGAATCCACTCTTCAAATATACGTATATGTGTGTATGTATATATATATATATATATATATATATATATATATATATATATAGTGTGGCGGATGGCCGGAGTCTTTGCCCATCCGGGATGCCCTGAGCATGGAAGGACCAAGAAAAAGAGTATTTCCAGGACAGTTTCTCCCCCGGCCCAACAGAAGGCAGCCCCCTTGGTTTCCACCAGGGCCACGTGTCATGAGTAGAAAGCTCAACCCTGTTGGGGCTCATGGCCATCGCCAGGGGACACGAATATTTGCAGGGCCCTATTTGGCCAGAAGAAACTCACTGGGCATCTGGAGTCCTTCAAGGGTGCCCTATAAAAAGGAGCCAGTTACCACCACTCAATAGCCAGAGTTGGGAGGAAGTGAACAAAGCCTGAGGAGGAGTGGAGGCGGATGGACTGGTGGCAAAGAAGGGAGTGGACTGTGTTGTGGTGATTTGCGTACTGAACTACATAAATAAACCATGTGCTGGGTGCAAAATACGACTCTCTGCCTGTCTGTGTCAGGGTGGCTGTATGTGCCATGCGCCATGTGTGTATATATATATATATATATATATATATATATATATACTGTGAAGAAAAGAGACCAGAAAGACAGATTAAGGGTTGGGGAACCGTCCCCATATACTGTCGATGAACCAAAAAATTAGTTGTTCTTTGTATAGCACAGTTAAAGTGAGCATATACATTCAACCATGATGTTGGAAAGGCGGCTGGATTTATGCCGAATGAACCCAAAATTGGTGCAAGGTGGAGATGACATGAGCAGAGGGTGACAGAGTTGATGTCATCAGAGGGCTACCAGGTTGAAGTCATCTAGTGGGGATGGTTGAAATGCAGAAGTTCTTCCTATGACGGGATCGGGTTTTGGCAGAGAATTCACGCATAAGGATTTGTCTGGTCTTCAGTCTTTCTGATGAAAATATATGGAATATATTATATATGGCATATATATGGAAGCGAAGGTCTGTGATATAGTTTGCATGTTTGTAGCTAGAAATCCACATAGGTAGAAAATGAGTCATGTATCTTCAAATAGTTTTTTATTTCTAAGCTTTCAACAACCTGCCAGGTGTCATCAACACAGGAAAATAATTAGACATAAAGAAATTAAAGGCAATATATAGCTGGTGAAGGGTTGAGATGGAGGGGGAGGTTGTAATGGTGGTTGGGGGTGGATTAGTAAGGTGGGGTTAGGAAGGTGTAGGTCATAAAGTCTTTTTTATTATTTGGATGTTCTTCTTTTTAAGTCCAAATGTCTGCTAATGGCATTTTCAATAGAGAGCCACGATTCAGCCAGCTCTCTGATACCCTTAGTGCTGGCCCTGAATTTTACTTTCACAGTATCCCAGTTAAACGTGCCTCCGGTGAAACTTGTATGTGCGTAAATAAGATTTTTGGGTCATTCCTTTTGACAAACTGCGATGTTGCTGTATACGTGTTGTAAGTGTTTTAGAGGTTTGTCCCACATTTTCCGCTGGACGTGGACTGCATAGAATGCTGTAAACTGTGTTTCTTATCTCTGTGGTTGACTTTTTACTTTTAGCATTGAAAATGACAGTCCATAAAGTGTTTACTGGTTTGTGTGTTATCTTGATCCCAGATTCCCAGATCTGGACATGACGCATGTTGTACTTTCTGACACACCACAATGATAAGGGAGGGTGTGGTAAATGTGGCGGGGGACCGAGGAGGAGTCCACTGTTTGTGGAAATCCCTGGCATCTCCTACATTGTCCAAACCTGACCTGACCTGATAATGAGTGACGCCTCCTTCTGGGAACAACGGTATATGTAGCAGGGATACTGGAAGGGATAGAGTCAGTTATCCTCAATGGGCGTCTCCTCAGAACTGTAGAGGGAGAAGCAGAGAATAAGGTTAGCGCCAGTGCCCACTCTTGAGCCAGGGGTGGAAGTACATACTTCAGAATAGCCCAGAGGATTATCCACAGACACACAAGCGTGAAATTTGTGGAGAGCAAAACAACACTCTTCAATCACCTGGACGCTTAAAATAATACAAGTAGAAAATTCATTTTTAATTGTGACACTTTAAATGCTGATTTTTTTTTGTTTTATTGTGTGAGCATTCTCCATTTTTAGATAGCTTTGTTCAACTAGTAACAAAAGCAACCCAACTGGATGTAGTCATGAGCGGCTTCCTAAAAGTCCTCTCTGACTCACTTAAAACATGTCAGTATTTTATTGTAAAAAAAAATGCACTTTTAATCATCTGGAAGTATAAATTATTACTTTATCACTAGAATCCCTGAAGCCTACGAAAAAAGTTGTAACCCTGGGCCTCTTTAAAATCCTTCGCACCTCTCCATCAGCATCTTTTGTTTTGTAAATGTCTCGATCACCACAAGCAGCAGGCAGCCTGCTGTCCCATCTCTCCACCTACGCACCTGAAGTCAGTCACAAAATTCTCAGAGCTCAAGTCTGTTTATCTGGGTGTGATGTGTCTGGAGTTGTAGAGGGTAAATAATATATTGTTATTTGAAATAGATAGATTTCATGTGTGTTACATGTCTACAATGAATTGGGTAAATGTAGGATGACAGGAAATGCAAGAAATGTTGAACACAAAACTAAAATTAATAACAGCTCACTACTCAAAACAGAAAATGCAGGAAAGACCCAGCATTGAACCCACAACTTCTTGACTTACCATTCTTACCACTGCACCAACCATTCAATTGATATTTGGGCTTTGATTTTTACTTATTGACAGCAACAGTAAATTGAATTATTTCTTTTTCTTTGATTATATTCTTGAATAAAGGTGCACTTGTTTTGTTATACATTTTGTGAAAGTATGTATTTGATATTTGGACTTCAGTCTTCACACATTATACATTTCCCATTAAAATTTTATCAATTTCTACTATAACATGAAACAAGTTTCTGTTTTAGGTATACGTTCAGCATTTTGTTGCCTCACATTTCCTGTCATCCTACACTTACATTGATCATTGTAGATACGGAACACACATGAAATGCATGTATTCCAAATAACGATATTATCGTTTACCTTCTACAAGTCCAGGCATCTCACACCCAGATAAAGAGACTTGAGCTGTGTCTGTGGGTTGTGGTGGGGTATTGGGGGATAGTAGGCTGCTTGTGCTGATCGACACATTTGCAAAACAAAGACGCTGATGCGAAGAAATTTAAGGTGACCCAACATAATGAATTTTTTCGTAGGGTTTGAGGATTCTAGTCTTAAAAAATGTCATGGGGTAGCCGTTTGATGTGAATAGACAAAAAAGATAGATGTCTTTCATTCTTTTTGTGTCCATTGTGTTACAATGGATGTTAATCCTTTTGAACAAACTCCATTTAACTACAAGTGTTTATCACAAGGATTGTTTTGCTGAAAAAATGCTATGCTTTTCCAGCATCCACCCTTCGTGACATAAACAGAGATAAATGTATAGAACCAGCTGAATTCAGTTTTGTTGCTTTCCTCCTTTAAACTTTCTGATTTTTTTTCTTTCCCTTCATTTTTTTCTAATTTCAGCTTATTGTGTTTGTGTGCTTACTATCATTTCTTGTAAGTCATAAGTTCAACTTGATTGCATGCTATATTATTTTCTTCAAATAAAAAAGTATAGAACTCTTCCAGATTCACACATTTTATTTAACTTCACCCGGTATGAAATTTAATGGCATCAACATTCTGCTTTTAACACATCTATTTTTACATATCTCTTTAATGGGAAATCCATGATCTTGCACTTCAAAGCACAACTTTCTGAGAACTTTGACTACTAAACATTTTAGAAATGTTCAGTTCTATTGGCTACGATGGTTTCCACCACTTTCTGAAGCTCGGCTTCCTTTCTTTTAATAGTTGTTGAGATTTGCACTTTCCCCACAGCAAGCATTACTCATTCCATAACCACTGCAAACTCCCAGTGAGTTTCTTAATTCTGAATTGCATATTTCTTGCACCACTTGTTCCCTGACAGGATGTTTGAGCTGAGAAGAATTATATAAGGAAGTCTGATAGCATAAATGGTAAAAAAAAGAATGCTAATACAATTTGTATAACAAGGTGATTACAAGGAGATTGGGCAAGATTACAGAGGAGTGATGTTGTACACGACGGCTAGGCTATTAAATATAATCGTTCAATCTGTCTGCTTTAAAACAGAGCCTTGGGTCCATTAATAATGTATAATTACTACTACCACTTGGCTCAGACATGATTCATTCCACAACGCTGCCTATATATATTTCTGTCTCAGAAAGATGTAGCGATATTAACTAGAATACTGGTTGTCATTAGCACTGGAAAGTAGAGAGCTATTTAAAAAACTTTAGAATTCAGCAGTGGTCTGCTACCCTTGATTAATTACATCACATTCTTCCTCCCGAGGCCCAAATTTTATTGAGTCAAACTAGATGCTACAAGATACATTATTCCACAAATATAAAGTCTTTACAATGAAAAGCCTGTCCAGATAAATTCATGAGCAGAAACTCACAACTTGTCCTAATTTAGCTTGTCAGTGTGCACTGATGAGTCATTCACCAAAAGTGACAAAATGCAAAGATCTCATATGATTTGGAGCACACTTCAGTGTGTGAGGCTTTGAATTAAAAGAAGACATCTCTGATCTCTTGAAACTGGCCGATTCCAGAGCACTGTATGTAATTTCTAATGTACATAACATAAAATTAACTGTAATCACAGGTCTGCAAGCTTAAAGTCATTAAAAAAAAAAGGTTGTGTTCATGAAAATGATAAACAATGTAATTGTTAAACTTTACTTAAATATCTTTTCAAAAATATACAATTTACCCATATTGTCAATATTCTTCTGAATCAATTGAACATTAAAAATATTTAGTCAAATATTTTCAAACGTAAAGTATATAGATAGATAGATATTATCTCTCTATTATAAAAAAAAAATCTTGTGATGATACAAGACTTTTTTCCTGCGAAGAGACGTGATCTTTTGAAGAGACAGAGAGACACTTTCACGTCCCATGAGACGGACAAGTCATGCCCTACTAACAACCTTTGGAAGCAAGTCCCATGATACACATGCAGTGCAGGTAAGAGATAATGGAAGTAGGAAAATTTGAAAGTCTCAAAAAAAGGAGAGTAAAGATCGCATTAGCACAAACAAATGGAATGTATTACTCGGTGAAATAACGTAACAGCGAAAAAGAGATTGCATAGTGTTTGAGGATGTCTGGGGGACAAGAGAGACGAGGCAGTGAGACAAAAGGACAGGTGCTGTACAGGTGTTTAAATGTTCGAAGCGCCACACGAGATGCAGATCACGTGGCACTGCAGCAAGCCAGCAGTTGGTCGAGCAAAGAGCAGGTAAAAAATCAACTGTTATATGCTTTCCATTTTATCACCGTTTAAGAGGGGTTTTGGAGGAGCGACCGCATCACCTTGGAGTGAGTTCAGCCCACCTCTTCACAATGGTGTGTACCATTGTCGGGGGGAGGAAGGGGTAGGCAAGCGAAGTGCAGATCATGTGGCAGAGCAGCAGCAGCAGCAAGCCAGCAACTGATTGAGCAAAGAGGAGGTAAAAAAAAAACAACTGTAATTTGTTTTCCATTGTATCACTTCGAAGAGGGGATTCGAAGGAGCGGCCGCATCTCTTTGGGGTGCGTTCAGCCTTTCTCTTCACAACATCCGTGTAGCACCGGTGGTGGTAGTGGGGGGCGTTGGTGAACAAAGCAAGCAGTGGGAAAAGTCCCCTAGTATAATTAAAATATTGTGATTATTTGGTAGTTAGCCATTAATATTTCCTGCGTCTAATGTTCCCGGGATTGACTCCGGTCCATGTCACCCTGAATTGAATTA
This sequence comes from Polypterus senegalus, assembly GCF_016835505.1. NCBI lineage: Eukaryota > Metazoa > Chordata > Cladistia > Polypteriformes > Polypteridae > Polypterus > Polypterus senegalus. Next base: position 6,287,514 of record NC_053164.1, on the reverse strand, counting down.
AGCAGCTTTGAAAATGTTATATTACCAATAGTGCTGGAGTTATGGCCTTGAAGTGGGAAAGATGGATGGAAGGATTGTACAAATAACTGTTCTAATGTAATGAGCGATCATCCAACCATTCCCATCCATTTAGATTTTAAAAGGAAAGCAATACAAGAGCACTGAAGTTGGCTAGAAATCAAATCGACAGACCTCAAAAGCAGCCCTCATTTTTGGGCAATTTAATTCAATTAGTCTACACTCACTTCTCCAGATACAGAAATAGGATGGTAATGTTCTGTTACACATCTTCAATAGCCTTATAGTTATCACTGTGTACAGAATAGATAAATACAAAAAGCACTTGGTATACTGTTTGGCAATGCCTTTCTTGTTAGTCTGTCAATAGGTCCATTAATAATTATCTGTTATAAGACTTTATTCCTCTATTATGCAAAAAAATCTTGGAAGGAGATGAGACGTGATTGTCTCAGGAACACTTTCACGTCCTGTGAGACGAGTCTTCATGCCAAACGATATAACCACACCAGGGGCCGGAAGCCCTGCGAGCCAAGAGCTTATGCAAAGAGATTTGGAAAAGTCCTGCATGGTTATGTCAGACACATTTTTTGTGGAGAGAAAGAAATGATATCCACTCACAGGCAGTTATACATTGTGTTGTCACGATGTACTTCCAAACACAGAATCAAAATTCAATGCGATATTGATGAAAAGGTAAAAGCAAAAAGAGATTGAATATATGGACATAGGTGATATGACAGAAGTGTGCTGCGCAAAATGCAGATCACGGGGCACGGTGGCAGCGGTGGCAGCAGAAGCAGCAGCAATCTAGCAGCTGATCGAGCAAAGAGGAGGTAAAAAAATAAAATGTATGTGTTTCCCATTGTATCACCGTTTAAGAGGGGGTGTGTTAAGCCGCCCTCTTCACAACGCGATCGGCAGAGATGTGAAGTGGTTGGCATGTAGCGCAGGTGTGGGGGAAGGCAAAGCCACCTGATATTTATATATTATAAAACAAAACATAGGAACAAGATGAAGAGCTACAGTGCCGTATAGGCAAACCCTGTATAATTGTTAGAAAAATAACTAAGAAATTTGAAAGTGAGTAAGAGGTCTTTTCAGCCTGGAGTCAAGAGACAGACTCATTCAAAATGGTGGTGACACATCTTAAGAAAAAGCTAGACTGGAAGGGGCAGGGCCAGGAAAATGTGAGCCGGAAGTGACATCAATGATGCTGCCGGTCATCTGATATGTATAGGGAGAAAGGAGGAGAAGCATTAGGCAATAGCACCAACTCTCAACTGCTTAAAACAAGAAACACCCAGACTCGCACCTGCAACCTTTTGGTTGTAAGCCAACAGTTCTTACCTCCTAACCATCCAAGAATACATATTAACTTTTTCTCGATTGACATATACTAGGGGATTTACCCACTGCTCGCTTCACTCACCAACCCCCTCCCCCCAGCCTATGTTATGTGCCAGCCAGTTTGTACGTATCTTTGCCGCTCGCATTGTGAAGAGGGGGCCTGAACGCACCCCAAGGAGACGCGGTCGCTCCTCCAAAACACCCCTCTTAAACGGTGATACAATGGGAAACAAATACATTTTCTTTTACCTCCTCTTTGCTCGATGAGCTGCTGGATTGCTGCTGCTGCCATGCAATGTGATCAGCATCTTTGAACATTTAAAAGCCTGTACAGCAGCTGTCCTACTCTTTGTCTTTTATTTCTGGCCCCAGTCATAGTTCAATCTTTTGGCACAAAGTCTTGTCTCATGGAAAGTGAGTTTTTGATATTTTTTAGTTTATAATTTAAAAACTAAAATAAGAATCTGAAAATATAACAACATCACATTAAAGTTCGATAAATTCTGAAAAGAATGATACCAAATATACAGTATATATGTAGGTTTTAAAATAAGCCCAATTTTTAGCGTGACAAAAAACATGGCATTAACAACGTCACATAAAATCGTTGCACTTTCAGGCTTAGGATTTTATATATATATATATATATATATATATATATATATATATATATATATATATATATATATATATATAATGAAAACTCTTTTAGCATTACACAGTACTCTAAAATAAGTATTGCATGTCATTTGTGAGGTGGCACAATGATAGTCCTGCTGTCTTGAAGTAAGAAGATGAGGATTAGTGTTCCAGGTTCTCATTGTTCTCCACAGTGGATTTGCACTGTTTTGCTAATCTGGTGAATCTAATATTACTGGGGTTCCTGTTTTTTCTGGCATCATAAAGGACCTATGGTGCTCCAAATGTACATGATCTAATATTTTTAATAACATAAAAAAATGATGTTTTCTATAAGTAACATTGTAGGGTTATGAACACATTTTTGGCTAACAAAGAAAGGGACTTTGTCTTTATTATACAATACAATTTATTTTAATATAGCTCAGAATCACACAAGAAGTGCCACAAGTGGAAAAATTGTGTGATTAGTTTTGTTTCTCATGTCTTTGCTACTTACTTGATAAAAAAGACTCTTAGAATTAAGATTCTGATACGCTAGACTGTACGGGTTCTCTAATCATTGTTTAACCTTGTGCTTTAATTAAAATGCTTTTTAAAGGCAAAAGCTAAAAATGAACAAGGACAGAAGTCACTCTGTATAATCAATATATAATCAATTTATGAAAATTATACTTTATCAGTAAAAATTAAATTTCACAGTTTGCAAAATCCTGAATTTTGACTTTATGAAGACCAGGTTTTTTCTTCCTTTCCCCGACTCCAAGGATTTCTTCACCATCTGAGGAAAAATCAGGCTCTGGGATGTATTCTATATTATTATAGTATTCTATCATAAAGTGTTATTAAATGCAGTTTTATTAAAATATAGTATCACATACCTCCTATTAAATGTCCTGAAAAGACATCTTTCAACAAAATCAGGTCAAGGGCTTCTTTGGCAAAAAAACATGGACTCATGATTCCAGCAAGCAGAAATGAGGCTACCGCTATGTCACCTTTATTTTATAGTGTGACTGTGTGAGAAATGCTAAACTTATTTATGAAATAAAAAAGCAAATTTTAGCCACTGATACTTAATAATTTTTTTTAGCCTGCATTGAAGCTTGGGTTCCCATGCTCTCTCTTATACACACACTCAAAGTAAGAAAAATGGAAGGAAGAGGGGAAAGGGAGCATGAAAAAAATCCTGTGAGAATGTGCTGCTAGAGAAGTTAGAATAAATTAAATTAGATACACTTATTAATCCCTAAAGCAGCAGGACCGACAATCAATCAACCAATGAATCAATCAATCCAGTATATATTGTGCAAAAATAACAAAATGAACTTAAAAGAGTATAAGCAGTTAGATTGGGACATCAGGAGGAAGCACAGACTTGTCTTAAAGCAGCGAAGAACCCCAGATGGAGGGGATGGAGTGTATTTTTCATGGTGGCATCCAATTTTACCACCATTCTCTTCTCCACAACTGTTTCCATTTTCTTTCTCCAGGGTTAGCCCTGTCATGGAGCAGTTTTTCCTGAGAACTATGTTAAAGTTGCTTGTCCAAGAGACCATTAGAACATTACATATGAGATAGATAGATATATAGAACAATCTAGATGAGAATAAGCCTTTCAGTCCAACAAGGCTCACCAGTCCTATCCACTTAATTCTTCAAAAATAACATCAAGTAGAGTTTTGAAAGTCCCTAAAGCCTTACTGTCTACCACACTACTTGGTAGCTTATTCCAAGTGTCTATCGTTCTTTGTGTAAAGAAAAACTTCCTAATGTTTGTGTGAAATTTACCCTTAACAAGATTCCAACTGTGTCCCCGTGTTCTTAATGACCTCATTCTTGATCCATTGGACTAATTCCCTTCATAATGTTAAACACTTCAATCATGTTTCCTCTTAATCTTCTTTTGCTTAAACTGAAAGGTTTAATATTCTTTTAATCTTCTTTTTTTAATCTTTTTTTTAAATCTTTTTAATCTTCTTTTGCTCTTTTAATCTTTCCTCATAGCTCAACCCCTGTAGCCCTGAATCAGCCTAGTCGCTCTTCTCTGGACCTTCTCCTGTGCTGTTATGTCCTTTTTGTAGCCTGGAGAACAAAACTGCACCCAGTACTCCAGATGAGGCCTCACCAGTGTGTTATAAACCTCCTGTGACTTGTACTCCACACATCAAGTCGCTATATAACCTGACAGTCTGTTAGCCTTCTTAATGGCTTCTGAACACTGTTGGGAGGTTGATAGTGACCGCCACAACTCCTGAATCGTTCTCATGTGGTGCACTTTCGATATTCAGATTCCCATTATGTATTCAAACCTGCTATTTTTACTTCCTATGTGTAATAATTAACATTTATTTACATTAAACTTCATTTGCCACAAATCTGTCCAAGCTTGTCTCCTGTCCTAATCCCTCTGTGATGATTCAATAGTTTCTTGATTACAGTATCTGCCAAGCCGCCTATCTTGGTATCATCTGCAAACTTGAACATCTTGTTCTTTATATTCCTTATTAAATCATTTATATATATTTAAATTGGCAGTAGCCCTAGCATTGACCCCTGCTGGACACCATTTTTAACATTGGCCAATTATGATGAGGTTCCTCACACCATCACCCTCTCCTTCCTGTGTCTGAGCCAATTCTTCACCCATCTACACACCACACCCTGAACTCCCACTTCATGTAGTTTGACACCCACCTTCTCATGTGGCACCCTATTAAATGCTCTCTGAAAGTCCAAATAAATAATATCATCTGCTCCACTTTGATCATTTCATTTTATTGTGTCCTCATAGAATTCCAGCATGTTAATAAAACATGACCTCCCTCTTCTAAACCCATGCTGACTGTTCAGTAAACTTCTGTTCTTGTCAGGTGTTGCTCAATCTTCTCCTTTATAATTCCTTTAATTTGCCTGTGATGCATGTTAAGTTTACTGGCCTATAGTTCCTTGGATTTGCCCTGCCACCCTTTTTATACAATGGGATAATATTTGCCATTTTCCAGTCCTTTGGAATCCCCCAGGGCACAGTGAATTACTAAATATATACATCACGGATTTATATATGTACTCTGTAAAAGAAGTTTTCTCAAAACACGAAAAAAGATTTTGGGCAGCCACCCGTATATTGTCCCTGGCTGCAAAAGGGCAAAGAGATAAGCAATGATGTGCTCTGGTTGAGTTCGAAAACTGAACTGATCTGGTTAGAAAAAGATGGCAGCTTTAGAAGCCAAAACCGGAAGTGATGTTAGTCTGCGCCAAAACCGGAAGTGATGTCAGTCTGGGCTTCAAAACCGGAAGTGATGTCAATCTACGCTAAAACAGGAAATGATGTCAGTCTGTGTCGAAACTGGAAGTAATGTCAGTCTGCGCTGAAACCGGAAATGATGTCAGTCTGGGCTCCAAAACCGGAACTGATGTCAGTCTGGGCACGGAAACCAGAAGTAATGTCAGTCTGTGCGCCGGGGCCAGAAGTGACATTGAATCAGGCAGATCTTCCCATATTTGGCCTGCAGAGATAACAGAGTTATATTTAGTGCACCCCGCCACCCCCAGGCCTGGCACGTAATTACCTCCACGTGGTCCACTCAGCACCCTCCTAATCGCAAGTGTGTGACAACTCACAAACCTTGTAAAGAACTCAAGGACCTCAATGGAGTTTAGTTTCAGGTCTACAATTTTTCTGCTGTCTGAATAATACAATGCAGTTTATGTTTCGAGTGAGCAGAGGTATTGCCATTGTGGTAAACAAATCAAACATATTAATTAACACTAGAATTACCAGAGCCTACGAAAAAACTCGTAATTCCGTCCCACCTTAAACTGCTTCTTAAATCCCTTCACACCTCTCCGCCAGCGCCCTTTGTCTTCTAAATATGCTGATAAAGAGAAGCCGGCTATTCCATCCCCCACCAATTTAGAACGTGCACGAACTTCTCTCAGCTCATGCCTTGATTGAGTATCTGGGAGTGAAGTGGAGTTTTAGAGTGGAAATAATAGATCGTTGTTTGGAACACACGCATTTCATGTCTGTTCCGTTTCTACAGTAATCTGTGTCAACACATTGTTAAAACAGAAACTTTTTTATATTCTAGTAGTAGATGACAAAATGTAGGCATAAACTATATAATGTATGAAGCCTGAAGTCCAAATAGCAAAGAAACATTTTCACAAGAATAACACAATTGCACTTTTATTCAAACATATAACTGCAGAAACAAAAAGCCGCCTTAACATGCGACATTGACACCAGTTTACTGTAACTGACTCCGTGGTTCAATAGATCAGCCCCGCTTGGAATCAAGGGTCACGGGTTCGATCCTCGCCCTCCGTTTTGAGAAGTAAACTGCTCTTAGTCTTACTGTTTTAGAATAAAAGCATACATTTGATTTCAGTCTGTAACAGCCGGTGCAATTTATGATCTTTGTAAAGGTTAGCTTTTTTTTTTATTCACTTTTCACTCTCTCAGTCGTTCAGAATCAATCCATACAACCCCATCTGACACGGCTGTTTTCACTAAAGACGCGCTATAGCTCTGCAGTGTACCACGATGCATACTAACGCCCCCCACCCGGTTCTGACACACAAACGCTGGCGAAGCTGCCTTCTTCGTATCTCACCGTCACTTGCTTTTCTTTTTATTCAGTTTTATTGAGTGTTCCTGCCAGTCCCGCATGTTGCTGTATGCTTTTCTTTTGCACTCCAGGACATGCAGAGGAAAGAATGGTAAAGACCAGTAACTTCGGCGCTATATGCAATCATCAGACACTCCCCATCTGCCCGTGTCGTTCAAACACAGGAACATATATTGGTGTAAAAGTATAACAAAAGTGCACTTTTATTCAAGTGCACTTTTTCCATCGCCTTTTCCTGTAAGAAGCAATGTACACACTTCTCTCTATGCTGTGGTTTCTATTACACACCTGAAAGAAAGAGACAATACATGTGAAAATATCCAGCATACAGCAACATGCGGGACTGGCAGGAACACTCAATAAAACTGAATAAAAAGAAAATCAAGTGACGGTGAGATACGAAGAAGGCAGCTTCGCCAGCGTCTGTGTGTCAGAACCGGGGGCGTTAGTATGCATCGTGGTACAACGCAGAGCTATAGCGCGTCTGTATTCTGTTTCTTTTGTACTCCAGGGCACGCAGAGGAGAGAATAGTAAAGAGCAGTAAGTTCGGCGCTATATGCAATCATCAGACACTCCCCATCTGCCCGTTGTTTTGTTATACTTTTCAATACTTTTATACTGCTCAAACGGGCATGCTCAAAAATACGTGTAATGCCACGAAAAGTGCACGCAGACACTTCATTTCGCAAACAAAACAAGTGCACTTTTATTCAAAACTACCTGTATAACCGAAGAAAAAGAAAGCAAGTTACAGTAGGCGATTGATCGACATCTTGCATGGTGCAATGCTAAGAAGTGCAGATTTTCATTCCGTGCTATATAAAATCATCACATTCAAATATTAACAGTTCCCACACACCCAAGGACCGTCCTTCCTACATTTACGACACGTGTACTTGTTGCCGTGTACACACCTCTCTGTGCTATGGTTTCTATTACACTGAATGAGCACCTGACACTGTACTTTCTTCCCTGGGGGAAGGTCCCGCATCAGAGAATTTCCAGTTCCTGCATAAATTCACACCCGATCTGACGCTGTTCGTTTTCAAATAATATTGCATTAGTGCGATTATATTTTCACATATATTGTCTCTTTCTTTCAGGTGTGTAATAGAAACCACAGCATAGAGAGAAGTGTGTACACTGCTTCTTACAGGAAAAGGCGATGGAAAAAGTGCACTTGAATAAAAGTGCACTTTTGTTATACTTTTACACCAATATATGTTCCTGTGTTTGAACGACACGGGCAGATGGGGAGTGTCTGATGATTGCATATAGCGCCGGTTACTGGTCTTTACCATTCTTTCCTCTGCATGTCCTGGAGTACAAAAGAAAAGCATACAGCAACATGCGGGACTGGCAGGAACACTCAATAAAACTGAATAAAAAGAAAAGCAAGTGACGGTGAGATACGAAGAAGGCAGCTTCGCCAGCGTTTGTGTGTCAGAACCTGGGGGCGTTAGTATGCATCGTGGTACACTGCAGAGCTATAGCGCGTCTTTAGTGAAAACAGCCGTGTCAGATGGGGTTGTATGGATTGATTCTGAACGCGACTGAGAGAATGAAAAGTGAATAAAAAAAAAAGCTAACCTTTACAAAGATCATAAATTGCACCGGCTGTTACAGACTGAAATCAAATGTATGCTTTTATTCTAAAACAGTAAGACTAAGAGCAGTTTACTTCTCAAAACGGAGGGGCAGGATCGAACCGTGACCCTTGATTCCCAAGCGGGGTATGAATCTATTGAACCACAGAGTCAGTTACAGTAAACTGGTGTCAATGTCGCATGTTAAGGCGGCTTTTTGTTTCTGCAGTTATATGTTTGAATAAAAGTGCAATTGTGTTATTCTTGTGAAAATGTTTCTTTGCTATTTGGACTTCAGGCTTCATACATTATATAGTTTATGCCTACATTTTGTCATCTACTACTAGAATATAAAAAAGTTTCTGTTTTAACAATGTGTTGACACAGATTACTGTAGAAACGGAACAGACATGAAATGCGTGTGTTCCAAACAACGATCTATTATTTCCACTCTAAAACTCCACTTCACTCCCAGATACTCAATCAAGGCATGAGCTGAGAGAAGTTCGTGCAGGTTCTAAATTGGTGGGGGGATGGAATAGCTGGCTGCTCCAAGCTTCTCTTTATCAGCACATTTAGAAGACAAAGGGCGCTGGCGGAGAGGTGTGAAGGGATTTATGAAGCAGTTTAAGGTGGGATGGAATTACGAGTTTTTTCGTAGGCTCTGGTAATTCTAGTGTTAAAGAAAGAAACGTATCCTCTAACAGGACAAGTTTGATTAAAAAACCCTTTTTGAGTCAGTAATCAGGACATTAGAAAAGCTGTTCAGTTTGTCATTTAATTACTCCTCAGCAAATTCATTAGAGGTAGCATCCTTCACAGAAGTCTGTTATAGTATGGTCAGAATGATGAAAAATAAAACAAACGATAAAAGTCTGTTTTATAAATTATTGAATTTATATAAAGTGTCAATCAATGCATACTTTTTTTTGTTGGTTTACACATTAGATAACTTTATTTTTATTATACTCTTGTTCTTCTTATATCTTTAGGTTTAGCTATCATCCTTGAAATATCTGTGTATGTGACAAATGTCCAATCTTGCTAGTCTGATGATCTCTTAGTTCATTTTGTGTTTTACATCTTTGTTTTTGTTGCTCACTGGACCTTTATCTGGGTTCCTGATATGACTGAACAGGTTTCTGACATTTATTAACACTAGAATTCCTGAAGCCTACAAAAACACTTGTAATCCCAGCCCACCTTAAACCCTTCACACCTCTCCATCAGCATCATTTGTTTTGTAAATATGTTGATCAGCACATGCAGCCAGCATCTTGCTATCCCATCTCCCACCTTGATGGAACTCAGCTCGGGCAAAAAGTTCTCCCAGCTCAAGTCTCTGGCATCAAGTCAAGTCAAGTTGGGGAGCATGCACTGGTACAGTGCGTTGCCGCAGCCACTTCACGATGAAACAACTCGGATCCCTCCGGAAATGATTCTCTATCTGCCACAACCAGGTGTTACGTGGGAGACCCCTTGGCATGGTCCAGCCACTCCGGTCCCCAGCAATGAGGACCTTACGAGCTGGATCACCCTCGGGGAAAGGCGCCACATGGCCATAGTGCTGTAACTGTCACTCCCTCACAATGCAGGTAATGTGCCTCATTCGCTAAAAAGTCAAACCAATGGTACCTAGGGATTTTCTGGAGAGACACAGTACCAAAGGAGTCCAGTTTTCATCTCAGGTCACTGGATAGCGTTCATGTCTCGCAACCATATAGCAAGACAGGAAGCACCAGGACTCTAAAGACTTGGACCTTCATCCTTTTGTATAAATATCAGGAGTGCCACGCACTACTTTCCAGTGTCCTCATGACCCCCCATGCTCTCCCAATCCATCTACTGACTTCATAGGACGAGTCTCTGAATGTGAATGTCTCTGGTATGATTGCATTAAATCTATCAATCGTTGTCAAACCCGCTTAGTCCTGAACAGAGTCATGGGTGGGTGCCAGAGCCCATTAGCTAGCTCATGGCACAATACAATACAACAAAATTTATTTCTCTATAGCCCAAAATCACACAAGAAGTGCCACAATGGGCTTTAACAGGCCCTGCCTCTTGACAGCCTGCCGAGCTTTAACAAGAAAAACTCCCCAAAAAACCCTAGTAGGTGAAAAAAATGGAAGAAACTTTGGGAAAGCCAGTTCAAAGACAGACCCCTTTCCAGGTAGGATGGCCATGCAGTGGGTGTCAAAAGAAGGGGGTAAATACAATACAATTCACAGAACAGAGCACAAGTAATCCTTAATACAATATAATAGTACAATAGAAATATTACAAGTACAGAGCAGAATTCAACAGTAGATGATATCACATAATAGGATTTGGCACAACCCCTGGACAGGGTACCAGTCCATTGCAAGGTGAACACACTCACATGAAACTCACACTAGGGCCATTTTATTACCTAACCTGCATGTCTTGTTAGGTGGATTGGACTGTAAGGGGAAACCAGAGCAAAAGGAGGAAACCCACACAGGCACATAGAGAACGTGAAAACTCCACACAGGGAGGACCGAGTTAAAAGAATGTTGGTCCCCTTACTGCAAGGCAGAAGAGCTAAAACTGCACCTGATTGTGTTAAATGCAGAACTGACATCCACCAATAAGATTCTGGTATAAGTAGCCTGAGATGTAGTGGAGAGCCATGTTTAATTCATTCTTAAGTGTAAGAAGCGGAAGAATCAGACGTTCAAATGTTTCCATTACTGCAGAAATTCTGCCCCCTAAGATGTAATCATTTACACTGCAAGTGTTTTTGTGTCTCCAGCACAAGGAAGGTTGCAGATTTTTTTTTAAATTAGAGCTTAACTAGCATGCATGTCTTTGGGATGTAAGCAACATGAAAAAGACCAGGGGTGAACTTGTAAAGTCCATACATTGGGTGTTAAGCTCAGCATGTGAAAAGCAGGGCTTAGGAGAAATTGCCAACCACTTCACCACCTTGGACCAACTACCGCATTTTTTTTTAAATTTTGTAGGTTATCAACTACAGCTGTGTTTACATTTCCACTCTAATTAGGAAAAGTGGAGAGCATAAGCAGCGGAAGAGCAACATTTTGTCAAAGGTTTGCTTTGTGGATTAATCTTCTTTGTATTTGAAATGGACCTCGTGTTAATTAACCTTCATTCGTTTGGTCTATGTGAAGAGTCCTTGTTACCTCATTAATCCCAACAAAGATAGAAGAAGAAAAAAAGCTTTACCTTTACACTCCTTCCACTTTAATTATCTCTAAAGAGGAGTCGAAATGTCAGGAGAAGATTTGCTTCTAAGTAAACTAATTTTCATTAATACCATAAAGGACAAAAATCCAAGACCTGAATACCTGTTTACAGGGATAAATGGTAATGTGACTCTTTTTAATCTTACATAAACTTGAGAAGAAAATAAATAAATAAATAAAAAAGCAAGATAAGTAAACTATAACGCTTTAGGCTGTCCAGGTGAATTCTTTACTATACAGGTAGTCGTCGACTTGCAACCAAGTTTGGTTCTAAAGGACCAGTCATAAATCAATCTGGATATAAGAAGGACTGGTATATACTGTAGATAGATAGATAGATAGATACTTTTTTAATCCCAACTCCAGCAGCAGCATACTGATAAAAAGCAATATTAAATTAAAGAGTAATAAAAATGCAGGTAAAAACAGACAATAACTTTGTATAATGTTAACATTTACCCCCACAGTTACAGTGGAACTGAAGAGTCGCATAGTGTGGGGTCTCCTCAGTCTGTCAGTGGAGCAGGACGGTGACAGCAGTCTGTCGCTGAAGCTGCTCCTCTGTCTGGAGATGATCCTGTTCAGTGGATGCAGTGGATTCTCCATGATTGACATGATTGTCTCTCTGCCACAGATGTCAAACTGTTCAGCTCCGTGCCTACAATAGAGCCTGCCATCCTCACCAGTTTGTCCAGGTGTGAGGCGTCCCTCTTCTTTATGCTGCCTCCCCAGCACACCACCACATAGCAGAGGGCACTCGCCACAACCGTCAGATAGAACATCTGCAGCACCTTATTGCAGATGCTGAAGAACGCCAGTCTTCTAAGGAAGTATAGTCAGCTCTGTCCTCTCTTGCATAGAGTATCAGTATTGGCAGTCCAGTCCAGTTTATCATCCAGCTGTACTCCCAGGTATTTATAGGTCTGCACCCTCTGCTCACAGTCACCTCTGATGATCACGGGGTCCATGAGGGTCCTGGGCCTCCTAAAATCCACCACCAGCTCCTTGGTTTTGCTGCTGTTCAGCTGTAGGTGGTTTGAGTCACACCATTTAACAAAGTCCTTGATTAGGTTCCTATACTCCTCCTCCTGCCCACTCCTGATGCAGCCCATGATAGCAGTGTCATCAGCAAAATTTTGCACGTGGCTGATGTATGTTGGCTGAATAGGACCGGAGAAAGTACAGTCCCCTGCAGCGCACCTGTGCTGCTGACCACAATGTCAGACCTGCAGTTCCCGAGACGCACATACTAAGGTCTGTCTGTAAGATAGTCCACGATCCATGCCACCAGGTATTAATCTACTCCCATCTCAGTCAGCTTGTCCCTAAGGAGCAGAGGTTGGATGGTGTTGAAGGCACTAGAGAAGTCCAGAAACATAATTCTTACAGCACTACTGCCTCATTCCAAGCGGGAGAGGGATCGGTGTAGAATATAGATGATGGCATCCTTCGCTCCCACCTTCTCCTGGTATGCGACCAGCAGAGGGTCAAGGGCGTGGTTGACCTGTGGCCACAGGTGGTGAAGCAGCAGCCGCTCCATGGTCTTCATCACATGTGAGGTCAGTGTGACAGGTCTGAAGTCATTCAGGTCACTAGGACGTGATACCTTTGGGACTGGGGTGATACAAGATGTTTTCCAGAGACTCTCCCCGTTCCAGGTTCACATTGAAGATGCGCTGTAGAGGACTCCCCAGCTCCAACGCACAGGCCTTCAGCAGTCATGGCGATACTCCATCTGGACCCACTGCTTTGCTGGTATGAAGTCTCCTTAGCTGTCTGCTTACCTGGGCTGCTGTAATTGTGGGTGGGGATGTCTCTCCTATGCTGGTATCAGCAGAAGGATGGGTGGAGGATGCAGTACTCCGAGGTGAGAGTGGGTTAGGGTGGTCAAACCTGCCTAAAGAAGTTGTTCATCTGGTTTGCTCTCTCCACGTTTCTCTTGATGGTGGCACCCCGCTTCAAGCTGCAGCCAGTGATGATCTTCATCCCATCCCACACTTCCTTCATGCTGGTATTCTGCAACTTCTGCTCCAGCTTTCTCCTGTACTGCTCTTTCGCCGCCCTGAGCTGGACTCGGAGTTCCTTCTGTACGCGCTTGAGCTCATGCTGATCACCACCTTTAAAAGCCCTTTTCTTCTGGTTCAAAAGGCCCTTGATGTCACTTGTAATCCATGGCTTGTTGTTAGCATAGCAGCGTACTGTTCTTACTGGAACTACAATGTCCATACAGAAGTTGATGTAGTCAGTAGTGCGGTCTACAACCTCCTCAATGTTCTCACTATGTGACCCCTGCAGGATATCCCCGTCTGTAGTTCCAGTCTCTCAGAGCCTGCTCTGCCACAGGGGACCACTTCCTGAATGAGCGTGGAGTTGTAGGTAGCGCCTTCACTCTTGGTTTGTAGTGAGGCTGAAGCAGAACCAGGTTATGATCTGCTTTCTCAAGCGCAGGCAGCGGGGTGGCGCTGTAGGCGTCTTTAACGTTTGCATACAGTAGGTCGATAGTCCTGTTTCCCTGGGTGTTACAATCCACATACTGGGAGAAGGCAGGTAATATTTTGTCCAACATCACATGGTTAAAATCTCCAGCGATTAGCACAAGCGCCTCAGGTTGCTGCGTTTGTAATTTAGCAACAGTGGAGTGGATGACATCACATGCTATCTCTGCGTTCACTCGAGGAGTGAATTGAATTCAAACCTGACTGTATATTTAGTACTCTATAATAAGTCACACAGATATTATTTGTTTTATATCCTTTTTTATCGTCATTCTTAGTACACTGTGTGAATTATTTTTTTATTTTACTATTTTATTTCACTATTACTGTTGCCTGCATAGGCGCCGAACCTTTAATAGCTTCATGAATCCTTTCCTTCTCTGTGTTACATTACGTCATCGGTGCTCATCTCAGCCAGGGTTCATTCTGTTTACTGTGAGAGGAGGAATTGTGCTGGCAGAGTTTGAGCACTCATATGTTTTTTTGTTTGAACATTTCTGTCTGTTAAAAGTAAACACTAACAGATAAAGGGATTCAATGTGGTTTCATTATCCCTTTATGGTGATTCATATGAACTGGCACATCATGAGTCACAACACTGCCAGATCACCTTCATTTATGTGTCAAAATCAATTGACTTTTTTTCTTGTAATTGTAATACAAATATAACTGGATGTAGTCGAAACTGCTGCAAGTAATAAACTGAGATTGAGATGAATGAGTCACGGCGTACGGAGCTGGCATGGCGAAAACTGTCGTTTGCCAGTGAGACTCGGTAGCAGTCATAAGTTGAATGGTCGTAAGACAAATAGGTCGTAAGTCGATGGTTACCTGAACAATATTTGCATTTCAAAGAGGATCATTTCATTCTCATTGTGTTCTTAAGAACATAAGAAACTTGACAAACGAGAGGAGACCGTTCAGTCGATTAAACTAATTTATGTAAGTAATAGTTAAACATTCCTGATATCTCATCTAGATTTTTTAAAGGGTTTTCAAGGTTTTTGCTTCAACTCCATGTCTTGGTAGTTTGTTTCAGAGTCCCAGAACTCGTTGAGTAAAAAGGTGCTTCCTGCCTTCAGATCTGAACAGCAGCGTGGCGAATTGCTTGTGTATTATAGTGACTTTAACTGAAGGTGAAAGTCCCATTTTACTTTATGGTGCCAAGCAGAGTGCAACAATCTATTAGCCATTAAAAGCGCTGTGAAGAAGGTGTCTGTTGCTATGGTCCTGTCTTTGTCCAATCTGACAGCGGTCACGGGACATTGTATCTTTGATTGCCGGTACAACAAATAGTTCTGAGCGGGCATCAGCCACAGCGCTGCTCTTGTGAAAAGAATGGAGATAAATGCCATCAACTCAGAAAGGGAGACACAAGTTCTTCATACTGCGTGAACTCGTGAGTTCCTCATCACTGAGAGAATTAAACTGAATAATGAAAAAATAAGTGCTAACTTTTATAAGTAGCCAAAAAACAGCAGGTGTTACAAACTCAAATCAAATGTATGTTTTTATTATATGGTAGTAATAATAATAGCAGCACACTCCTCAAAACGTGTACTGCCTGGTCTCGAACCCAGCACCTTGAGTTCTAAGGTTGTGGTTCTTACGTCTGCGCCTTTCAAGAACAGGTATAAACTTTCTGTCGATTGACATTTAGGCTAGCGTTTTTAACTCATTGACAGCAACAAATAAATCAAATTTTTTTTTTGCCTTTGGTTATATTCATAGATAAAAGTGCGCGTGTTTATTTGATATTTGGAATAAAGTCTTCACACATTAGACACTTCACATCATTATTAGTATAACATGGCAAAGGTTTCTGCATTAGGTATACTGTATGTTCAGCATTTCTTGCATTTCCTTTCATCCTACAACAACAACAACATTTATTTATATATAGCACATTTTCATACAAACAGTAGCTCAAAGTGCTTTACATATTAAAGAATAGAAAAATGAAACACACAATTATAAAACAAAATAAATCAACATTAATTAACATTGAATAAGAGTAAGGTTCAATGGCCAGGGGGGACAGAAAAAACAAAAAAACTCCAGACGGCTGGAGAAAAAATAAAATCTGTAGGGATTCCAGACCATGAGACCGCCCAGTCCCCTCTGGGCATTCTACCTAACATAAATGAAACAGTCCTCTTTGGAGTTAGGATTCTCACGGAAGGGCTTGATGATGATGATGGTCACGTAGACTTCTGCCTTTTAATCCGTCCATCATTGTTTGAGCATCATGAAGCTTTGAGTAGGTGGAGGTGGCGCAGGCCACCACCACAAAGAAACTGGAAAAAGAAACAGAAAAGAGAGTAGGGGTCAGTACCGATTTTAGAGCCACCATGAATAGTTATTTTGAGGAAATTGAACATATAGAGTATCAGGATTAAGTTAAATTAAGATTAAAATGAAGTTAGAAAAAGGCCATGTTAAAGTAATGTGTTTTCAGCAGTGTTTTAAAATGCTCTACTGTATCAGCCTGGCGAATTCCTATTGGCAGGCTATTCCAGATTTTAGGTGCATAGCAGCAGAAGGCCGCCTCACCACTTCTTTTAAGTTTTGTTCTTGGAATTCTAAGGAGACACTCATTTGAGGATCTGAGGTTACGATTTGGAATATAAGGTGTCAGACATTCCAATATATAAGATGGAGCGAGATTATTTAAGGCTTTATAAACCATAAGCAGAATTTTAAAGTCAATTCTGAATGACACAGGTAACCAGTGTAGTGACATTAAAACTGGAGAAATGTGTTCGGATTTTCTTTTCCTAGTTAGGATTCTAGCAGCTGCATTCTGCACTCGTTGCAAGTGATTTATGTCTTTTTTTGGGTAGTCCTGAGAGGAGTGCCATACAGTAATCTAGTCGACTGAAAACAAACGCGGGAACTAATTTCTCAGCATCTTTCAGTGATATAAGCGGTCTAACTTTACTTATGTTTCTTAAGTGAAAAAATGCTGTCCTAATGATCTGATTAATATGTGATTTAAAATTCAGATTACAGTCAACAATCACCCCTAAGCTTTTTACCTCCATACCTACATTCACACAGATCTTTGTAGACATGGAACACACATGAAATGCATGTATTCCAGATAATGATATACTGTATCATTTACCATCTACAACTCCAGGCACATCACACGCAGATTATGAGCCTTGGCTTGAGCTGGGAGAACTCTTTTGCCCGAGATGAGCACTGTCTGAGGTAAGGATGGGACTGCAGGCTGCCTGCTGCTTGTGCTGATTGACACATTTACAAAACATAAGATAAGGTCGTCCAGGATTACGAGTTTTTTCTTAAGCTTCATGAATTCTAGTATTAAATGCACTTTCCCTTAATTTCCACTGATGTTCTGAAGTATCTGATTCACTTTTAAAATGAAAGAATGTTGCTGCATCTTCTTTATCAATGCCTTTGAGGATTTTGAAGACCTGCATGGGGTCCCCATTCAGTCTGCTCTGCTCAAGACTAAACAGGTTTCATTCTTTGAGTGTGTTACAGTAGGATATGTCCTTAACACTAGAATCCCTGAAGCCTACGAAAATATTTGTAATCCCGGGCCTCCTTAAATTCCCTTGCACCTCGTCATCAGCATCTTTGTTTTGTAAATGTGTCAAGCAGCCTGCTATCCCATTCCCCACCGAGGCAGCTGAAGTCAAGCCAAACAATATAATTCTCAGAGCTATAATCATTGTATGTGGGTGTGAGGTGTCTGAAGTTGTAGGGGATAAATGATATCTCATTTTTTGGAATACATGCATTTCATGGGTGTTCTGTGTCTACAACAATCTGAGTAAATGCAGGAGGACAGGAAATGTGAGGCAAGAAATGTTGAACACAACTAAACAGAAACTTTTTTCTTAAGTTAAGATTCTAGCAGCTCCATTCTGCACGAGTTGCAATCGATTGATGTCTTTTTTGGGTTGTCCTGAGAGGAGTGTGTTACAGTAATCTAGCCGACTAAACAAAAGCGTGAACTAATTTTTCAGCATCTTGCAAAGTTACAAGTGATCTTACAAGAGAACTTTTGTTATATTTCTTAAGTTAAAAAATGGTGTCCTAGTGATCTAATTAATATGTGATTTCACTATATCAGAATAAAAATCATTAGTATAAATCTGAAAAGGTAAAGAAAAAGACTCCACAGATGACCTCACTCCGTTCTCCTCTTGTCTGTACTTTTCGTCTCCTGCCGGTTATCCAGCTAGAGTTCTAGTTTTTCAGGTCACCTCTGATGCCCACGGCTTGTAGTTTCGGACTTGATCTTTGGTGTGGGATGACTGAGTCAAAAACCTCTTGAAAGTGTAAGTATGTTCTGTCGTACACTTTGTTATTGTCCACTATTCCGGTTGCTTCTTCAAAATAATCTAAAAGATTGGTTTGGAAGGACCTTCCTCTCATAAACTCCTTCTTGTATGCGTTGTATGCAAGGCCATCTGTTTTGGAAGTTCTGCTTCAACCTTTCTCTGACAGAACTCTTTTGTCTTTCCATCAAAAGTTAAGCACTAAAGCAATGTGTGGTGTTGCCTTGCAGGTTGATTAATTCATGTAACGTTTAGAAAACACAATATGGATTTTACAAAAACAGCTTACACCCCAAAGGATCTTCATCCATCTGTTGTGTAAATTGCATTGTGCTCAAGGGTTAAAATGGAAGTCAGATTGTGCAGGATTTATCTTTCATCCCATTGGGGCCATCAAAATTTCTCAGTGACGGTAGAGTTAGTCAAGGAACATGAGTGTAATCATCAGCTCATTAAACGTGTTATCGACAGAGAGAGCCTCCTTGTAAAAGGCTGTGATTAACTGAGGCAGGAGGGTTGGAGGTCTCTGCAGGACGTGCATGGCTGTGATGGTGTTGTCTTTAAATACACAGAAGTGAAAAAATCAGCGTGCATTGACTTTTGTTGCTTGTTGACCCCAAATTGCTAGTAAGGTGTTCTATCATCATCCTAAACAATAATTATTAAAAGTGTTAATTATTAAACACTAACCTTTACTCAAAGGATTGTTTTATAACTGAGCATAGCATTAAACATGTTACTGATTTCAGTTTCAGGCTTTTAACGTGACACAAGGTGCAATGGATGTGACAGCGTCTGGGACAACATCAAAGTCATTAACCTTTATTTGATGTGCTTTAAATTCACAGTATTAAAGAGGGATGTTGGCTTTAAAGGCACATAACTTTACATTTTTAAATGACGTGGTAGTGAATTCTTCACCTATTAAACCACAGGCAGCACTCTGAGTTCATGTAAGAACCATGCAATTTTTTTTTTTCGGTTGTCAATGCCCCCTTCCATTTACCATTAAATCAGGATTATCAGTCCTGGAGGGCCGCATTGGCTGCAGATTTTCATTCTACCCATCTTCTTAATTAGTGAGATGTTTTTGCTGCTGATTCACTTGTTTTGCCTTAGTTTTAATTGGGCCAAGTAGGTGCAGTGTGAGTCGGGTGGTGGCTGAAGGTGGGGACCTTGGAAGTCCAATCTTCAGCTATAGAAGCTGGCTCTTAGAATGTGGAATGTCACCTCTCTGAAGGGGAAGGAGCCTGAGCTAGTGCATGAGGTTGAGTGGTTCTGGCTAGATATAGCTGGGCTCACCTTGACGCACAGCGTGGACTCTGGAACCAATCTCCTTGAGAGGGGCTGGACTCTGTACCACTCTGGGGTTTTCCCTGGTGAGAGGCACATACTTATTGCCCCCCGACTTGGAGCCTGTTCATTGGGGTTTACCCTGGTAGATGAGAAGGTAGCTTCTCTTCGCCTTTGGGTGGGAGGAGGGTCCCACTGTTGTTTGTTTGTATGCGCCAAACAGCAGTCTGGAGTACCCACTCTTTTTGGAGTCCCTGGAGGGGGTGGTAGAGGATGCACCTGCTGGGGACTTCCTTGTTCTGCTGGAAGACTTCAATGCTCACGTGTGCAATGACAGTGAAACCTGGATCTGAACCCGAGTGGTGTTTTGTTATTGGACTTCTGTGCTCATCATGGATTGTCCATAACGAACACCATGTTCAGGCATAGGTGTGTCCATATGTGCACCTGACACCAGGGCACCCTAGGCCTCAGTTCGATAATCGACTTCGTGGTCGTGTAGTCGGAACTACGGCCTCATGTCATGGACACCTGGTGGTAAGTTGGCTTCGATGTTGGGGGAGGAGGCCGGTCAGGCCTGGTAGACCCAAATATTCTTCTGCAAAACACTGGGTATTGTGAGGGTCTGCTGGGAACATCTGGCAGAGTCCCCTGTCAGAAGTAGTTTCAGCTCCCACCTATGGCAGAACTTTGACCATGTACAGAGGGAGGTGGGGGACATTGAGTCTGAATGGGCCATGTTCCATGCCTCTGTTGTTGAGGCATCTGATCGGAGCTGTGGCCGTAAGGTGGTCGGTGTCTGTCGTGGTGGCAATCCCCAAACTCGTTGGTGGAGACCGGCGGTGAGGGATTCCGTCAAGCTGAAGAAGGAGTCCTACAGGACCCTTTTGTCCTGTGGGGCTCTGAAGGCAGCTAATAGGTTCTGGCAGGCCAAGCGGAATGCCGCTTCGGTGGTTGCTGAGGCAAAAACTCAGGCTTGGGAGGAGTTTGTGGAGGCCATGGAGAATGACTTTCGGACGGGTTCGAGAAGATTCTGGTTCACCATCTGGCATCTCAGAGGGGGAAGCAGTGCAGTGTCAACACTGTGTATGGTGGGGATGGTGCGCTGCTGACCTCGACTCGGGACATCGTGGGTCGGTGGGGCGAGTTCTTCAAAGACCTCCTCAATCCCAATAACATGCCTTCCGATGAGGAAGCAGAGCCTGGGGACTCGGAGGTGGGCTCTCCCATCTCTGGTACTGAGGTTTCCTAGATAGTCAAAAAACTCCTTGGTGGCAGGGCCCCAGGGGTGGATGAGATACGCCTGGAGTTCAAGAATGGGGAACGGGGGGTGTGTTCCAACTACAGAGGGATCACACTTCTCAGCCTCACTAGAAAAGTCTATTTGGAGGTCCTGGAGAGGAGGGTCCATCAGATAGTTGAACCTTGGATTCAGAAGGAACAGTGTGGTTTTCGTCCTACTCGCGGAACAGTGGACCAGCTCTACACCCTTAACAGGGTCCTGGAGGGTGCATGGGAGTTTGCCCAACCAGTCTACATGTGTTTTTTGGACTTGGAAAAGGTGTTCGACCAATCTTGTGGGGGGTATTCCGAGAGTATGGGGTACCGGACCCCCGATAAGGACTGTTCAGTCCCTGTACAACTGGTGTCAGAGCTGTAAGTCAAAGCCATTTCCGGTGAGAGTTGGACTCCGCCAGGGCTGCCCTTTGTCTCCGATTCTGTTCATAACTTTTATGAATAGAATTTCTAGGCACAGCCATGGTGTTGAGGGGGTCCGGTTTGGTGAACTCAAGATTTGGTCACTGATTTTTGCAGATGATGTTGTCCTGTTTGCTTCATCAGGCTGTGATCTTCAGCTCTCTCTGGGATGGGAATCAGCACCTCCAAATCTGAGATTTTGATCCTCAACCAGAAAAGGGTAGAGTGCCCTCTTAGGGTTGGGGGCGAGATCCTGGCACAAGTGGAGGAGTTCAAGTATCTCTGGGTCTTGTTCACGAGTGAGGAAAGAATGGAGCAGGAGATCGACAGGTGGATCAGTGCAGCATCCGCAGTGATGTGGGCTCTGCATTGGTTTGTCTTGGTGAAAAATTTACCGGTCCATCTACGTTTGTACCCTCACTTATGGTCATGAGCTATGGGTAGTGACCGAAAGAAACAGATCACAAATACAAGCAGCTGAAATGAGTTTTCTTCCCTGGGTGTCTGGGCTTACCCTTAAAGATAGGGTGAGAAACTCAGTCATCCGGGAGGGGCTCAGAGTAGAGCTGCTGCTCCTCTGCATCGAGAGGAGTCAGATGAGGTGGCTTGGGCATCTGATCAGGATGCCTCCTGAACGCCTCTCTGGTGAGGTGTTCCGGGCACATCTAACTAGGAGGAGGCCACGTGGAAGACCCAGGACACGCTGGAGGGACTATATCTCTCGGCTGTCCTGGGAACACCCCGGGATTCCCCCGGAAGAGCTAGAAGAAGTGGACGAGGAGAGGGAAGTCTGGGCATCTCTGCTCAAGCTGCTGCCCCGGCGACCTGATCTTGGATAAGTCCCGGGTTCAAATGAAGTTTGGCTTATTCACCTTCCAACCAGTAACAAAAGCACCAAACAGGTTTTCTCTCTCTACAATTCTCGCTACTTCAGTTTCTCTTACCACCGCACTGTCCTCTCCCAGTCGAGTGTTGCCTCTCTACCTCCCAGCTCTGACTCGCCTGGATAAGGGAGTGCAGTCCTTTTAATTACAGATCTGCGAGTACTTCCTGTCCCAAGGAAACTTCCTGATCAAAGTACTTCCAGATCACACAGAAGTCCATCACAGCAGGGAGCTTGTCTCCCTATAGCGCCCTCTTGTGGCACCTCTTGACCCCAGCAGGGCTGCCCTGATGGACTACATTTCCTGGCATGCCCTGCTGACTTCTCACTAGGCACTGATAACGTCTAGCGTACTTAATGGGATGTCCATCTACCCTTTCCGGTCCTTCCTTCTGAGTCTGTTTCCTCTCCTGGCTGGGATGCCCGTCCAGCCCATGTTGCATCTACACTTTCTAATTAAGAAACTGGTTGGAGTGAAATTGGTTGGAGTTTGACACCCCAGTTTAACTGGTCATCTTTTGGCTCCGTTGACATCTCATTTCTGTTTGGCTGCCATTTAATGAAGAAAAGAATCAATTCAGAGGACTGAATCCTTAAAAACAGGGCCATTAAAATGAAGGGAAAAGAACTTAATTAGCAGTGAAAACTGGTCAACAATTAGAAAAAGGGTTAGAATGAAAACCTGCAGCCACTGCGGCCCTCCAGGCCTGGAGTTGGGCACCCCTGCATTAAATAGCGTCAGTTATTATCTTGTGGCCACCAGGGGGCTTTGTAGACCCCCAATCTCCAGACACAAACATATGGACACAAGTCTTTGTATGAACAACAGGTTTAATCGTGGGAATACCTTTACACAGGTCTCCAAAAGGCACAAGTGAACTCAAAACACTCTTCAATATTTTTTCTTCACCAGCAAGCTTTGACTGCTTCTCCCTGACTCTGGCTCCCTGTACTGCTTCTTTTATTTTGAACCTGGGAGTACTTCCGGTGTGTTGAGATTGTTCCCCATAAGCACTTCCATGTAAGTCTGAAGCCCCATGAAGTAGGGATTAGTGATCCCCTCTGGTATACCCCACATCACTCAAAAGGGCCTCCCCACAAGACTACAATACCCAGCCACCCTAGTCTGGGTATGCTGCCAACCAGTATTTTGGGGAAGAAACCAACCCCAATAAACTGTCTTCCCTTCTCCTTCCATTACAGAGGCCTTCCGGCCGAGTAAGGATCCATCTTCGGCTCAGGCCAGGATGCCAGTCCCTGCATGCTGTCCATCACAATCTCTTACCGACTTCAATGTCTAGTAAAAATACAGAGCCCAAAGAAACCAACTGTGTAAAGTACACAACTGCAAAATATTTATTAACAGAAGGAAAAAAAATAAAGCAATTCAATGAACAAGTTATGGCCTGTAGGGGGCACCACTGAGCCCCAAAACACAATTGCACCTCAACAGTTCCAGTTCAAAAAAAGTGCTTTTAGTTTAAACAGTTCCTTCATACAGGCTTGTTTTGTTTGCAATACAGCACAACTCCTTCTCTTCTTTTTCTTCTTTTGCCTTTCATTTTCTACAGCTCCACTCCCTTCTGTATATCCAAATCCCCATGAATCGAGTGTGGGGCTCTCTTATAACTCCAGCCCCAGGAGTACTTCTGGTGTTTAATCACCTGGGAATCACTTCCAGGTGAGACAGGACCACCACATTCCTTGTAACATCCTACCCCTGGCAGCTCTTGATTCCAGCAAAAAGAAAAAAAGACGTTGCCGGTGAATTCGAAATTTCGCCATCGACACTGTCAACTTTCTTGAAAGGCTGAGCAAACATAGAAGAAAAATCTCAGGTTGCACACCTTGAGCCTCAGTGGAAATGTATGCAAAGTGCTGCATTTGAAGACGCAGAATAAACAGTTTTTAAGTGGGTCAGTGATGCTCGTTCAAGAAACATTCCTATTAGTGGGCCATAGATTCAAGAAAAAGCAAAGTCACTGTTGATAGATAGATAGATAGATAGATAGATAGATAGATAGATAGATAGATAGATAGATAGATAGATAGATAGATAGATAGATACTTTATTAAACTCTTGTTGGACCTCCTCCAATGGGACGAACACGCCGAAGAGCGTCCCGAAGCACGATCACCACGTCTGTGGAAGACTGTTTATCCTCAGCAACTCTGAAAAGATCTCGAAGGGTCATTTAGGCATCATTCGCTCACTGAAAGTGTATTATCATAAAGAAATGCTAAGAAAAATTCTCGTCAGCATAACTTGTAGACAGGAGGAGATGAAAATTAATGTGAAAGAAGCTATTGAAATGATTGAAGATGCCTGGATGCAAGTTAAAGAAAGCACTACAGCGACAAATTCAGAATCTCATTACTATGAAATTTTTATTACAATGAAATATTTTTTAAGTCCCTGGCACTTTGTTGTAAAGGAATTTGACCTGTAGCACATATTTGAAAACAATGTAGGACTGTGTGTATCAACATAGCTAGTAGTATGAGTGAAAATATGTGTTTTCTTCAATACCAAGAGGAAGGTTTAGGGCTTTTTCGGCTTGCGAGCTACTTTTAAAATGACCAGGTTGAAATGATCTACCTACATTAAAAATGCCATATATACTTTATATATATATATAATATATGTTGTCATACCTTGCATAACTGAATTACCTTTATGGCACAATAACAATTCAATACATTTATGGTCACTACAGTATTTGGATTTAATAATCTTCATGTGGGAAAAGGCTGACTCACATAAATAAGTAGAGCTGAATAATGCAGTCAAGGAGCTTTTGAATTCAGCCGAGTAAAACATGACGGCTGTCCGATTAACTGCGATTTTAGTTCCCTCTCCTTTCTCTTTCTCAGATCGCTTTTCGGAAGGAAGTCAGTTTCGTAGTTTTTATGAACAGTTTGAAAGTGCCATTCCACATATTCCTTCTTTGGAACAGCAATGATAGATTGACGGATCAGACAAACGCACTTTGATTGTGACATTGTGAGAAAAAAAAAAATCCTCTTTCAATTCCATGTCCAGCCCATACCCTCCCCAAACAATCGTTTTTTTTTAAATCCCTTCTTTAGTCGATATAAATTGGAAGGCTAACTAGATCACTTAGATAGCAGGAGTTTTGCAGTAGCTCGCGTGTTTGATAGTGCATGCGGGATGACCGGTGTGTTAGAAGAAAAGAGATCTCAGACTGGCCGCCCTGTACGTCAATCAAGTGGAAAATGCTACATAGACTAATGTGTAAAAAATTTTTTTTTAATGCAACGCGATCTACTGGCACTACCTTTGCGATCTACCAGTCGATCGCGATCGACGCATTGGGCACCCCTGGTTTATGGTATGCACCCCGTATGCTTGGAAATAAAGGCAAAAAATAGCAAAACGAGTTTTCTTAACAGACCGAGTCCACAGCTGAACTTGATTTTTTTCTTTTTTTGGAGCATACATTGATGTCACACAACAAAGCACCTCAGGATCACAAATTAGGACCCAAGCACAGCCATGCAATGGGTGCTGGATTGTATGAAACAATATGCCCCTTTTATAGTGGTATGTTTTGAGGGCTGCAACCGGAATTGATATCAGAGCTGGAACTGGAAGTGAGGTCAGGCACAATTTCCTTCTGAGGTTCTACAGAGGAGGAATGAGCGAAGGCGTTAGTGTGCATCGCCACCCCCTGGTCCGGTGTAAAAGTACACTTATTTAAGCCCATCGACTGCACGTGTGTGACACTTTGACTATTTCAGGTTGTCAACGTACTCCTCTTCCTGTTGTTACTCTTGCGCTTGCTACTTGTTCATCATTAAAAACCATCAAAAGATGAAAGGGAAGAGTAGTTCCATGCATCCTGTTTTATCAGCTAAAGGATTTTTTTGAATTTTGGCAGACACTGATGCAGCAAACTCATATTACTTGACAGGTATAAATGAGCCCCTGTAGCATTTCTTGACCCACTTCTGCTGAATAATTCATTGGCTGAAAGTCCTCAGTGTTGGCGTGTCGCAGAGAGGATGGGTAGCATTGTTCATAATGGCACTCAGTTTTATCTTCATTCTCTCTTTCACTGTGAACTCCGGGGGTCCATAGTGTGCCCCCTAACTAAACCTGCGCATTTAAATAACTAGTTGATTCGGTGGGCCTCTCTTAAGTGATGTCATCGACCCAGCACACCAACATGAAAAAAATTGCCCTGGCCACCACAGAACTGTAGAAGATGTGAAAGATATCAGTGTCCACATTAAAGGAGCACAGCTTCCTATGGAAGAAGAGCCTGCCCTGCCCTTTCTTCTATAGTTCTATTGTGTTATTAGAGAAATCCAGCCCTGTTATTGATGTGGAACCCCAAGTACTTGTAAAAAAGGACCACCACTTCATCCACTCTTTGAATAGCGACCAGAAATGGAAGCTCTTAAGTGCGGTAAAAATCAATCAGCAGACCGTCAGTTTAGATGATGTTAAGATGGAGACAGCTCTCTTTGCATAGGGTGTGTACAGATGTTCCTAATAATTTGACCAGTGAGCGTACGCTAGATGTGTATTTCTTAGTTACCGGTTTTCTGTCTGGTTAATCCTGAATTAGATACAGTTGTCTTAGTCCATCATTTTGAAGAGCCTGACAGTCCTCAGTTGTTCTTGAT
The DNA here is from genome assembly GCF_016835505.1 of Polypterus senegalus. Classification (NCBI taxonomy): domain Eukaryota; kingdom Metazoa; phylum Chordata; class Cladistia; order Polypteriformes; family Polypteridae; genus Polypterus; species Polypterus senegalus. Next base: position 6,260,718 of record NC_053164.1, on the reverse strand, counting down.
GCAAACGAAGGAAGCAGTTTTTCAGAGTTGTGCATATTAAGAAAATGTCTTCATTTTGCACTGTGTATAAGGCGGAGAAGATAGATTTTATTTTTTAAAAGTGATAGCTAAAAACTAAATCATTGTCAAAGCTTCCTCCTTAGTTTATTATCTTTATCTTCCTCAAAGTTTGCAATTTTCATTCCCCTTTTCCTCTATTTGTGTTTCAGCCTTTAGCACGCTACAAACACCCCCTGTTAAGAGTTAAATCCTGGAGTGTTTTGCTTTAATTCAGTGTAATTTAGCAAGTTTAAATGTAGACAGGTTGCCATAGCAATTGGGCAGGAAACTTGTCTTTTGGAAAAATGTTTAATTTTACCAAAAAGTGTAATAAATCAAAGGGATATTATTTAATGTACAAAATCCTATTGAGAAAAGGGTAGCACGTTAACTGTTTGGAGCTAAAATGCAACTTCCTTTTAAAAGCTTAAAATTACATTTTTTTTTTTTTTTTTGTAAAACATGTTTAATACCTGAAGAAATATAACAAATTTGGAAAAAATGACCAAAAAAAAAAATGATGATGCACTAGTTGTGTAAGGTAAGTAAGTCCAGGTTTAAGGCATCACCTGCTGTTGTTCCAGTTGCCCCAGTGGCCATTGTGATTGATAATTACTGACAAAACCCGGCGTATTTATAGTAACGCTGCCACAGCCAGATATTGTCCTTGAGTGGATGGGCCGAAATAAAATAATGGCTTAGTCTGTAATGTAAGGAGTGAATCAGTTCAGCCTTCATTATGGAGGTTGTGATATCTGGGGGTTGGGGGCGCATCCAAATAAGCAGACATGGATTATTTATGGGTTTTGTTCAAGGAAGTTACTTCCTGGTGTGGAAAAAAAAAAACAAATAAAATACATCAATAGATACCATTCCTATCAAAGATAAGATCTGAATAACCTTTTGAGCTATTCACATTTAGGGCAGCACGGTGGCGCAGTGGGTAGTGCTGCTGCCTCGCAGTTAGGAGACCCGCGTTCATCTCCCAGGTCCTCCCTGTGTGGAGTTTGCATGTTCTCCCCATGTCTGCATGGATTTCCTCCCACAGTCCAAAGACATGCAGGTTAGGTGCATTGGCAATCCTAAATTGTCCCTAGTGTGTGCTTGGTGTATGGGCGTGTGTGTGTGCCCTGCCCGTGGTTTGTTTCCTGCCTTGAGCCCTGTGTTGGCCGGGATTGGCTCCGGCAGACCCCCATGATCGTGTAGTTAGGATATAGCAGGTTGGATAATGGATGGATAGGTTATTCACATTTAACACTAGAAATACCAGAGCCTACGAAAAAACTCATAAATCCGTCCCATCTTAAATCGCTTCTTAAAACTGTTCTCACCTCTCCGCCAGCGTCTTTTGTTAATCTTAATGTGCTGATACAAGAAAAGCTGCAAGCAGCCGGCTATTCCATCCCCTCACCGACTTAGAACGTGCACAAACTTCTCTCAGCTCATGCCTTGATTGATTTCTGGGAGTGAAGTGGAGTTTTAGAGTGGAAATAATAGATCGTTATTTGGAACACACGCATGTCATGTCTGTTCCGTTTCTACAGTAATCTGTGTAAACACATTGTTAAAATTGAAACGTTTTTTTATATTCTAGTAGTAGATGACAAAATGTAGGTATAAACTATATAATGTATGAAGCCTGAAGTCCAAATATCAAAAAAATATTTTCACAGAAGGTACAAATCTAACACAACAATTGCGCTTTTATTCAAAAATATAACTGTCGCATGTTAAGGTAGCTTTTTGTTTCTGCAGTTATCTTTTTGAACTAGACAAGAACAAGCCCTTTCAGCCCAACAAAGCGCACCAGTCCTACCCCTGTTATTTCTTCCAAAAAAACATCAGGTTGAGTTTTGAAAGTCCCGAACGTCTTACTGTCCACCACACTACTTGGTAGCTCATTCCAAGTGTCTATCATTATTTGTGAAAAGAAAAACTTCCTAATGTTTGTGAGAAATTTACCCTTAACAAGTTTCCAACTGTGTCCCCGTGTTCTTGATGAACTCATTTTTAAGTCAAAGTCTCGATCCACTGGACTAATTCACTTCATCATTTTAAACACTTCAGTCAGGTCTCCTCTTAATCTTATTTTTCTTAAACTGTAAAGGCTTAGCTCTTTTAATCTTTCCTCATAACTCATCCCCTGTAGCTCTGGAATCAGCCTAGTTGCTGTTATGTCCTTTTTTGTAGCCTGGTACAATATAGTGCCCTGATGTGTGGAGTACAAATCCAAGGAGGTTCTGCTCAAGCTCTAAAACGCACTGGTGAGGCCTCATCTGGAGTCCTGTGTGCATTTTGGGTCTCCTGGCTTCAAAAATGACATAGTAGCACTAGAAACGGTCCAAAGAAGAGCGACTAGATAGATAGATGGATAGATAGATAGATAGATAGATAGATAGATATGAAAGGCACTATATAATAGATAGATAGATAGAAAGGTGCAATATGATAGATAGATAGATAGATAGATAGATAGATAGATAGATAGATAGATAGATAGATAGATAGATAGAGTGTTCACTATAACTACACAAAATATACTTGACTAAATAGCAAAATTAAAAAAAAAACAACATAACACTAAATATTTTCTTTAGTGTATTTAAAATGGCTAACTAGTGGATTTGCACTTGCAACTTGACAGCAGCTGGTGAAGTGCCCTCCTCGGACCACTATGGCTGATTTGGCCAAAGGTTTTATGTAGTTTGATCAGAAGCTCCAGCTGAGGGTCGGATGTTCTGTTCATGACGAGCAGCAGTGTCCCTGTCACCCTTCTGCCTGCCTCTGAATGCAGAGAGCCCAGAGTGGTAATCAGAGTAGAGGTGGCCTTCATGATTAACTTGTTAAATGTGTTGGTGTCTCCTGTTCTCATTCGACTGACCCAACACGGCGCTTTATAAAGAACACAGTTGCAACCGCAGACGGATATAAACCATTAACAAAGCTCATTGTCTTTAGCCACATCACCTTCCTTCAGATTATTACTTGTTTAGACACCACAGGTATAATTTATGGAGCTGTTGCTTTGCCAGCATTAATGAGACAGGAGTTAGTGCACAAGTGATTTACTGCCTTGCCAGAGCCATTTTTTTCTGAAAGTGTACAGAATCTGCTGAAATGCCAATACTGACAAATACAGAACTTGTGAATTCTGTATTATGCTTATTTTCACCCTAAGGTATCTCTGTGGATTGGCTATCTTTATATTGTTGTGTATGTGACAGTGAAATGTTTTATTTTATTGTTTCTACATGCATTTATTGAGCCTTCATAGTGAAACCTAAAATATTAATAGTAATGCCCCAAAAAATGACTTCTAGGGAACAGGGCAGCCCAGTCTCCATAAATGTAGACAGTCTGCTCAGGCCAGAATCACAATCATGATCAAAGTTTCATTTTGTCTTCCAGGGGTCTGAAAATTATACATTTTCTTTTCTTATTCATTTTTCAATCAATTTCTTCTTCACAAGACAAAGGAGCCCTGAGTCTCCACTGTTTTACGCCAATGAACAAAGCACACATTCTTCTATTATATAAATATACACTTTAGAGCAAAATCACATCATATGAGCCGCTTGATCCCCTATTCCCAGTTGCTAGGAGACTCCAGCTTGAGGTTACGCCAAGGCCACGAATGATAAAAAAAAAAGATAAAGAAAGACTCCCGATTTCCCTTGTTCAAGAAAGTGGGATCTTGTAAGGCTAAAATAAAAAATAAATAAAATAAAATAAAGAATTAAGTATGCCACCGAAGCACAAAGCCATAGCCAGCAGAATTTAAAGAACACTGCGTTACTCCAAACTATCTTCACGTCTGGTGTCTTCTTAATTGTTATACAGTGGAAAGAAATGTGAACCCTCTCTACATTTGTCTTAAAATATGGCTGGATCTTCATCTAAGTTGCAATAATGAACAAATACACATGATTGTATAGTCAAATTATCTGCACCCTGATTGACCGAGGTTCTGCATGATCTAAGGTGAACCTCTAAGTGTAATACACTAGTTTAACTCATTAAAGCTTTGTCATGAACACCATACTGAATGTGTAAACACCGTACTTTCAACCTCAGTCGTGCAGAGCGAGTGGTCAAGGAGGCGGTGACTATAGGAATGTGGGCGGGACTCACTCACCCCTCCCCAACTGCATCCCTTGGCTACTGTCAGTGTGTCGCCAGCATTGGCCGCGCACACATCCTCTACTTTATCATTCACATAAGATTTTTATGTTTATACATTTCAATGCACTGTGAGAACTGAGACTGTGGCTCAGAGGTGGACACTTTGTGATGTGAACTAACTGGAGACCACCACCATTCACTTCCCTGGCCACGCCAGCTGATCTCTGTCTGTGTCGGCCCCCACCTTCTCTGCAGTGCATTGCCGCTACACTCAACTAGTCCACATTACTGTGAACTCACACCAAGAAACATCTCATTTTAAAGATTTGCACTGTGGTGTTTTATTTTTTTGGTTGTGTTGTGTTCTGTTATAACGTTCTAGTACTAAATAAACAGATAAAAATTAAAAGTACTAAGAAAAATTCAGCAGTCGTCTATCCTAGACTTTCTAGTATAATCATATATGGGGATGGCTATATGAGGAGTAAACCACAAGACAATGATTATACTTTTATATTATGTACAATAAAGAACCATCAACAGCAAATCAAATCAAATAAATAAGATATTGAATAATTATTATAAATTAGTAAAGTTGAATAAATGGGACTCTGCAGCTGCATAAATAAAAGATAAAGTACCATTTCTAGTTAGCGGAAATAGCCCAAAAAGTTGATAGAAATCTGTTTTATACCTAATACTTGTATGCAAAATGTGGTTGACCTAAGTGAAAACGTACTCAAGTTACCGTGTTAACACACAAACGCACACACTGACAGACACACGCAGACATAATTCCAAAAATGTTATTTTCGGACTCAGGGAGGTTTGAAATGTCGAGATTCATCAAAATCTCGACATCGAATCATTGGACAATTACAATACTTTCACTATTCTTCATATTTAAGAAAGTAAAGAAAAAATGTGTATTAAGTGCTAGAGGTACATATCTATCTATCTATCTATCTATCTTAGAGTGCCTTTCTATCTATCTATCTATCTATCTATCTATCTATCTATCTTCAGTGTAATCTATTTCATGCAGTCTTTTAAATTACATAGTTAGGTTTGTATTTTACGGGAGCCGAAAGAGGACGTGCAATATCATTATTTTTTTTTAAATTGTCTCCTCAAGATAATGAACTAATTTTATTGTGATCTTGAGAAAACGAAAGTTAACCTTTGCTCCTGGCATCAAGCTTGCTTAGATTGCAACGCCGCTAACCGTCTTCTTAAATGACGGACACTAACATTATTATCTAAACTAATGCATAAACATATTTCAGCCTATGTCAGCCCTTGATTGAACAAAAATGTGATGCGCTGATCAGTACAGTTCTGCTCTTCTGCCATTTCAAACAAGACGTAGCTTCAATAAGCTAAATATTAAACGTTAGACACAATTATTTCATCATTTTGAGAAAACAAGATCTTTTATTTTCTCAAGATCTCGATAAAATTAGTCCATTATCTCGAGGAAACAATAAAAAAAAAATAACTATATTGCACGTCCTCTCTCAGTTTCCGTAGTATTTGATTTTGACTTAAATTTTATTTTCTGCAGGTTAACTTTTCTTCCCTCTTTTTTTTTTACAGGTATGCCCCTTGTTTCCTGAAAACTAAAAGTCTACATTACAATTTTTCTTTATTCAAAAAGGAAGAGACAATGGATAATTTCTGCTGCTGCGCTGCCCCTTGATCACTTAAAATTATAAAGTTATGATAAGTTTGATGAGGATTGTTGCCATCACACGCCAATCGGAGCTTTCACAAAAAAAATAAGAATCCCATTTCAATTCTCAAGTCATTCTTTTTTTTTGTATTTGTACATACTTGTGTTTCAAATCTTATAGTTTTGTACATGTAATTTTTTATGGTGTGTGAAATTTTTTTTATAATAAAAATTCCAAATAAATCAAAATGTGTGAGTTTTTTTTCCCCAAACATAAATAAATCATATTTTGGCAGTTTCAAAAGTTAACCAGCAGGGAGAAAAGAGAGAAGAAGTGTAAATACTGCATCAGTGGTGGCCCAGGATGGAGAGTTAGATGCAGAGATAACCCACAGACTGCAGTGAGGATAGGACAATTGGAAGAAGGGATCGGGAGTTTTGAGTGTATAAAGAATTCAGACAAAGGTAAAAGGTGTGGATTTTAAGACAGTGGTAAGACCAGCAATGATGTGTGGAGCTGAGACACGGGCAGTAAGGGGCAGGAGAAGAAGCTGAATGTGGCAGAAATGAGAAGGTCGACGTGTGGAGATGCAAAAAAGGACAGAATAAGAAATGAGTCGATCAGAGGTACAAGAAAAATGGAAGAGACATCTAAGAACATACAGGAAAGTAGGCTGAAGTGGTATGGACATGTGATGAGGAGAGACAATGAACATGTGGGAGAAAGAGTGATGGGAATGGATGTGCAGGTGAAGAGAAAGTGAGGGAAGCCAAAGCAGAGGTGGATGAATAAAGTAAAGGAAGAACTGAAGGAACATGGCTTGACCAGTGAGGGGGTGAAGGACCGTGCTGTATGGAGAAAGCTGATCAAACCCATTGGTTCTACATAGAAGTTGGAAAAGATGAAGAGGAAGAAGAAGAACATTTTGACAGTTATTAAATTATTCTCTGTCAGGTTCTACATATTACTATTGAAGTAACCAAATCAATTATTCAGAAGTAAATGACGCAGATTCCTTTGCCCAAAAGCTTCAGTTATTAATTTGTCTACATATTTTTGCTTTTTCAATTGCCTTTATTTGCAGGTAAAATACCTTTCTGGAATGCACTCAGCAGAAATCCACTGAAGTTTTCAGATCCCTTCATTGTTTGTGCACTGTATTGTGTTGTAATTTAATTTTAAATAGATATGACATTTTCGCTCATCAGTCCACTCCCAATAACCAATAATGACAAAGTGAAATCAAGTCTTCAGAGAGTTTTAAATTCACTAAAAATCACAAACTGAAATCTTTCATTCACTGAAGTTTTCAGACCCTCAATTGAGTTTTTTGTAGAAGTCCCTTTGGTAGCCATTCCTGATTCAAGCTTTGTTGAGTAAGTATCTTCCAGATGTGCACACCTGGATTTGGAGAGTGTGAAATGAAAGGCCTTGAAACCACAAAAAGGTTTGGGACAGACATCCTGTATGCTTCAAGTTTGGTTGAAAATGGTGAAAAGTGAGCAATCGGACTTCACAGACAAGAGTCCAAAACAGAGCTGAGGTAACAGAAGGCATGTGGTGGTTTTAAAGCCGGACAGGATAAATGACGTTATCTGGGCAGGAATGAGGAGTTATGTCATCTGGCCCAGAACTGGAAGTCATGTCATCGGGCCCAGAACTGGAAGTGACATCATCGAGCCCAGGCTGCATTTCCCATGGTTGGTCTGCAGGGGAAAAAATAGAGAAAGGATTAGTGCACTCTGCCACCCCCTGGTCCGGCATGGAATTACCTTCTTTTGAGCCCTTCAGCTGCCTCCCATTTGCACATATGTGACAGCGGTTTATCCCCTACTTCCAGGCAGATCCTCTCAAGCTCTGTTGGACTGAATGGAAAGCATCAATGAACTGTCATCTTCAGGTCTCAGGTGATATATGGGGTTTATGTCTTGGCTTTGGCTGACCCATTTAATGACACTCAGAGACTTGTCTTAAAGCAAGTCCAGCATTGTCTCAGCTGTTTGCTTCAGGTCATTGTTGTAGTGAACGATAAACGGTTGCCCACGTCAGAGTTTGTGTGCACTCTGGAGCAGATTTTCAGTTCAATAATTTCCATTTTTGTCCCATCTGACAAGAGAATGTTTTTTCCTCAAGTTCAAAGAAACATTTAAACTTGTAACAATCAATTATTACCAAGTTGAGGTACTATAACACCAGGGTTGAATTCTACTGTAGAATGCTACAAATAAAGACTTATACCCCTTTTAATTTATGATGTAACAAAAAAAAATATATTTAGAATTTATATTTAAATCATAAACAACTACTGGTACTGGAATACATTGTAATGAGTAAACAAAACAAGTAAAAAAAGTTTGGAGGATCCACTCCGTATATGGACAGGCAACACAAATAATGAAACGAGTTATCAAAGACCGAGTCCCAATTGACTAAGTGAAGAATCAAGGGTGGGGGTTTTTATAGTGGCGGTGCAGGGAGAGGTCAGTAGGAGGGCGTGGTCTGGGGAAGAGGGCGGAGATTGGCACTGCTTTAATTGGGTTTCACTTCTGCTGATCTGTGGGAAAGGGAGAAGAGAGGTTAGTGCACTTTATCAACCCTCGAGCTGACATCTTACTCTCAGTTAAGCTTTTTGACTGCCTCCCACGTGCATGTCTGTGAAAACATGTATATCTCTCTACTATATAAAATAATCCTGGGATGAGACCCAGACTTTTTATCCTGGGATAAGACAAGAATTTTTCAGAGAGATAATTTCAAGTCCTGTGAAACGAAACTTTGTGCCAAGAGATTTAACCACACCCAGGGCCGGAAATAAAAGACAAAGAGTAGATGACAAAGGAGAAAGTCATAAAATGGTCCAAAAATGTTGGCACGATACACATGTAGAGCAGATTAGAGATAATGGAAGCACGAAAATTCAAAAGTCTCAAAAAACTGCATCAGCGCTAACAAACAGAAATTATTACTTGGTTAAATAACAGAACAGCGAAAGGAGATTGAATATATGGACATAGGTGATATGACAGAAGTATGTATATATTGTTCAGATTTAAACTTTAAGTCAGAGACTTGTAGATCATCTAATTCGCGTTGCCATCAGAGAAAAGTAGTGTTTCTACCCAAAATCCACAAACACTATGGGCAAAATATCCAAATCTACAATAATCTGTTCACATTTGCATCATTCAATGCTCAAAACGTAGATTTACATGATTCAATACCATATGCTATGAGAATCTGTGGTCCTGCAACAATTAAAGCTACTAAAAGATTAATTTCAAACAAACCACAATTCAGTCAGGTTTATATTTATGATCACGGAGAAACGATGCAACACAGAATTGAAAGAGTTAAATGATTGGACGTATTAGAAATTCTACCGCCAATAATGCATACAAGTCCATACGTCCAAAGGTGTTGCACTTTACACGAAATTTATCTGAAAAACACGGACAAAGAAGTTTTCTTGGATTTCTATATGAATATGAAAGGTCACGCTCGCATATACAGTGGTGTGAAAAACTATTTGCCCCCTTCCTAATTTCTTATTCTTTTGCATGTTTGTCACACAAAATGTTTCTGATCATCAAACACATTTAACCATTAGTCAAATATAACACAAGTAAACACAAAATGCAGTTTTTAAATGATGGTTTTTATTATTTAGGAGAAAAAAATCCAAACCTACATGGCCCTGTGTGAAAAGTAATTGCCCCTTGTTAAAAAATAATCTAACTGTGGTGTATCACACCTGAGTTCAATTTCCGTAGCCACCCCCAGGCCTGATTACTGCCACACCTGTTTCAATCAAGAAATCACTTAAATAGGAGCTGCCTGACACAGAGAAGTAGACCAAAAGCACCTCAAAAGCTGGACATCATGCCAAGATCCAAAGAAATTCAGGAACAAATGAGAACAGAAGTAATTGAGATCTATCAGTCTGGTAAAGGTTATAAAGCCATTTCTAAAGCTTTGGGACTCCAGCGAACCACAGTGGTGAACCTTCCCAGGAGTGGCCGGCCGACCAAAATTACCCCAAGAGCGCAGAGACGACTCATCCGAGAGGTCACAAAAGACCCCAGGACAACGTCTAAAGAACTGCAGGCCTCACTTGCCTCAATTAAGGTCAGTGTTCACGACTCCACCATAAGAAAGAGACTGGGCAAAAACGACCTGCATGGCAGATTTCCAAGACGCAAACCACTGTTAAGCAAAAGAACATTAGGGCTCGTCTCAATTTTGCTAAGAAACATCTCAATGATTGCCAAGACTTTTGGGAAAATACCTTGTGGACTGATGAGACAAAAGTTGAACGTTTTGGAAGGCAAATGTCCCATTACATCTGGCGTAAAAGAACACAGCATTTCAGAAAAAGAACATCATACCAACAGTAAAATATGGTGGTGGTAGTGTGATGGTCTGGGGTTGTTTTGCTGCTTCAGGACCTGGAAGGCTTGCTGTGATAGATGGAACCATGAATTCTACTGTCTACCAAAAAATCCTGAAGGAGAATGTCTGGCCATCTGTTCGTCAACTCAAGCTGAAGCGATCTTGGGTGCTGCAACAGGACAATGACCCAAAACACACCAGCAAATCCACCTCTGAATGGCTGAAGAAAAACAAAATGAAGACTTTGGAGTGGCCTAGTCAAAGTCCTGACCTGAATCCAATTGAGATGCTATGGCATGACCTTAAAAAGGCGCTTCATGCTAGAAAACCCTCAAATAAAGCTGAATTACAACAATTCTGCAAAATGAGTGGGCCAAAATTCCTCCAGAGCGCTGTAAAAGACTCATTGCAAGTTATCGCAAACGCTTGATTGCAGTTATTGCTGCTAATGGTTGCCCAACCAGTTATTAGGTTCAGGGGGCAATTACTTTTTCACACAGGGCCATGTAGGTTTGGATTTTTTTTCTCCCTAAATAATAAAAGCCATCATTTAAAAACTGCATTTTGTGTTTACTTGTGTTATATTTGACTAATGGTTAAATGTGTTTGATGATCAAAAACATTTTGTGTGACAAACATGCAAAAGAATAAGAAATCAGGAAGGGGGCAAATAGTTTTTCACATCACTGTATAATAAACCAACATGTGACGAATTGTCAGCAATAATAGTTTCGAAAGGCGGAGATATAAAAGACAGAGTTGATATTCGTGTTTATCCAAAAGCACAGCATGATGCGTCACAAGTGGCAGATCCAGGAAATGACGAGCGTGTTGTGTCCTCACGGGGATTGGCGAGCGACGTGAGCATGGGGCAGAGCCCCCTATTATATACATATATGTTGTCACACACGTGCGCATGGGAGGCAGCTAAAGGGCTTGAGTGAAGGCAGTTCTGAGGCATGCCGGGATGTGGCAGAGTGCACTGACTCTTTTTCTCACTTCCCTGTAGACCATTCCTGGGAAACTCCACCAGGCTCTCTTGACATCACTTCCGGGACCGAACCAATGGAAACAGACCTTACCAGCTCCGGCCCCCCGATGTCACGTCCGGGCCTGATCCAATGAGTGATGAACACGTGCCCGATCCTTATGACCTCACTTCCTGTCTTCCCCTTTAAAATCCTGCCTTTTTCCCTTTTTTCTCAGTCTCGTTCTGGACTCAGTTGGATGCACATTATTGCTGTGTATTTGATAAAGACGACTTTGCAGCCAGGATACCATATTATACGGGTGGCTGCCCCAAACCTTCTGTCTCTGTCTCGTTTTTGTGACAATTTATATATTGTGATGTTTCTGAACTCTTTTGTGATCCTCCGTGTCTGTGAAGAGCTGCTTGTCCATTGCCGATTCAACCGCAGGTTCACAGCGCAGCAGCATAGCGTGGCGAAAACAACTACAGTACAAGCCGATCACGGTTGTGCTATCAACACCTGTGACAGATGGGTGATGCAAGGAACATTATAAATGTAGGGAACAGGATCAATTGACCACTGACCTGGTCAAGGCTAGGCCCATTTGCTGTGTCTGTGTATAGTAGAGTGGTAGTGGCCACTTCAATAAATAACCCTACTGTTCCTGTTTCAAATTGAATAAAGCTGGTTTTGCTTAAGTACTGAGACTCAAACAGGCACAGAGTCACAAGTTCAAAAGCACGCACTTTATTTCCTTGTGGGGCAGCTCTATTCCCCAGCTCCCCACTTCCAAGCACAATACCCAATACTTCTCAGTCCTTTCTCTCTTCTTCTCTCTTTATTTCACTTCTTTCTTTCTCCTCTGCCTCTTTTTCTCCTCTCTGCTGCCTCCACTCCTCTCCACACAAGCTTTGTCCACCACCTCCCAACTCTAGCTCCTCAAACGGAGTGAGGCGACCTCCTTTATAGTGCACCAAAAGTGCTCCAGGTGCACTCTGATTCTCTTCTGGCAGCACCTCCAAGTGTGGCGGAAGTGCTGCAGTCCAGGGCTCCGGGACTATCCAGGTGCCCCATGGTGGTGGCCACAGGCTTGGAGCTTGAAAGCTCAACCCTGCTGGGGCCCAATGCTATCCAGAGGGGTTGCCCTCTTATGTTCCGGGGGAGGTATTGCTATGAACCTGTCCTCTACCCTGGTCTTTCCATCACAGGGGCTTCCCGGATGGGCAAGGGCCCCAGCTGTCTGCCACAATATATATACAGAAGAAAAATGTTAGGATAAGCTAAAGAAAAATTAGTTTTATTTTCAACACTTCCACCAAACAAGTGAATACCCTCTGTTTTCTTTATGAAATATGGTTGATCTCACCCATCCAATAGAACCTTTTTAGCATCACCCAATACCGGTTGATTTTTATTTTCATTGTCTAAAGTCTGGAAACATCAAGTAAGCATAATCCATTAAACTAAAGCTTCTGCAATCCACTTAGAATTCCACAACCAGTTTGTATTCCTTAAGACCTGTTTCCCAAGATGGAGGATCTTCTGCTCCCCACTGGCTTCTCCTTTTTCTTTCCTTCCTCAAGATGATGAACTTCCTATTACACTTTGCTTCAATTTAAAAGTCCTTCCTGTGTTCACATTACCTCTGGCAGTCTTTTCAAATGAAAAGCCTAGCATGGAAATGTTTCCGTAACAGCCAATTATAGCTCACTGTGCCTTTGTCACAAACTGCCTTATGCCTTTTACTTAAAGTGTGTGTTTCTAGCCATACTCTCAGATCACTACCTGAATGATGGAGTGCTCCCGAGAATGTCAATCCCCCAAACATATTGTAATGACCCGGCAGTCAGCACTAACAGCCTGGTGCATTATGGGTATTTCTTTAGAGTTTACTTTTTATGTTAATTAAGCAAGGCAGTCAATTTCTTTTGTATTAGAGATGTTATGTGTTTATGTCAAGTTAGTTTGGGTGGGTTTGGTCCATTTGCAGCCCAGTTATATAAAAGTGTAACAGTTACCATCATGGAGAAAGATGTCTTTATGAATGACCTTGGCAATGGCCTTGCAATGTGTTAAGCTTTGTTTTTGACTCTTTGCTCTATTAAAGAGGTTATAAAGGACAGAGCTGTGTCTTGCTAGATTTTCCATCTATGCAATTATTTATGGAGACACTCGGGGTCGTGTGGTGTATGGGACACGAGTGTTCGCCTGCTTAATGAGCTAGGTACAGCTGTGTGTATGGTGCTGGCATTCTGCTAGCCGATAGCTTGGGGGAAAGTTCAGCTCCGAGAACTTCAATACTCAACTACCAGTTGTTACAATATTTTTCAATCTTAGCAGGATGACTGCTGAAGTTCTGTTAGACTAATCATTGGGTTCTTTGTCACCTACCTGACTGAGGTTCTTCTTGCCTGGTTCCTCAGTTTCAACAGGCAGTGCACTTAAATTGACTTGGAGCAGCAGCAGTCATGATATTTCAATAAGGAGCGAGTGGCCATCGCTCAGGAGGGGGCTGAAGGGTCTCTCATGCTGAGTGACTAGGTAGCAGGAGCGACCATCTCGCTTGCAAGTGGAGACAGCACCGGTTGGGTGTAAAGAGCGCCAGGATTGCCAACAGGGCTCGCTGGCTGCCTGCGGACACCGTGGGATTGGTGACAGGGACATGGGCTGGAGGAGGTGGGTGTCTGCACCTGTTGGTTGACGTCTCTCTGTGCTGCCAGATACAAACAGGATCAGCCGGAGAGGCATCAGTTTTAAAGGAAGGCACCAGGGCTTAGGGATTTTAAATAGGTTTCCTGCACTTTTTTTTTTTTACCTCATTTTATTGGATTATTTATTGAATTTTAGAGCACAGCACATTTATGCCAACACCCCCCTTGCTTTGTGTGTGTTTGTCTTCATCTGCCAAGCTCATTTGGTTATGTTATCAATGGTGTCGGGTTCAAGAGGCCCCCAAATCAGCGTGGGGGCATCGAGCCGACCTGCGCCGTTACCGATTTTTTTTTTAATCCATCTACAAACCTTTCAGAAAACAAGTCTCCCCTTTGTGATTTTTTTTGTTATTGATTGTAGATTGTTGGGGAAAAATGTCAAATTTCATCCTTCCATTGTCCAACCCACTACATATCAGGGTCACTGGGGGTCTGCTGGAGCCAATCCCAGCAAACACAGGGCGCAAGGCAGGAACAAGCCACAGGCAGGACGCCAGCACACCGCAGGGCACGCACACACACACACACCAAACACACACTAGGGACAATTCAGGATCGCCAATGCACCTAACCTGCATGTCTTTGGACTGTGGAAGGAAACCCAAGCAGACGCTGGGAGAACATGCAAACTCCATGCAGGGAGGATCCGGGAAGCGAACCCAGGTCTCCTAACTGTGAGGCAGCAGAGCTAGCCACTGTGCCACCCCAATGACAAATTTATCCATTTCAAATTAAATTTAGAGCACAATAAACTGTAGAAAGTGAAGGGGTCTGAATACATTGCAAATCTTCTGTAGATTTTATTATGAAGTCTTCTGACACACCGATCCTTATAATCTGAGAATGTTTGCTACTTTTATCCTCTGCCTCGACGGTGTCTGCTGTACTAATAAACTGTTTTATTGCCTGCTTCTATCTTCTTATTATCCAGTTTTGTCCTCATGAGGCTCTGTCTGAAATATTTCTGTTAAAATGTTGAGGTGATTTTCTTCACATGTGCCCACTTAGTCAGGGATTTTTCACACTGCGGTGTATTCTTTGTGCAAACTATTCCAAGCAGTCAGTATTGTTACGGTCCATCTGGAAAGCCTCTGATGTGATCAAATGGCAAAGAAAACCGAATCCTGAAAGTGACGGAAAGAAAAAGGATCAACGACTTAGGATGTCATGGAATTCTTCACAAAGAAAGTGACGCCACCAAGGCTTCCAGAGTGTGAAGGCAAACAAAGGTGTTGATGAGAAAGTATGTGTATAAGCAGGGAAAGCAGGGTACGACCGTCAAATAAATATTAGTAAATTAAAAAAAAAAAAGAAAAAAATGAAGCTTGGGCACATGCAGAAGCTAGCCGAGCCTGGAATTCAGAAGGAGTAATGTGGCACCATGAATATCAGAACACTGGGAACATTTAGATGAACAAAGACCATTCAGCCCAACAAAGTTTAGCAAACCTATCTGCTTAACGTCATTTTCACATTAGGTGACTTCTACCTGTAGGGTATGACAGACTTGCCACCTGTGATTGCAAAAAATTTGCTCAATATGTGACTGCCTGTCGACTTTCCAGCATAGTAAACTGATAGTGTGCTGCCTGACAGAGCCAGTGGTGTATGAAGAGTTAACAAGTGGAGCGAGTCAACCCACGACCTTGGCCCCTTTTTTTCTATTTTACATGATGTGCTGGTACAAAAAACAAGAGACATCAGACAGACGAGATTGGGTTCTGTTTGTGAGGTCCAAAACAACTGCATTCCTATCTCTTTAAATAGATAGATAGATAGATAGATAGATAGATAGATAGATAGATAGATAGATAGATAGATAGATAGATAGATAGATAACGCTGCTGCCTCGCAGTTAGGAGACCCAGGTTCACTTCCTGGGTCCTCCCTGCGTGGAGTTTGCAATTCTCCCCGTGTCTGCGTGGGTTTCCTCTGGGCGCTCCGGTTTCCTCCCACAGTCCAAAGACATGCTGGTTAGGTGGATTGACGATTCTAAATTGGCCCTAGTGTGTGCTTGGTGTGTGGGTGTGTTTGTGTGTGTCCTGCGGTGGGTTGGCACCCTGCCCAGGATTGGTTCCTGCCTTGTGCCCTGTGTTGGCTGGGATTGGCTCCAGCAGACCCCTGTGACCCTGTGTTTGGATTCAGCAGGTTGGAAGATAGATAGATAGATAGATAGATAGATAGATAGATAGATAGATAGGCTCGGTAGCAGTGGCCAGAGCAGATGGAGTCTGGGAGAAGAGAGACAGAAGAGTGAGATGTCAGGATGGCTGCGGTTTGGTCTTTTAAATTCTCCTCTCGTGTGTTTGCTTCCCATTGAATAACTGAAAATAACTGTTTAAGGGTGGGGGGGTCCTGAAGGGCTGCAGCATCCCCCTGCAGCAGGAGTAACAATAGATAGATAGACAGATAGATGTGAAAGGCACTATATAATAGAAAGATAGATAGATACTATGGTCACCAGAATGAATGAAGAGGAGGAACATTAAAAAGAAACAAAAAATGTCTACCATGGAAGTCCCAGTCCCAGGTGCTATACAGACGTATTTTTGTTTGTATAAATGACCCCCAGTCACGTTTCTTGACCCACTTCTGCTGAATAATTCTTTGGATGAAAGTCCTCAGTGTTGGTATGTCACAGAGAGGATGGGCAGCATAGTCCATAATGACACTCAGTTTTGTTAAGTGAGTCCACACTTTTAATTACCTTGTTGATTCGGTGGGTCTCTCACGAAGTGATGTTACCAGCCCAGCACATCACAGTGGTCATCACAAAGTTGTAGAAGATGTGTAGGGTGTCACTTCGTACATTAAAGGGATGCAGTCTCTTAAGACAAAAGGACCTGCTCTGCCCTTTCTTCTACACTTCCTCTGTGTTTTGACACCAGTTTAAACAGTCATTGACGTGGACCCCCATGCTCTTGTAGAAGTGTACCACCTGTACATCCACTCCCTGAATAGTGACCGGACAGAGAGCCTCTTCGGTGCAGCAAAAGTCGATAAGTAGTTCCTTGGTTTTGCTGATGTTAAGGTGCAGACATTTCTTTTTGTATCAAGAAACCAAATTCTCCCCCGACTCCTCTCCTGTGTCTCTTGCCCCTTGTCAATACCCCTCATAAGTGCCGAATCACCTGAGAATTTATGCAAGTGACCTGACCTGCTGTTATATTTCTAGCCAGAGGTGTACAGAGTGAAGCAGACTGGCCTGTACCTTCTGATGCTCCAGTGTTGCTCACACAGTCCTTGAGTCTTGCAAACTGTGGTCTGCCTGACAGACCCTCCATTATCCAGGTCATCATAAGCTCATTCACCTGCATAAGGGGTTTACCCCTTAACAGGGATGGCTGGATGGTATTGACGGCACTGGAGAAATCAAAAACATCTTCGCAGAGCTGCCAGCTTTGTCCTGATGAGAGTTAGCCTTGTGGAGCAGACAGATAATTGCACCATCCACTCCAGTCTTTATTCAGTATGTAAACTGCAGTGGGTGCAGGTGGTCTGCCACAAGAGGACTCGCATAGTTCAGGGCTAGCCTCTCAAAGGTCTTCATGATGTGAGATGTAAGTGCCACTGGGCTGTAGTCATTAGATGAAATGGTGCCTGCCTTTTATTTTAACAGGAGCAACGCGGGATGTTTTCTACTGCAGCATCACTTGAGACTTAGGCAGCATTGTTAAACATGTTGGGAGACCACTGCCTTCAATATCTTAGAAAGCTCACCTAAATGAAAGGACCTGCATTTATAATATTTATGTCTCCCCATGTTTCCTTCTCCTCAGCCAATGCCTGTAACTTCTTGTTACCAAAACAAAGCAAGTTAATGCAGTCTGTCGGCAGATGTGCTTGGCTCATGTTTGAAGGAAATTCAAAAAGATGGGTGACGCACTTCCCTGTAGAAGCCTTTAAAGTATCCATTTATTCTTCCTCAGCAGAATGGCAGACTTTAGTACTTCAGAGAGTTCAAATCAGAATACAAACAATAAAGGAGAATATTAAATAAAGGCTATCATATGGATGTGTCGTATATTAGATTAGATTAGATTAATTAAATGTTTTTAATCCTAAAGGGGAATTTCAATGCATAGCGCAACAGAAACATAAAAATCAAAGATACAGACCCAGAGGACAAATAATACAACTAATCAATTAATCAATCAATCAAAAAATAATGTATATCATGGCATCAAGCCTGGCCAAATGGAGGAAGCACTGTATTTCCTTATAGAAGTGGGCTGAAAAGACATCCAGAGGAGTTTCTTAGTACACAGTGGTAGAATGAGCCTGTAGCTAAAAGTGCTCCAAGAGAGCACCTCCTGCAGGGAATGGAGGGGATTTTTTATGATGGCATCCATGTTTGCTACCAACCTCTTTTCCATGACACCTTCCAGTGTGTCCAGAGTTCGTCCTTTGATGGAGCAGACATTCTTGATAAGTCTTGATAAGGGTGCATCTTTTGAGCCAGGGGTACTTCTACCAGAAGATGGAAGTGTAGAACACCACACTGACTGCAAAGAGTTGGTAGAACATTTCCAGGAGCTTGATATGCACATCAAAAAACTCTTCAGGAACTCCAGTCTGCTTGGGCCTTTCATGAATAACTCCACTGTGTTATCTATCTATCTATCTATCTATCTATCTATCTATCTATCTATCTATCTATCTATCTATCTATCTATCTATCTATCTATCTATCTTATAGTGCCTTTCATTTCTATCTATCTATTATATAGTGCCTTTCATTTCTGTCATTCTATCCATTTATCTATTATATAGTGCCTGTCATTTCTAGCTGTTATAAGGCGCCTTTCTATCTACCTATCTATCTATAGTGCCTTTCATTTCTATCTATCTATCTATCTATTGTATAGTGTCTTTCACTTTATCTATTGTGGCATGCGGCTGGGGGTGGTACCCAGCCAGGACGCCCAGGAGGAGAGGAGGAGGGCTTGTGCCTCCTCCAGACCACGAGGGGGCGACCGCCCTGGTTGTGTTGGGGCCACGGGTAGAGAGCTTGGAAGCCCAACCCTGTAGGGGCCCGTGGTCACCACCAGGGGGCGCCCAAATGCCTTGGGAGCCCTGGACCTCAGCACTTCCGGCACACCAGGAAGTGCTGGGGCAAGAAGCAGAGGAACACCCAGAGGGCTTCCGGCTACACAGCTGGTGCTTCCGCCATACAGGGGTGTGTCGGCGGAGGCTCTTCAGAAAGCACCTAGAGCCGATCCGGGGGTGCTATAAAATGGGCCTCCTCCCTTCAGACGAGAGTGGAGTCGGGTGGAAGAGGACGGAGCTCAGAGGAGAGGAGTGGAGGCGGCCAGGACTTAAAGGGGTGATTGGTGCTGAGGCACTGGGTTTGTGCACTTTATTGTACTTAATACTTGAAAATAAACATGTGTGTGATGAAACCAGCATGTCTACCTGTCTGTGTCCGGGCTGTACACCACACTGTCTATCTATCTATCTATCTATCTATCTATCTATCTATCTATCTATCTATCTATTATAAACTGCCTTTCATTTCTATCTATCTATTTGTTTTTACTAGTTTTCATGAAAATGTCTCTTTGTGGCAAGAACTGAAATGTCAAATGTCATTATACAGATCAGATGATTTTCTTGTTATCTATTGCAATGCGTAAATTTTTTCTGTTTTAACAAAACACATTTGGTTTAGATCCAGTCAAGCATGGCAGCAGATATTCAGTGTGCACTTTATTCGATTCTCTGTATTTTTTCATTTTTAACTGCTTTCTAAGATGTTTCTTGGCTTCTTAAAATAATTTCATTTCTTGCCATACCTTCTAAAAATGCATTTCTTTTTCTCTATCAACATGCCATTTCATGCAATGTGAACAATGCTTGCTTCCTATAGCAACGAAGAGCGTCGTGATGTGTAGCCGTCCCTTTTGAAGAAGTTCAGACAATATGCAAACAAAGCTCTTTGTCTTTTATAAGATGCCAACGCTGACATCCAAATGGCTCCTAGCAACAAGGAAGCAGGTCTGAAATATGAACTGTGACAAATCGGTATAATAATTAGAAATCACCTTAAAATAAAACATGTAAACTTGCACTAAACAAAATGAATTATTGTATACCAGATATGTAAAAATCAAATGGAGTCATCTGTTACTGTAAATTTGCAAGACTGAATTTTTTCAGATCTTCAGCCAAATTTGAATATTAGTTAAAGCGTACCTGTGAGAATAAATAGCAAATTGTTTTAACTTCCTGCAGTGGGCTGGCACCCTGCCAGGGGTTTGTTTCCTGCCTTGCACCCTGTGTTCACTAGGATTGGCTCCCGCAGACCCCCATGAACCTGTGTTAGGATATACTGAGATGGAGAATGACTGACTGACTCTTTTAACTTCAGTATCTAATGAACAATATTATCCAAGACCAAATGTCACTGTGTGAAAAAGTAATTGCCCTCTTATTCTTAACCTCCTTGGCATTAACTCGCTTGGAATTTAATGTAATTATGGCGGTTAAGCCCAAGTCAGTCTCAGGGTGAGGTTAAATGATCTGCTCTACGGTATTAAGTCAGAACACACTTACACACACGCAGACACATTATGGTCTGAATAGACACAAGAATGAAAGTTAAAATTAAAAGGAAAGAAAAGAAAAGGCGTTTGACTTGGCAGTCCCAGTCCCACTGAGTAACTATGCAGGCATATTCCTGTTGCTATAAAGGAGCGCCCATTGCATTTCTTGACACACTTGTGTTGAATAATTCATTGGTGTGACACCCCATGTAGTGGCAAGGGTGGCACCAGACCACACAGTGGGCATCTTGTAGTGCAGGACTGACCGGGATCAGATCTGTGAGAAGTCAGACATGGAGACACAGACACAAAAAGGTGGTCTTTCCATAACAAGAGTGGGTTTGTTTACAGGTGCAACAAAACAACAAAACTAATGTCCCAATCAAGAAATAGTGAACAATATATACAGTGAAGCTTCCCATCCCCAAAAATGAAAAAAAAAGATGAAAATGTATATACACAAAAATGACACTCTTCATAAATGAAGAAAAAGAAGAAACTACACACGTAACAAAAGTCCAAAGAATACCTAAAATATGAAAAGGAAAAAAAAAATCAGTGTATATAGAAGAACAAAAACAAAGAGCACCAACACCCAAAATCTATAAAAATATAAATACCTTCACCAAAATAAAGCTACACTGGGAGATATCAAGTCAAGTCAAGTCAAGTTGGGGAGCATGCACAGGTACAGCATGATGATCCTGTTCAGTGGATTCTCCATGACTGACAGGAGCCTGCTCAGCGTCCGTCACTCTGCCACGGATGTCAAACTGTCCAGCTCCATGCCTACAATACAGCCTGTCTTCCTCACCAGTCTGTCCAGGCGTGAGGTGTCCCTCTTCTTTATGCTGCCTCCTCAGCACACCACCGTATAGAAGAGGGCACTCATCACAACCGTCTGATAGAACATCTGCAGCATCTTATTGCAGATGTTGAAGGACGTCAGCCTTCTAATGAAGTATAGTTGGCTCTGTTCTCTCTTACACAGAGCATGAGTATTGGCGGTCAAGTCCAGTTTATCATCCAGCTGCACTCCCAGGTATTTATAGGTCTGTACCCTCTGCACAGTCACCTCTGATGATCATGGGATCCATGAGGGGCCTGGTCCTCCTAAACTCCACCACCAGCTCCTTGGTTTTGCTGGTGTTCAGGTGTAGGTGGTTTGAGTCGCACCATTTAACAATGTCCTTGATTAGGTTCCTATACTCCTCCTCCTGCCCACTCCTGATGCAGCCCACAATAGCAGTTTTGCAACAGTTTGCAGTTTGCACGTGGCAGGACTCCGAGTTGTATTGGAAGTCCGATGTATGTTGACTGAACAGGACCGGAGAAAGTACAGTCCCCTGCGGCACTCCTGTGTTGCTGACCACAATGTCAGACCTGCAGTTTCCGAGACGCACATACTGAGGTCTGTCTGTAAGATAGTCCACGATCCATGCCACCAGGTGTGAATCTACTCCCATCTCTGTCAGCTTGTCCCAAAGGAGCAGAGGTTGGATGGTGCTGAAGGTGCTAGAGAAGTCCAGAAACATAAGTCTTACAGCACCACTGCCTCTGTCCAAGTGGGAGAGGTATCGGTGTAGCATGTAGATGATGGCATCTTACGCTCCCACCTTCTTTTGGTATGCAAACTGCAGAGATTCAAGGGCATGGTGGACCTGTGGCCTCAGGTGGTGAAGCAGCAGCCGCTCCATGGTCTTCATCATATGTGACATCAGGGTGACAGGCCTGAAGTTATTCAGCTCACTAGGATATGATACCTTTGAGACTTGGGTGATGCAAGATGTTTTCCAAAGCCTCGGGAGTTTCCCCTGTTCCAGGCTCAGGTTGAAGATGTGCTGCAGAGGACTCCCCAGCTCCAACGCACAGGCCTTCACCAGTCGTGGTGATACTCCATCTGGACCTACTTCTTTGCTGGCACGAAGTCTCCTCAGCTCTCTGCTTACCTGGGCTGCTGTAATTGTGGGTTACCACAATTGGCTGAGTATCTTCAGTGTTAGTGTGTCTGAGAGAGGATGTGCAGTTTTTCCTTCATCCTCTCCTCCTCTATGACCTCCGGGGAGTTCGGCCATAGTCCACAATGGACTGTAAAAACTATAAAAAATTTACTGCAACAATCCTTCTATATAAAAGCGGTCGGGATTGTCCTTCCGTCCCGTGAGTGCTACGCAGGCACAGAGTTTCACACACGCCCCGTCCATTTTGCAATGCACGATGGGATTTGTAGTTTCGTTTTTCCAGGTAAAAGATGATTTTCTACTCCAGACTGTGCAAAATCTTCTTCTTCTTTCTTACTATATAAAAGCGGTCGGGATTGTCCTTCCGTCCCGTGAGTGGAAAGCGTAACGGTATTCCGCTTATCACAGACTTACTACTTGCAGCTTGCAGTACGAAGCGGCATGATGTGAGCAGAGTTCTGGTGCTCCCATCGTTCCCTTGCTTTTGTGCGATGCGCTGGAAAAACAGACAAAATTATGTCTCTGGAAATAATTAATGTTGATGGAGTACAAATGCCTCACCGCGTAGTAAATATCAGGGGGGTTCAAAAGGGCGACCTCAATATAGAAAAAAAGTTAAAATTTCATCACAAAAATAACAGAAACTACGAGTATTAAAGTAATACCGCTCAAATGCAATATAACCAAATTAATGACTTTGTATAAAATATCAAATTGATCTACATATTGAATAGCCTTAAGAAGTGGTCAACTTAAAAGTCGGTCGCCTTAAAAGGTGGGTCAGCCTAGTCTATTATTATATGTTGTCACAAACGTTTGCATGCAAAGCAGCTATAGGGTCTAAATGAGAGTAATTCCACGTCAGACTGACCTTTTATCTCACTTTCCTGCCGATCGTTCACGGGAAATCCCACCTGGCCCAAGTGACGTCACTTCCAGTTCCGGGCCCTTGGATGATGTCACTTCCGGTGAAGAACCCATGGCTGACTGAAGAGACTTCCTGTTCCGGCCCTTTTGATGATGTCATGACCGTGTCTGAACCTATGGAAGAGGACCCTTGCACCCTCAATGACTTCACTTCCTTTTCTGGCCTTTAAAGTCAACTTATTTGACTAATCTGGTCAGTATCTGTTTTGGACTCCGTTCTGAGCAAATCAGTGCTAGCAATTTACCCATTTGCAGCCAGGAAATATTATATGGGTGGCCGCCCCAAACCTTTTTATGACTCTTGTGTCTGCTTTTTGTGACAATGTACAAGATGCAAATGAAGCCATCGATGAAATTCAGCAAATCACCGAGCCAACTGCACTTAAACTGGCTGCACGCAAACACACAGAGGCCAACACTGATATTGGCAGGCTAGTCTAGGGCAGGGACAGTGATACTGATTCGCTAGGGGGCGCCAGTGGTCATGAGATGGCTGCTCAATGAATGCACTGACTGATCAGCTCCGGCGTGCTGACAAATTGCACTGGGAACCGACTATAGCCAGTTCTGGTGATTTAAGGGTTAACAGGGATGACTTGATGGTATTGAACATTCTGGAGAAACCAAAAAACAGAATCTTCACAGTGCTGCCAGCTTTGCCCAGGCTTCTGGAGCAGATGGATAATTGTATCTTCCACCTAAATCTTTGTCTGACTGCAGGGGGTCCAGGTGGACTACTACTAGCAGACTCATACAATGCAGGACCAGCCTCTCAGAAGTCTTCTTGATGTGAGACGTAAGTGTCACTGGTGTGTAGGCATTGGGTGAAGAGGTGCCTTCCTCTTTTGGATCCAAAACAATGCAGGATGTTTTCAAAGCAGTGGCACTTTCTGAAGCTTCAGGGACAAAGTGAACAGGTGACCAAGGACACCACAGAGTAAGTCAGTAGGCCTGAAGAACTCGAGGATTGACTGACTCCACCTGGTCCTGCAGTTTGTTCTGTGTATAGCTTCCTCAGTTGTGCATTAATAGTGCAATAATAAAAATAAACAGTCTCTTTGCTATTCATGTTGTTGCCTTTTGGGGGATTTGTCCAAAATTATTATTATTATTACTATTACTATTATTATTATTATTATTATTATTATTATTATTATTATTTGTGAAAATGAACAGACTCAACACACTTAAAAAGGTTTGGGGCAGCCACTTATATAATATCCCTGGGTGCAAAAGGCTTTTAAAGGAACAGAGATATTTACAAGACTGAGTCCAAAACAGAACTGGTGAGGGTTTGCAAAGATGGCGTCTTTAAGGGATCGGACTGGAAGTGATGTGGAGGAACCGGAAGTGACACAGGGGAACCAGACGTGATGTTCTTCTGATGTCAGTCTGTGCACCGGAAGTGACGTTCTTCTGGGTGCCAGAACAGGAAGTGACGTCATGCTGGGTGCCAGAAGTGACATCTTCAGCTCTGAATCAGACAGGTTTTTCAGCGGCTGGTCTGTAGAAATAACAGGAGAAGGTTTAGTGCACCCCGCCATCCCCTGGCCTGGCGTGGAATTACCTTTGCTTGGTCCATACAACGTCCTCCTACTCGCACGTGTGACATATATATTATTATTATTATTATAAATTATTATTATTATTGTCTGTGACAACATCACATTTGCACTTTCTCTGAGTGCATTCTGTATTTTCTGGTGATGTTTGTAATTCATTTTAGTAAGACTTAAATTAAGTATGGGGAATAAACGTGTTACCAATTTTAGTGTGAGCGACTTTGCAGCTAAAAGGTCCAGGAGAATTTATAACTTTTGCAGAGAAAGTTGCATGATTTGAAATGATACAATACAGCACATTTAAAAGAAAGAAGAAATCCATAAATATTTGTGCTGCTGATACATCCAAAACTGTAAATACAGTGTCCTGAGAACTACAAGGTAATGCTCTTGTGAAAGTGGAAACAGCCCTTAACATTTAGATTGAAATTTAACATGAAAATGTGTGCCAGTATAACATAATATTCCACATGAAATGACAAATTTGTTTTTGCCAGTCTTTTGCAGGACACACTCGCAGGGCTACTTTTCAATTCCCAGTTCACCTAATGTGCCCTCCTTTGTGATGTGGAGAAGTATGGAACGGCGGGAGAAAATCCACACATTGACCTGGTCATTCGTTTCAACAAAAACAACAATTTATTTTTTGTGTAGCCCACAGATGTCAGACTCCAGGCCTGGCGGGTCGCGGTGGCTGCAGGTTTTCATTTTAACCCATTTTTCTATTCAGTGATCAGTTTTCACTGCTAATTAACTCCTTTTCCCTTCATTTTAATAGTCCTGTTTGTAAGGATTCAGTCCTCTGAATTGATTCATTTCTTCATTAAATGGCAGCCAAACAGAAATGAGATGTAAAATGAGCCAACAGATGACCAGTGAATGACCAGTGAATGTCAAACTCCAATCAGTTTCACTCCAACCAGGTCCTTAATGAGGAGTCAATTCTTGCTGTTAATTAAACCCGTCATTTAATTCCACACCATATTGTGCTCTTATTTGGCTACAGAAGACATTTCCAAAAACTGATTTTCTGTTTTTTCTAAGAACACCGTCAAAATGTTTTGGTGACTTAACAGACCAACCTTACTGAGACCTCCACCCTTCTTCATTTCCAAATATCGAATCTATCTATCTATCTATTATATAGTGTCTTTCATATCTATCTATCTATAATAGAGTGCCTTCTTTCTATCTATCTACAGTATCTATATATCTATCATATAGTGACTTCTGTCTATCTATCTATTATATAGTGCCTTTCATATCTATCTATCTATTATATAGTGCCTATTATATCTATCTATCTATAATATAGTGCCTTCTATCTATCAATCTATCTATCTATCTATCATATAGTGCCTTCTGACTATCTATCTATTATATAGTGCCTTTCATATCTATCTATCTATAATATAGTGCCTTCTATCTATCTATCTATCTAGAAGATGCTTAGAATGAAAACCTGCAGGCACTGTGCCCCCCTCCAGGTGTAGCCCCTAAACACACAAGGAATCCCTCAAATGGGCTTTAGACTCTGTTTTTTTTTTTTTTGTTTGTTTTTTTTTCTTTGACTGGACACGAAAACAAGAAAAGAGTTCCAAGAAAACATTGTAAGGAAAAAAAACAAAAGAAACTTGACAAGCGAAAGGAGACCATTCAGTTCATCAGATATGTTTATTTAGCTAATAGCTTAGCTGTATGGAACCAATGTAGAAAGAATTTTAAGATGGAGAATCTTTTATCTGTGGCACCTCTGCATGAGAGCCACCTTTTTCAACCCTCGCAAACATATGCAGTTTTTAATATCTGGAAAACATTTGGGATTAAATTGCTTAGAGATCTTTATATAGACAACGTCTTTGCATCCTATGAACAATTACATTCCAAATTTAACTTTCCAGCAACACATTTCTTTCACTATCTTCAAATTAGAAACTTTGTTAAACAGAACCCATCTCCAACCTTCCTCTATGCTGGAAAAAATATTGCTCAGTTTGGAGGACTCAGACAGCATTTTTGCAATATATAAACTTATTTTACAGTCCCTCCCTTTCAAAGATTCAAGAGGACACTGGGAAAAAGATCTCTCACTCAACATATCAGAAAAGGAGTGGAAGGAAGCAATGCAGAGAATTCGTTCAAACTCCATATGTGCAAACCATACAATTATTCAACTTAAAATTATATATCAAGCACATCTGTCTCGCTTAAAACTCTCCAAAATGTTTCCAGGACGAGAGCCAACCTGCAAACACTGCAATCAAGTCCCAGCCTCACTAGGTCACATGTTCTGGGCCTGCTCCAAATTAACACCATTCTGGACAAAAAATTTGAAGTGCCTTTCAGACAGCCTTGGTGTCACAATCCCTCCTAACCCATTCACAGCTCTGTTTGGTGGTCTCACAGAAGGGCTTAAAGGGGAGAAGAACAAACAAACTGTGATTGCCTTCACTACACTATTGGCATGTAGACTTATTTTGCTAAATTAGAAGAATCCTAATTCTTCTCTTCTAAGTCAGTGGGAAACCAATGTTTTATACTATTTGAAATTGGAAAAATCTAATTCTCAGTTACAGGATCTGTGCAGAACTTTTTCAAAACCTGGCAGGATCTAATCAATAATATTTTAGAATAAGCTCTTAAAGCACTGAGGAAATAATTCTCTTCGCATTTTTTTTATCTCATCAATTTTGTATTTTGACCAGCTTTAAGTTTTACTCCGATGGCCATGCTCTCTCTCTCAGGGGTGGGGTTTGGGTTGTTTTGTTTTCAATCCTATTTTTTGTAAAAATTGATCTATCTGTATGGAATGATTACAATAATATCAAGAAAAATAAAAAAAGAGTTGAACGGGATATGTACGAGGGAAGTGTGACAGTGGTGAGGTCTGCGTGGAGGTTGAATTACATCAGGGATCGGCTCTGAGTTGGCACAAGTGGATGAGTTTAAATACTTGGGATCAACAATATAGAGTAATGGGGATTGTGGAAGAGAAGTGAAGAAGAGAGTTCAGGCAAGGAGAGTGGGTGGAGAAGAGTGTCAGGAGTGATTTATGACAAATGGTTATCAGCAAGAGTGAAAGGGAAGGTCTACAAGACGGTAGTCAGAACAGCTATGTTATATGGGTTGGGGACGGTGGCACTGACCAGAAAGGAGGAGACAGAGCTGGAGGTGGCAGAGTTAAAGATTCTAAGATTTGCATTGGGTGTGACGAGGATGGATAGGATTAGAAATGAGGAGATTAGAGGGTCGGCTCAGGTTAGATGGTTTGGAGACAAAGCCAGAGAGGTGAGATTGCATTGGTTTGGACATGTGCAGATGAGAGATGCTGAGTATATTGGGAGAAGGATGCTAAGGATAGAGTTGCCATGGAAGAGGAAAAGAGGAAGATTTATGGATGTGGTGAGAGGGGACATGCAGGTGATGGGTGTAACAGAACAAGATGACGAGGACAAGAAGATATGGAAAAAGAGGATCCACTGTGGCAACCCCTAACAGGAGCAGCTGAAATGAGGAAGAAGTATTTATACTGTAAATATGGTGCATGTATATGTGTGTTATGACAACAAAGTTTCATTTTGATCAAAGTTAACATTGTTTTCTAGTTGACTGTTGAGTTTCAACAGACAGAGACGCATTTTTTGGAACAGAGTTCTAAGATTTGTGGTTATGGTTTTGAACAAAGGCGATGTAATTACAGAAAATGTGTTTTAGCAAAACTGCAAGCAATGAAAATAATTCCATCAATACCTACATCTTGCAACAAATTTATCTTCTCTCTTGGTGTGCCACACCATACACCTGTATTGCCAACAAACATGGACCTCGCTTACTTAAACACGCTCATTTCTCGTAGGCCACGGGATGAAGAGGGGAGAATATTTTAGCTGTTTATCTCACTTACTCACCCTAAAACAGGTTTCCTCAAACTGCTGCCTTGTTTGAATTCAACATATTGTCTGCAAAGGTTTAAAAGATGAGCTTCAAAGAGTCTCAGACTCCCAGCGGAGCTTAGCAAAAGAAGAAGCACAACTTACTTTAATGCTCATATTCATTTCACAGAGCATGCTATCAAAAGTATAGATTCAATGGCTAAGAGCAATTTAGACTCCTGTCAGTAAGACTCGCTCATCCCAAGGGGGCTCTACTGAGCACTATATTACTTATCCAGTAAATAAATCAGAAAAAAAAGGGATATTCCTGTCAGCTTTCAAAATTTCTAAAATAAATCACTGGGAGTGTACATTTTTTTAAGCTTTTGAGCATGTGGCAAGAAGCTTATTTGTTTTTTTCATCTGTTTTCTTTATTTTCCCTTCACCACCTTTAAAAGTTTAACAGAAGAATTTCACAGATGACAGAGAACCATTCACTCCATTAAGTTGGTTTGGATAGCTAAGCTGTCTGATTTTCTCAACCAGATAGTGTTGTAAACATAATGACACAGTAGTCTGTTTCCAATTCCCAGAGTTCTTTGTGTGAAAGTTAAGTTTAACGTAATCCGACATTAAATTTCAACATGGATCCTCAAGTGCAGTACGTGATAAATTGTTCAATTAAAACAATGCTGTTGAGGGCATTCATTAGCCCCCCACCCCCCCCATGCAGCACCCTCTGCTCAAGACTCAAGAGGGTTCATTAATTTTCGTCACCCATTCAGTCTATCCTTAACACTCCAGAAAGTGCCACAGGTGAGCTTTCTAAAATATTAACATTAGAATTACCAAAGCCTACAAAAAAACTCGCAAATCCGGCCCATCTTAAATCCCTTCGCACCTGTCCGTCAGCGCCTTTTGTCTTGTAATTGTGTCCAGCTCAAGCTTGAAGTGCTGGAGTTTTACAGGGTTAATTATAGATCGTTATTTGGAACACATGCATTTCATGTGTGTTCCATGTCTACAACAGTCTATGTAAAGACATTGTTGAAATAGAAACGTTTTTCATGTTTTAGTAAAAAATGACAAAACGTAGACATGAAGTGTATAATGTGTGAAGACTGATGGCCAAATATCAAATAAACGCTTTCACAAAAGGTGCAAGTGAAATACAACAGCTGCACGTGGTGCAGTGGTACGAACTGCTGACTTATAATCCAGAGGTTGTGAGTTCAAAACCAGCTCCCTCGCAAATTTACCACTTTGAGTAGTTAGCTGCTCTTATTGTTAATATTATACAATAAAAACATACATTTGATTTGTGTCAGTAACAGCCACTGTACATTTATAGTACTTGTAAAAGTTAGTGTTTTTTTTTTTTTACTTTTATTCTCTCAGTCACAACAACCCACAGATCTGACGCTGTTAGTTTTTATCTGAAACTGGGAATAACTGTAGATTTGAGTGGTGTTTTGAGACAATGGAACTGGACATTCTCTGATCTGGAGGGATAAAAGCTGACACACAAATGCTGGTGAATCTGCCAGCTTCGTATCTCACCGTCACTTGAATTATTTATATTCAGTTTTATTGAGTGTTCCTACTCACGCTGAATTAGTATGCACCTTATGGTCCATGATGTATGAATGATATGTGGAATTATTCATTGTATGACCTGTATCGTACATTTCGGAAAACATTGCGGCATTGATGCAACATTATTCATATTATTCATATTCATTCTCATGCTTTCTTGCGGTTGTAAATAATGTCAGATTGGGTGTAAATTTATGCTGGCATGGTTAGTTAGGGTCAGATCAGGAAGGGGGGGAGCATGAACATGACTGAGAAAATAAAAGTGAAAAAAAATGCTAACTTTTACAAGTACCATAAATTTACACCCGGTATGACGCTGTTCATTATTTCAATAATATTGCATTAGTGCGACAATGTTTTCTGATTGGTACTATTCAGGTTATAAAATGATTTCTTCAAAATGTCACATACATTTGTCTCTTCCTTTTTTGACCGGTGCTGCGCTGACATCATGGACCAGAAGGCGTGAGCTTATTCAGTGCGAGAATGAGCACGCAGGTGGCCAGTTGCTTGTGCTACAACATGCTTGACTTGGCGGCAATCAGTGTACTTGTATTGTATAAGGCATGTATGGGGTCCATGGAGAAAAGAAGAGTGGCCTTGGCTCAAATTGCAGAAGAACTTCGTCATTGCTTCTTACAAGAAAAGGCGATGGAAAAAGGGATGCAACATCGACAAGCTTCTGTTCCAAGACCGCTGCCTCCCGCAGGAAAGCAAACTCAATCAGTGTCAGGCGCCCCTTCAATGCAATAGAAACCATAGCATAGAGAAAAGTGTGTACATTGCAACAGGTACACATGTCGTAAATGTAGGAAGGACATTCCTTGGGTGTGTGGGAACTGTTAATATTTGAATCTGATGATTGCATATAGTGTGGAACTGACCTCTCTGTACTATTCTTTCCTCTGCATGTCCTGGAGTACAAAAGAAACACCACCATGCACCAAAATGTGAGCAAGATCGGGATAAAAAGATGTGGTCAATGATTACAACCACAAGAAGGCATGCAAATGAATATGAATAATATGAATAATGTTGCATCAGTGCCACAGTGTTTTCCAAAATGTACTATACAGGTCATAAAATGAGTTATTCCAAATATATTATAAACCTATGTCTCTGTTTTTTTGTCAGTGTGGCCATAAGGTGCATACTGATTCAGCATGAGCAGGACCACTCAATAAAACTGAATAGAAAAAATTCAAGTCACAATGACATACCAGAAAGGCAGACTTGCCAGCATTTGTGTGTCAGCTTTTATCCCTCCAAATTAGAGAATTTCCAGTTCCATTGTCTCAAAACACCACTCACATCTATAGTTTCAGATGAAAACTATAACAGCATAATACATATAAATGCGGACCCTTACATAACACCTGGGACTGGTCTGATGTGCCCAGTAGGGCTCATCAACCGCACTCTTTGCCTGGAGAGTTATCAAAGTCACCACCCAGTTCATCAACGTCCTAAAAACAGCTGGACGTCTCCAACTCTGGGGTTGCACAAGGACAGTGTACACCTCTCATCTTCTGCTTTGCCTTTTATTGTTTCCATGTTAGTGATTTTTGATTGATAATTCTGTTTTGGGAGTTATGATAAGAAAATATACAGAATGAATGCATGAAAAGGGTTCAAAAGAAAGGATTACCTGCAATTAATCAACTAATTAATCAATCAATCAATCAATCAGTCAATCAGTTCAATTCTAATTGAACTCTTTAAACCAGGTCTGCTAGAATTTACTATTCTGATCTTTCTTTCTACTTCTACTTCTGCCTGCTGCTTGTGCTGATCAACACATTTGATAAACCAAAGACACTGACAGGATGATGCCCAACCTGTTGCTGCATCCAAATGGTGCCATCTTTCACCTTTATTCCTGGTGCAGCTGTTTTAATGTGTGAGTGGACATTTCTTGCAGGGAGGGCTTCTGTTCTCTTTCTCCGATGTAGAACCCTCATCCTCATCTGAGTTCACCTCTGTCATAGCTCATCTTTATTTGAAAACTAACAGTGTCAGATTGGAGGGAGTGTGAACGTGACTGAGAGAATAAAAGTGAATAATAAAACAAAATACTAACTATAACAAGTACCATACATTTACACTGGCTGTTACAGACTGAAATAAATCAAATGTATGTTTATATTCTATGAGGATGCACAAACCAGTGTGTTTCTTCGTGCCAGTCCCAAGCCTGGAAAAATTGGGAGGGTTACGTCAGGAAGGGCATCTGATGTAAAATTTTGCCAAATCCATATGCGGACAGATGATACGCTGTGGCAACCCCTAACGGGAGCAACCAAAAGAAGAAGAAGAAGATTCTATAATAGTATTAATAATATCCACTCATTACTTAAAACAGTTAATGAGTGAAGGACCCGGAATTGAACCATCCACCTCTTGACTTGGAGACTGTGGTTCCTACCTCTACACCAGCCAAGCAGACATACTGTATATATGTGTGTGTGCGTCATACCCTATTCCAATTTCTTTAACTTTGGTTAAATTCTAGAAAAATGTGTAAAATCTGTGTCTTTTGCGAAAGTGTTTATTTGATATCTGAATTTCAGTCTTCACACATTATACACTTCACGTCAGCATTTTTCCAATTATTAGTAGAACATGAGAAAAGTTTCTGTTCTAGGTATGTGTTGAACACTTCTTGCCTTGCATTTCCTGTCATTCTCCATTTACCAAGATCGTTGTAGACATGGAACACACATGAAATGCATACGTTCCAAATAACGATATATTATTTACCCTGTACAATTCAAGGTACCTCACACCCAGATAAACAGACTTGAGCTGGGAGAACTTTGTGTATGACTAAAGCTATTTCGGAGGGGATGGGATAGCAGGCTGCCTGCTGCTGGTGCTGATCGACACATTTGCAAAATAAAAGACGCTGATGAGGAGGTGTGAGGGAATTTAAGGAGTTTTTCTTTAGGCTTCAGGGATTCTAGTGTTAATACTTCTCAGACAACAGACCCCTGGGCACAACAACCAGTCATTTGCCATGCTATCAGGAGGACCAAATGCCAAGGTTTCACCACATTCTTTTTCTAACCAATAGAAGGGAAAGCTATTAAAATAGTCTTCATTTTGAAGACCTAGCAATGAATAGGCAGGGAATATGAAAATGTGCCGACTGCTGAGAAATCCTAAAGGATATGGATGCCTTACTGCCATCTGACATCAAAATCAACTGAGTCATGATGGCACTTGTGAAAATCATCCATTCAGTTTCACACAGTTCTCAAAGAAGATGTCAAGATGACAATGCATGATCGTTACGAAAAATTAAGCCAAGATTAGCTAATTATGGGTGAAAAGACTTCCTTTTTTTTTTTTTTTTTCACCAACACATTCATGAAAAGAAAAGCTTTCTGGCAATACAATGTGACAGATGACAAGAACAGTATTGTTACAAGGAGATTTTCTGTTATTTATGTGAGCAGTTTTGATGGAAGGAAATTGCTTGGAGTTTTGAAAGAAAAAAAAAGAAAGAGTAAGATTCAATCTCAGATTAAATCAAGTTGAAATTTGAGTCTGTGTGACCTTATTGCTGAGAGCTGTTTTTCCTGATAGATGACACAGGGTCTCTCATCATTGCGGGCAGCTGTTTTCTTTGTTTCATGCTCATTTCCAGTCAGGGCATGACGCAGGGCCCTGTAATTTACTGGCAAAGGAAGCCTATTAAAATTAGAACTGCCGATGAATAATTTAATAGCTGATCAGTTTCAATTTCATCCTGCGTTCAACCTCTGCAGTGCTCTCTCATGTTTTGTAATCGGACATTGCTGGACATGTTTTTAAGCTGAGGTTAGTACACCTTGAAACTTCATTTGAGCAAAAATATTAAGAGCTGATGTCATCATAAAAGAGGAGTGTCATGCAGTAGAAGAGAGTGTCCAATAAATCATTATGTTCCTTTTATTGTAAATATCATCATAGCACCCTTTAAACATCATCTCTACCATAATATACTGTTAAGGGGGTTGCAAAAGGATTGGCCGGCGTTATTCCATAACAGTGGATAGTTGATGACTTCCAATTAAAGTACACTGCTCAAAAAAATTAAAGGAACACTTAGAAAACACATCAGATGTCAATGGGAAAAAAATCCTGCTGGCCATCTCTACTGATATGGACTGGTAATGAATTACAAACAAAAGGATGGCACATCGTTGGATGGAAATGAAAAAGATCAACCTACAGAGGGCTGAATTCAAAGACAACCCGAAAATCAAAGTGAAAAAATGATGCGGCAGGCAGGCGAATCCATTTTGCCAAATTTTCACTGCAGCAACTCCAAATCATACTCAGTAGTTTGTATGCCCCCAACGCCCTCCCCCCGCCCGCTTGTATGCATGCCTGACAACGTCCTCATGAGACGATAGATGGTGTTCTGGGGGATCTTCTCCCAGATCTGGACCAGGGCATCACTGAGCTCCTGGACAGTCTGAGGTGCAGCCTGTCAGCGGAGGATGGACCGAAACTTAATGTCACACCCAGAGGTGTTCTATTGGATTGAGGTTAGGAGACGGAGTGCGGGGGCCAGTCAATGGTATTGATTCCTTCATCCTCCAGGAACTGCCTTCATACTCTCGCCACATGAGGCCAGACATTGCCGTGCATCAGGAGGAACCCAGGACCCAGGGTCTCACAATGGGTCCAAGGATTTCATCCCGATACCTAATGGCAGTCAAGGTGCCGTTGTCTAGCCTGTAGAGGTCTGTGCGTCCCTCCATGGATATGCCTCCCCAGATATACCATCACTGACCCACCACCAAACCAGTCATGCTAAACGATGTTACAGGCAGCATAACGTTCTCCACGGCTTCTGCAGACCCTTTCACGTCTGTCACATGTGTTCAGGGTGAACTTGCTCTTATCTTTGAAAAGCACAGGGCGCCTGTAGTGTACCTGCCAAGGGCGCCTGTAGTGTACCTGCCAATTGCGGTATTCTATGGCAAATGCCAATCGAGCTCTACTGTGCCCACTAGAGGACGTCGGGCCCTCAGGCCACCCTCATAAAGTCTGTTTCTGAGTGTTTGGTCAGAGACATTCACACCAGTGGCCTGCCTGCTGGAGGTCATTTTGTAGGCTCTGCCAGTGCTCATCCTGTTCCTCTTTGAACAAAGGAGCAGATACCGGTGGGTCCTACAAATGGGTTAAGGACCTTCAACGAGGGGCCCTGTCCAGCTCTCCTATAGGAATTGCCTGTCTGTCTGTCTCCTGGAATCTTCTCCATGCCCTCGAGACTGTGCTGCGAAGACGCAGCAAATCTTCTGGCAATGAGAGGCATGTATTGATGTGCCATCCTGGAGAAGTTGGACTACCTGTGCCAGCTCTGTAGGGTCCAGGTATGGCGTCATGCTACCAGTAGTGACACCGACTGCAGCCAAATGCAAAACAAGTGAAAAAACAGATGAGGAGGGAAAAATGTCAGTGGCCAACCTCCACCTGTTAAACCATTCATTCCTGTTTGGGGGTCGTCTCATTGTTACCCCTCTAGTGCACCAAAGCAGCTGAAGCTGATGAATAAGCCCCTCTGCTACTTAACTGAGCAGATCAACAGCCCACAAGTTTTACTGACTTGATGCTATACTCGAATTAAAAAGGGTTCCTTTCATTTTTTTGAGCAGTATATAGTAGGGCTACAGGGGTTGAATTATGAGGAAAGATTAAAAGAGCTGAGCCTTTACAGTTTAAGAAAAAGACGATTAAGAGGTGATGTGATTGAAGTGTTTAAAATTATGAAGGGAATTAGTCCACTGGATCGAGACTGTGACTTTAAAATGAGTTCATCAAGAACACGGGGACATAGTTGGAAACTTGTTAAGGGTAAATTTGGCAAAAACATTATCAAGTTTTTCTTTACGCAAAGAACGATAGACACTTGGAATAAGCGACCAAGTAGTGTGGTAGACAATAAGACGTTAGGGACTTTCAAAACTCGACTTGATGTTTTCTTGGAGGAAATAAGTGGATAGGACTGGTGAGCTTTGTTGGGCTGAGTGGCCTGTTCTCATCTAGAGTGTTCTAATGTTCTAATATATGTTGCTTCAGTTTGCTGGCACCATTCCGGTTTGTCGGTAGAATCTCTTGGAAGGCTGCGTCACTGTTCCTATAAGAGCCAAAACTGTTCTGAAAGTGTTTTATGTGTATGTGCCTGGCATACCTGAGAGACACTTGGGTCAAGCTTTAAAAGGAGGCTCTCTTCCAATAACAGAGGAGTTCAGTGTCAGAAGTGTTTCTATGACTAGAGCTCTCCTGATACAAAGGAACAGGGTAACAGCTGGAGCCAGAAAAAAAGAGAAAATACTGGGTGTTGGTGTCCAGTATCTGCAACCTTTACTCTTTTATCATCCCTATCTGAAGAAACCCTCAATGAAATCCAAATTGTTCCTAAGACTTGGTCTCTGGTAGTTGGGTTTTGGGCCAAGCGTGTTTGAGCCCACCCCCACTGTACAAGGATAGCTAGAAAATATTAAAGGAAGAGAGCAAGGAGTGGTCTTTTAATGTAGTGTTGACATGAACAAAGATCAGGATGTGTCACTACGAAGCGCTCTGCTTACAAGTGTTCAGAGATAGACTAATGGAGTTACTTCTTTGACCCAAGTTACAAGGAGACCACTTCAGAGCCAGATGTTGTGGGTTTGCAGCTGACCACTGGCAGTTACCACAGAAAAAGTATTTGAACTGAGTTACTTCATGATGTGAGTCCACAATAATTCACTTGGTTGAGGATGGGATTTGCACTGTGGACGGGTGGAGTGTAGTGGCAATGCTGCGGAGAAAAGGTGGAGGCTGTACACAGACAGCAGATCAGTCGATGTCACTGGGAAGCGCTCGGCTCTCAATGTTCACAAGTGACCTTTGCATGGTTGATGAATGGAGCTGTCCATTCCTGTGTCAAGAACTTTTATTTTAGTGTGTGTTCTTGAGGTTGCTGTAAGCCAGGGATGTCAATCTCACATTCTGCATGTTTTCATTCCAGCCATTTTGTTCATTACTAGACAATTACTACTGATTATTAAACACACTTTTTATACCTTAAA
Organism: Polypterus senegalus; assembly: GCF_016835505.1. Classification (NCBI taxonomy): domain Eukaryota; kingdom Metazoa; phylum Chordata; class Cladistia; order Polypteriformes; family Polypteridae; genus Polypterus; species Polypterus senegalus. The sequence continues at coordinate 6,223,285 of NC_053164.1, read as the reverse complement.
TCTAATTAACTTGCTTTTTAAGATTCAGATCTCTTAATTGTTCTTTTCTTTATCAGCAACTAAGCAGTCATGATATGTAATGCAAGTACGACAAGCTAGTCTGATCCAATATGCACTTGTGTATCCATCATGTGAAAGTCTGATCTGTTTCGATTGTGAGAGATGGCCAGGAGTTCAGCCCGGCTGGGACGCCCCTGAAAAGGAAGGATGGGAGAAGGCAGCTACATTTGGACACTGCCTCCCCCAAAACGCTAGATGGCAGCTCCCCTGGGGCCTGATGTATAAACGGTGCGTACGCACAGAAATGTTGTGTAAGAACGTTTCCACGTTCAAATCGCGATGTATAAAACCTACACTTGGCGTAAAGCCACGCACATTTCTACGGAACCTCATACCCTGTAATACGCAAGTTCTCCGCTCAGTTTTGCAGACTGGCGGCACACAGCGTCAAAGCAGTGCTACTGTTTCTGTGTGCTTATCCTTTCTTTTCCTGACGTGGCTTTATACTGTAAATACACTGAAATTAACCACATATTGTTTATTAGTTTAATGCATCTGATTGTAATTAACCAGTAACAATATAATGATCCACGGAATGGTCAAACTATTCCAAATACTATAGCTGCTTTAACGTTGTTACTCTCACTGCATCTTATTTTACTTCTTTCAGCTTCTCCCGTCTGGGGTTGCCACAGCAGATCATCTTTTTCCATATTACTCTCACTGCACCACTCGGAGCAGCTGATCGGAAAGAGAATTATCGGTATACAGCATCAAGCACACGCTGCCTCAACCATGCATCCTGTTTGAACTGTTTCTCACACGGCAAACTCTTCAAACCTTTCCTGTACGGACCTCGCGGTTCAGAAAGAGTTTCATCCCAAGAACTATAAACGCACTTAATCAATTGCTCCTTGTAGAACTGTTTGGACTTATAAGTACAATTACCTCACTGTAAACTTGCACTACAGTTATAATAGCGCACAACCTGAGCCACTTTATAAAGCGCATATTTATATATGATGACGATATCATTTTTAAGATGATTTAAATATGTTTATTATATTATACAGATAAAACTTTAACTTAATTTAAATAATCTATATTGTTAATAATTAAAGGTTGCTCCTGCCTCGCACTGTATGCTTCACTGGGACTGGCGTAAAGGACAGAATAATTAAACATGTACTACGAGATATTTCAATGTTCCTTAAAAGTTTTGAAGAATCGGTGTTATAAGCTTACAGATGGCTTAACGTCCATTACAGAGCTGGTTGTGTGGCGATCGGTTACTTGGAGAAAGAAAACAAAAGGGGAGGAACTGGAGGTTAGTACGTTTGAAAGAGATAGTACTGCAGGGCCGTCAAATCCCAGATTCCGCCACACCAATATATATTGAATATAAAACAGAAAGAGAAAATAACGACACAGCTAAAAACGTTACGGCAAATATCGACAAAAGTTAAAATGCTTGTGTCATGAGCATGAGGCAGCTATGCAGTGTCCGTAACAGAAGTGGCCATCCGCCATGTATAAGATAACATATTGACATTGATGGGCGAAGGGGCCACTGATTCTTTCTCTGCCCAGGGCCGCCACAAGCCTAGAGCCCCCCCGGAGTACTGCTACAATAAATTATTTCATCAAAGGTCGCACATAATCACTGCGCCACCGTGTTTCCATGTTTAATAACGTGCTTTAACTCCTATCATCATGAAAATATCACGTATACATCTCAGTATTTTAGTTATTCAGAGAGCTGTAATATTACGAATGTAATGGATTCTGTGTCCTGTCGGAGGAAGAGAGCCGGTTTAAGAAGCACATAGTGATTCACACACATAGAGCACATACAGCATTTAACGTGCTACTTTAGTTACGATGGGATTTGAGAAACTAGTAAATTAAACGATTTTAAGATGAAGTTTATGATGTTCTACTTTAATGACAAAATAAACTACGTGATTAAAGTGGAAATTTCAAGATTGAAGTTGACATTTCATGCTTTTTCCCCACTGTGTGCCTTTTTTTTTCTCTTTACCCTAATAAGCTTTTATACGACACTCAGATGGTGGGCTATGACTCACCTTTTCACAGCGACTTTGATATGTGACTTCTTTTTTATTTTGAGCACTGTGCGACTTTGTGAATGTGAGCTTTCGAGTTTCTCCAACACGCTATGTCAGTCGATCAACTTCCTTTTGTTGATTATACCATTGTTTAAACCAACAAATAATACGTTTTTCCTTCCCTCCACTTGGTATTTGCTGAAATTCTTCCAATTTCCCTCTTGCTTTTCCCATTGTCTTTTCACAGAACGCTGAGCTTAAGGGCTATTTGTATTGATTTGCATATTTAAAGAGGCGTAATTCTAGGAGGAGCTGGGGCGGGACAGCAGGCGCGTGCACGTGTGTTACTTTCACGCTGACCGGGATTTCTGTAGCGGAAGAATGCGGAAGTTGGCGAACACACAGATTCTTTCATCTGGATTTTTCTGTGCGTAAGCACATTTTGGCTTTTGTGCTTACGTCATGTTTTAGTGCAAATTCTATGCATGGCGTTATGCATGAGGCCCCTGGAGTGTAGCGATGCCCCGGATTCCCACAGGGCATCATGGGACTTAGAATTCGGTTTGGGTGGAAATGGACATCGTTGTTAACAATATAAAGGGTAGGAAGTGGTGGCAGCCATGAAAATGAAGAGTAATGATAATGGCTTCTTAGAAAGAATAAAAAATATTACGATAAATTGAAGTTATAAAAATAATTGAAACTAGTATTAAAAAAGGTCATAAAAAGTATAAAGCAGTGGTTTCTGATCTTTTCTATGTCCACAATCTGTAGAAAATGTTGGATTTTTGCACCCTGTACAAAGGTAATATCACAATTGAAGATGAAGAAGTCAAATTTTCACATACAATAATGCGGGTGAACAAATTAAACTCAATTAAATAGATCAGTGTATAAAATCGTCGTTCTCTATATAGAAAATCCTAAGCCTACAATTGCAACGATTTTGTGCAACAATTTAACGTGACTTTTTATGTCATGTTTTTTGTTACACTCTAAGGTAACAGGCTTATTTTAAAACCTACATATCTACTGTATGTTTGATATCATTCTTTTCAGAATGTATCAAACTTTAATGTGATGTTGATAGATTTTCAGATTCTTATTGCATTTTTATATTATAAACTAAAATATCAAGAAAGCCATTTTATTTTTGATCTGTAAACTTTCTTTGACAGGAACAAACTATTAAAAAAAATCTACTCATAACACCAATGTTTGTATTTCCGTTACTTAGTTAGCTGAAGGTCGAGTTACGATGACCCATTGCATACCACTTTTCCTGATTTTTCCTGTTATTTAAATGAGTTGTTTTTTTAAAAAAAGTTTTTTTAATCTATAAGGATGTCAGTTAAAACAAATGAATCGTTTATTTAGTCTCTTATAAACACTCATCGAGCATATTGGACCTAAGTTTAAAGGGAATACTCCAATCGGTAAGAGAGTAAATATTTTATTCTCATTTCATGATTTTTACTTCGCTAAACGATAATTCATTTTTCTTTTACATATTTATAGAACTGGCACCCTGCCCGGGGTTTATTTCCTGCCTTGCTCCCTGTGTTAGCTGGGATTTGCTCCAGCAGACCCCGTGACCATGTAGTTAGGATACAGCGGGTGGGATAATGTTTGGATATTTATAGAATTTTGTGATTTTTACTCCAATAAATAATCATTTTTCTTTGGTATATTTACAGATTTTACTAATATTCTGGGCTTGGCCCCCCTAGTTTAACTATAAATCAAGCAATTTTCCTTTATAAATTTTAATGATCTTCTAACTGTGTCCCCTGTGAGGCTTAGACACTTAGACAGGATTGGCTTATCCTGCAAAGAAGTGGCACATGATCAACGATCGAGGAGTTTGGTGGAATGGTGACCCTCATGAAGCAACAGGTGCTGGCGGGCCACAAGCCAATCAAACACCTTCGACGAGCTTTGCCCCCTGATAATACCTGCACTACAATTCAAAAACAGATACACTACAGGGGTCCCTTTTGTTCCCCACCCTTTCAAAAATGTCAATCAAACCAGAATCAGTGATTTTTTCACAGAAATCAATACTAGACCTTGCCCTGCTCTATACTGATCATTGCAAGGTTCAAATTTCCTTCTTGTAAAGTTATGCACCTTTACTAACGCTCCGCCCGCAGCAAGGAATCCACAAGAATGTGCTGCTCATTCACAGGTGACAGTTGTGTGCAATATGTTTGATTCTTTTATATCACAGAACAGGGACAGTAACTAATTAATTACCTACAGATGATGGCACCATAATAAAGTCAGACAACGCACCTCTCTCAGTTTTGCCGAATTACGATACAGCCTTCCTCTCTGTTGCAACCCCTGAAATGCCATCAGGTGTTGGCACTCCAAGGTTGGGAACCCCTGCTATAAAGCCATATGCTATAAAGCTAAACCCTAAACCTAACCCCGGCTAATACAAATAAATAAAGGACTTCAGCACTATTTATTCTTTTCATGCATTTATAATACCTGTCATATTTTATAAGGGATTTTCCGCTTTTTAAAAGACTTGAAAATCTATTGCTATAGATTTTCAAATTCCTTTTTCAATGCCACCCTAACGTTAGGTGATGTTTTGGCCCTGTTTTTATTACACAGACCAAGGCCAATAGAATAAAACAAGATTCAGTTCTTGATCCAGTTGTGGATTCATTAAATAGTAAATGTGGTTCACTGTGAGGATGATACAAAAGTTTAAAGCACTAATGTGGAGGACACACAGGCCCACGAGTTCTAATTTCAGCTCCCTTGTCTGGAGTCACGAAAAACGATGCTCTATCTCTCTTTTCTTTTTCTCCAGAGATATTCTTTCATATTCATTAATTAACGACTTCCCTGTTTCAGGTCACAAAAAAACTGGTGAGACGGCGCATGGTAACATTTCTGACACCGACTCCAATTAATTATGATGACATGATATCTGGTTCATTTCCTTAAAGCTATTATTATGACTAAGACTGCATAACCTGTTCCACAGGGTGGAAGGCATGCCACTGGAATTCTTGATTTAACTGGGCAGATGGACAATTTGTTTCGAAGAACATACATAATTTTATAAGCAAGAGAAGATCCTTTAGTCTATCATGAAAAGTTGTTCAAATACGACAATTTTCGGCCATTTTAAAAATCTGTTAAAGTTTTTCATTTTACATTATGCCATCAGATTGTAAACTGATTTGTTAATAAGCCAGGTTTTAGGGAGTTGGTCTGAGATTAGTAATAAATTCTACTTTTAATAGATTGACTTGGATAGTTTATAAAGTAATTGGTGAAGACACAAAGGAAGAGAATATAAAACATTAATTGACCTTAAACTCTCCAATAATTCTCACAGAAAACGTTTGGGTGTACCTAGTCTTGCTGAGCCAAACACAGATTGCATACGTCTGGAGATAACCATAAAAGAATTATACTTAAAACTTGGTGGGAATAAACAGACAGCACACCGAGTGTCACGTTTATAAACCAATCCAACTCAGATTGCTCACAAGCAGAGCCAGTTCTAGGATTTTTGCTGCCCTTGGCAAAGCTGTAAATGGTGCCCAGTCACCCGTTTTTCTTTGAGAGGAATTATCATTGCCAGACCTGTACAGCAAAGTATTTAGGACTTCGAATTCACAATCTGAGAAAGTCGAGTTAGAGCAACGTCTGTTTAAACGACGGTCTCAGAAAAAATACACTCTTGAGAGGTGCCATTTCAGAAAATAAGGAGGAATCGGGATGTATTAGTAGCCTTTATTTATTGCTTTTACTGTTTCTCTAGTAAAGTAAGAAACACAAGTTATTGCTATAACTACAGTTGCATTTCTATAGTTATCTATTTAATTCACAAGTTAAATGTGTGCCTTTTGATGGTGGTGACATTCTACATATATTTAGTCCATAGATCATGTCAAAGTCAGATACAGGATGAGAAAATTACATTTATTGACACGTGTGTGGAGACAACCAGTACCACAAAAGAGATGACTGAATTCCAGCTGTTGAATACACGTCTTAAATACTCAGTTAATTACAGAAGTGCGTGATCAATGAGCATCCTGGTAAGTTACTGATAAATTCTGCTTCACTAGAGTATACCAGTTCTTTTGTTAATAATTAATCTTGCAGAGACTTAGCAGCAGGACTGGGCACAGATCAGGAGGCTTAAATTAAAATGCTTTCTAAAAGTGCTGAAAGTGAAATATAACAGTTAACAAGAACAGGCAGCATGTGTTCAGAAGAGGGTGGTTGTGTTTTACCAACATGCTGAAATTCTAAGAGGAAGCAACAAAATGATACAATCAAAGTGGAGCAGATGATATGATTTATCTGGACTTTAGAAAGCCCTTGATAAGGTGCCACATGAGAGGTTGGGCATCAAACTAAAAGAAGTGGCAGTTCAGTGTGTGATGTGTAGATGGGTGCAGAATTGGCTCAGACACAGGAATCACAATAACACAATGTATATATTGATCATTAAGCCTCAGTTACCTTGTGATACTTAGCTTTCAAAATGATAACAGCGATTTCAGCTAGACTTTTATTAAATTTCTTTTACTGTCTTTCTAAAATCCCTGAGGTTTACAATACAATGCAATTTATTTCTGTATTGCCCAAAAATCACACAAGGAGTGCCACAACAGGCTTTAACAGGCCCTGCCTTTTGACAAAGCCTTGAATCTCTAAGAAGACAAGGAAAAACTCCCAAAAAAACCCTTGTAGGGAAATAAATGGAAGAAACCTTGGGAAAGGAAATTCAAAGAGAGACCCCTTTCCAGGTAGGTTGGGCATGCAGTGGTTGTCAAAGGGATAAATACAATACAATACACAGAACAGAACACAAGTAATACTCAATACAATACAATAGTGCAATATAAATATTACAAGTACAGAGCAGAATTCAACAGTAGATGATCTCACATCATAGGATTTTGTTCAGAGTCCTGGAGACCTCAGCCATCAAGCTGCCATTCCACTGCTGAGTCAACATAGGACCTTGCTACTCGAAGATTCCTGCAATCCTCCATCAAGGATGACTTAGGCAGGCAAAACAGCTTGGCAGGTGGCCAGTGGCACCAAGAACCTCATTTGAGTACCGAGAAGAGAAACAGAATAGGTGAGAGTTATAATTTGTTACTAACCATCATGTTATTTATGTTTGAGTGCTAATGACTAACAACAGAGATGCAGTCTGTACAGCTAACCAGCAGCTCTAGTCAGGGTGTGCTAAACTGAACTAGTGAGTCTTCAGCCGGGATGTGAAAGCTGAGACCAAAGGGGCATCTCTTATAGTAGCAGGCAGGCCACTCCACAGTTTAGGGGCCCTGTAACTAAACGCTCGACCTCCCACTGTTATTTTATTAATTCTTGGAATCCTAAGCAGACCGGCATCTTGAGATCTTAATGTACATTCTGGTTTAAAGTGTATAGGCTGGATTATGTGTTGGTGTGTGTTTAAAGAAGAAGTCTTGAAAGTGGAGCCTTTGCAAGTGGTGGATTTCGCTGCTATTCACTACATTCTGTAATGGCGAACTTTGCTAATGTCCCAGAATGCTCTGCAGCAGAGCATTTAAAATTAGGATTTAATTATGTTTTATTTCCTGCTGGGTTTCAAATAGTTGTTGTGTTTAATTTTGGTTTGTAGCTTTTGGCAAAGGGAGTATTTTATTTAAGTTGGATACCACCACTGCCCAACGCTGCCTGGTGAATGGGTCCTGGTATCGGGACTAAGGGGTGGAAGCTACATTATTTGAATGTACAACACTACCACTATTTTGAAAAGAGTAAAGAAAAAATGCATTCTTTGAAAAATCAAGTGTGTCTGTTTGTCACAATATATATTTTTTTAAGTTGTCCCCAGGTGTGTATTCTCATTTGAGAATTTGTATTGCCTGAGGGAAAAAAAAGATTTTGCCTGATGAAAGATGTGTATGACATATTTGTGGGATGTTTATTGTTATTTCTGTTTTATTTGGAAGTTTGCTGCACAAAACACAACTGAACTAACTAAAGAGATAATAAAAAAAAAAACAAAGCAACTCACCACCTCCCAATTCAGCACAAAGGAACGGAATTAGGGATGTGAAAACACTTTAACACTGTTGACCACAAAAGAGAACCATTACACTGCACAACATTTTTTTTTAAAGTCTTGCTTCCTGAAAAGTTTTTGCTGATTGGGACTTTAAAAAATAGACATTTATATGTTTGCTGACAATAACGTATTTAGTCAAGTTTATGTTTTGCATAAGCTATTAAATTCAACAGAATTCAACGTGTTTTGCTTTTGATTTTCTTTTGTATTCAATGTCTGGTGCATCACGTTGCAGTGTCCAACAGTAGTCAGCAAGCATTCATGGATTCCAGTTGCCCTGGTATCGTCTCTCCATCATAGCAATGTCCTGCTGAAAACTTTCACCGTGTTCGTCACTGACAGTAATGAGATTTGCGGGGAAGAAGTCCAAGTGTGAGTAGAAGACATGAATCTGGAGTGATATGTTCCACTTCATTGTCTTGTATGCTTTAAGAAGTTTGTCTACCAGCTGAATGTAGTTTTTTGGCTTTGTAATTGCCCAGAAAATTGTCAACAACGTCTTTGAAGGCTTTCCAGGCAATTTTTCGTGGCCCAATTAACACATCTTCAAACCGTCATAACATGTCTGATCTGGGGGTCAACAAAAATGCCCTCTTTGATCTTGGCATCAGTTATTCTTGGGAACATCTGTCTTAAATAACGAAAACCTTTGTCTTCCATGTTCAGTGCTTTCACAAAATTCTTCATGAGTCCCAGTTTTATGTGAAGAGGAGGCAAAAATAACTTTGCCGGGTTGACAAGTGATTCATGTGCCCACCTGCCAAGCTGTTTTGGTTGCCTAAGGTAAAATCATCCCTGATGGAGGATCACAGGAATCATTGAGTAGCAAGGTCCTATGTTGACTCAGCAGTGGAATGGCCGAATGGGGAAGGCAGCTTGATGGCTAAGGTCTCCAGGACTCTGAACAAATCTAAATCCTATGATGTGAGATCATCTACTGTTGAATTCTGTTCTGTACCTGTATTATTTCTATTGCACTATTGTATTGTATTGAGGGTTACTTTTGTTCTGTTCTTTGTATTATATTGTATTTATCCCTTTGACAACCACTGCATGCCCAACCTACCTGGAAAGGGGTCTCTCTTTGAATTCCCTTACCCAAGGTTTCTTCCATTTTTTTTCATGCGCGCCACATTTTTCTGTCCTGGAACTAACTTTTTACGGAGTGGCCAGTTCTGTCGAGAATAGTGCAACTCTTTGGCATGGCTGTCCCATTCACAGATGAAACAACAGTACTTTGTATAGCCGAGCTGCAGTCCTAGTAACAGAACAACGATTATAAGATCTCCACAGATATTCCAGTTGTAACTGCTATACTGGATGTGCTTCAACAACAGTTGAACAAATTCCATGTTCTTATACGTTTCTTTCATGCATGCTGCATAGCCAGCAGGTACTGAAGGATAACCTTTGCATTGTGTAGCAGAACAGCTTTCAGGCTTAACATTGACAAATCAATGATGAGTCGCCACTCTTCCGGATTGTGATCACAACCAAAGGCCTAGAACACTCCTTCAATGTCACAACAGAGACTGTCGACTTGTGTAAAACATTTGGTTATATCATGATGTTGGCCTTAAAACGCAGAAATATTCATACCTGCTGACAGCAAACACCATTTCTGCAGTCCCGAACCCAGCAGCTTGGCTTTTGCTTTTGACAGACCCAAATCTCTGACCAAATCATTTAATTCGGACTGTGTTATTAGATGTGGATTGCCTGATGAGCACGGTTCAAAATCCGGGGCAATGTCGCTGTCAGTACTCTGCATTGCAGTTTCTTCATCTGGTTCGTCTAAGGTCCAATCCTCTGCTGGTTTCGGAATTTTAAGACTGTCGTCATGTGACACGGTTCTCATTGTTGAAGGCAGATTAGGATATTAAATTTACTTCTTGTTTTCGGCAGAGAAACCAGACACATTTGTCAAACAGAAGTAACAGTCCGTCACATGGTCTTTCTGTTCTCACCATATCATCGCAACAGCAAATGGCATCGTCTTTCGAGTGCCTCTGAGCCAGGCTCTCAGACTGACAGCACATGTCGCATAGCAAATGTGAGACGCCCATTCCTTGTCTTCATCAGCAGCTGAAATACAGATGATAAGCTTTCTTCACAAGAGCAGTCATCCAACGTCTCTGAGGCGCAAGTGTATATTCGCCACAGATATAGCAGAATGTAGCGCGACTGTTACGACATTGACGAGACATATCTCCCGACACCAAAACATCTATAGCATCAAGCTTACTTACTGTTATATTGCTACAGATACTACACTTTACTATACTGATACTATACATACAAACAGACTATCTATTATCCCACACGTGCGCATGGGAGGCAGCTAAAGGGCTTGAGTAAGGACAGTTCCGAGACATACTGGGATGTGGCAGAGTGCACTGACTCTTTTTCTCCTTGCCTGCAGACCATTCATGGGAGATTCCACCTGGTCCTCTTGACGTCACTTCCGGGACTGAGCCAATGGAAGGAGACCTTGCCGGCTCTGGCCCCTGTGATGTCACATCTGTGCTCGCACCAATGGCAGAAGACCTGCATGAGCCCGACCCCTTTGACTTCACTTCCTGTCTTCCCCTTTAAAAGCCTCCACCTTTTTCCTATTCCCTCAGTTCTGTTTTTGGAGTCGTTTTTGTGCACAGCAGTGCTATCATTTAAAGACGATTTGCAGCCAGGAAACCAAATTATACAGGTGGCGGCCCCAAACCTTGCTATGTCTCATTCTGGCTTTTGTGTCACTATATAAACCAAATGAGCAGGATCGGTGTATGCAAGCCTCCTTTATAGCAGGCTGAGACAGCGTCAAGCTCGTTCAGGCCGGCTCAGGATGTCGTCTTCCACAGAACAGCTTCCAACATGGCCTGATTCCATGGCTGGACATACCCAGGCTGCACAAACCGTTGTTGATAAGTCACTTACGGGAGCGAAAATGTTTGGATACAAATATAAGAAAAAATCATAACAAAACTGAAACGGTACGTGATGGGTAAATGTTGATGTGATATTCGTGATCAGCACCCAAAAATCTATAAGATACACCAAACAGTGTTCAAGAAGCAAAACCTTTGTTGCACAGTTTTATCTGTGTGGTTTATCCTATCTCTTAAGGCCAACTGTCGATAACTTCTCCATAAACTGCCATACAATATTTTGTTGTTCTGGTATATATATTTATGTATATTTTTGTTTTTTGAGAACAAAGGATCTGCTCATTTTATTCCAGGGCATCAAAACAGAGAATTATGCATCAGTACTTACAATAAAACATTAGAGTGACGCTACTGGCAAATGAAGATATTTTTCATCCTTCTTAGCTATTTTTTTTTATTTTGTTTAATTACTGTTTTTGTTTGTTTGCATAATCATAAAAGTGGTCCATTGTGCTGCATTGACTATAAAGACAGATTCTTTTGATTAGGTCTTTGTTAACTGTAGATTATAACAAGTGAGTAATAAGAATGACTAACAGAAAACACATATTATAAAAAATAAAAAAAAAACTTTGGAAGTTGTAAAGAATTAATGTTCCTTTGTTCACATTAATTTTTAAAATGAAATATAATTAGATGGGCATAACATATTTCCTCTACCCTGAGTGTCTTTGAGAGGTGAGAGACACCCAAAGTACCACAGAAGATTGACACAAGGTGAACGTGAAGGATCCACCTTGGCAATGTGTCAGGGTTCACCCAATCTCCATGTTATTTCATCTCTGTTCAATCTCCTCTTTCAAATATTGTTTTCTATGTTATGTATTCCTTTTTTCGATCATTTGTTATTGTATTTATTGTCACACATGCATGTCTATGGATCACCTTATTGGCTCAACACAGGTATGCGATACCACTCTGGGACAAGAGGAGGTGCTGTTGCTTAACAGTCTTGTCTGTTCTCTCCACAGTTCAGGGAAGATGCTATCTTGAGGGAGAATGACTCCGCCCTCCTTCCTCCAAGATACCACGCCCATTCCAAAGGTGGCCACTCCCGGAACACAGCGTCTCATTCTAGACTCGAAGTTACTGAAGAACTGAGCTCCATAGAAAGACTTTAGTGAAGAACTATCATTTATTTCTTTATTTTGTGCTTGCACCATCGAGCAATAAGAAAGCTGATTTCTGAGGTATTATTAAAATGGAGCGGACGTGTTGGAATCCCAATTTTTCTTTGAAATTTGTGTTTGTATTTGGAAATTTTAAATAGTTATTGTGGTCAACAGAAGCACTTCAAATTGATGTTTTGTTGCGGAATCTTTTGAGGTAAAAATCACATCGATATCATGCTGTGTTCTGGAGATACTAAAGTTAAAAGGATTCAAGCTTCAGTGAAAATGGCAAGTTTTATCGAGGTTTGTGATGCTGAAAGCCTCACTGCTCTTCCAACAATATGGCTTAACTTTTAACAGGCAGTAGACAGAATATAACATCGCTTACACTGGAGCATAGCATTTTAACCTTATTCAACAAAGAGCAATTTTCTGATTATGAAAAACCGTCTCCAAAGAAGGCCTCGATTAAACAGATACATATTTTTACAGGGTATAAAGAAATTGTAAAAGCTGGAGGCTTGCCTGAAGGCCATCATTTGAGTTTCTAGTTGTCATTATCTCTAGACGCGATTATGCACATACGCATTTACTGTGTAAATAAGAAGAGCAGGAGACATAACAAGGTTTGGAGATGGCCACCCCATTTACCGAAAAATGCAGCAAAAAGAAAGCACATGGCTACAACCGAGTTTAAAATACAACTGAATACAGATGGTAAAACAGAGGCATTTATATGTCGGAGACAGGAAGGGGATGGTCCAGGGTGGCAGAAAGAGGAAGTAATGACTTGCATAGGTGGGTTCTGAGAGGGAACATGTCATCCAGCCCCTGCAGTTTTTTTTTTGTTTTTTTTCTGTTCTCCTGGTCATTGGACCTTAATTTATTCTTATTTACTTAGTTTCAATGTTTGGTTGGCTCTTCTGCTGGTGTGCAGATGGACAAAAGAGCCTCAGAGCCGATCCCTGATGTAATCCAACCTCCAGCTTGAACACATCCGTCACTCTTACTGCAGACCTCAGCACTGTCACACTTCTCTGTACCACTCTTACAGACTTCTCTGCCACTCCTGACATCCTCATTCCTCACTTCCTCCTAAATTTTGGCTACTTGTAAAATACATCGCTGAAGGGATATAAGCAGACACACAAACACTGGTGAATCATGTCTAATTCAAAATTTACAGACTCAAATCTAATGTATGTTAATAATAATAGCAGCTGACTACTTAAAACGAGGAGCACTTGGACACGAACCCACAACTGCAGTTCTTACCTCTTCACCATCCAGGAATACGTATCAACTTTCTGTCGATTAACATTTCAGCTTGGGTTTTCAACTCATTAACAGCAACATATAAATTGAATATTATTTTTCTTTGGCTATATCCTTGAATAAAAGCACACGTTTTTGTTTGATATTTGGACTAAAGTTTTCACACATTATACACTTCATGTCATTATTAGTATAACATGGAAAAAGTTTCTGTTTTAGAAATGTGTTCAGCATTTCGTGCTACACAATTCCCATCATCCTACATTTATATAGATTGTTGTAGACACGCAACACACATGAAATGTATATATTCCAAATAAAGATATATGATTTACTCTCTACAACTCCAGGCACCTCACACCCAGATAAAGAAACTTAAACCAGGAGACCTTCAGCTTCATTGGTGGGGGAGATGGGATAGCAGGCTGCTTGTACTGATCGACACATTTACAAAACAAAAGACGCTAATGGAGTGGTGTGAAGGAATTTAAGGAGGCCCAGGATTATGACTTTTTTTGTAGGCTTCGGGGATTCTAGTATTAATCTTAAATAAAGAATTTAAGCAAACACAAAGCCAACAAGATTATAAGAAATAAGTAGAAGAACACATTATTAGAAACTTTGAAGGAGACATCAAAAAGGAAATCTGCATTGGAGAGGCTGTGCCTTGTGCTTTATGAGGACAACACTGCTCTTTGATGGAGTAAATAAGAGACAGTTCAGAAGTTTCAGAGACACACTTCTTATAATAAATACAGCAGTTTTTGATATTTCAGATATCTACTACTGCGATGTCACACAAGCTTTTAGTCACATACAGCCACCTGTGGTCACTGCTACAAACATTATTTCTTAAGGTATCTTTGGGTGACAATCAGAAAAGTAATTCAGAACTCTATATCACTCTGTATGGTTTTAGACATCCTTTGGTATTTATTTGTATTTATTTTAACAGTAAAGTTTGCTTTTAAAGCATTGTTTTTGATGACAAAAAGAAGGAAATTGTAAGGCTGAGAGTGACACACTTTCTAGTAATGGACAAATTGTTAGAGGGGTGAGAATGCATAGAGAAACTGTGATGCCTCCTACCCACTGAGTCCCAAAAGCACAGAAGTCTCAAAAATGTGCCCTGTCTTATTACCATCCAAAAACCCCAATTGAACACAAAAGGGGCCTAGAAGAATCTTTATAAAATCTAATTATTTTAACAAAAGGCTCTGACGTCCAAGAAACTCCGAAGAGCACAAAATGAATTGCCAGAGAATGGAAGGCAATCCACAGCAAACACAGAATCCCAAGGTAAAGTCAAAAACAGAGCACAGGTTCAAAAAAAGAAAGAAATTAGAAAAAAAAAATAAAAAGGCACTGCAAAACACAAGTATACACTCCTGACCATAGCACATTCAAAATAAACTGCCAGGAACTATGGAAGGTCCTCCAGTTTATAGAGAAATGGGCAGTTCCTGGTGGTGATTGGCAGGTGGCCCCACCCACAAAACACATGGGATCCAACTAAGGCATATTTCAGTTATAAACAAACACAACAAATCATGCACATAATAAAGAAAAGTATTAATATTAATCATTCGCACAAAAATGGACAAAACAGACAAGAAACATGAGTTTAAACTCCAGCCTAGAGAGAAATACTGGCAGAAACACGACACCCACCACATACTGTACAGTGGTCTAACCATTGGGGCATTTATTAGTCATACTGGGGATAACCCTAGGAGAAAAACAGAGAGCAATGTGCACTTCCTCTTACCTTTGTTTGGGCAACTTATGAGCTGACTAACAGCTCTAATACCATCATTAGGTTTACAGATGACACAATGGTGGTTGGTCTTATCAGCATTGGGGATAAGTTAGATTACAGAATGGAGATATGACAATTGGCGGACTGGTGCAAGTGCAACAATTTGTGGACAAGATGAAAGAGATGATTGTTAACTTCAGGAAGGCCCACGCTGTCCTCGGTTCACTGGATATCGAGGGATCTGCAGCAGAGTTGTTGAAGAGCACCAAATTCCTTGGTGTGCACCTGGTAGCTGACATTACTTGTTCAGTTAACACCACCTCCAAGTCTAAGGTGGTGCAGCAGCATCTCTGTTTCTTTTTGGCAGCTGAAGAAGCCAACCCTACCCAGTCTAACCACATTCTACAGGGACACCATTAAGAGTGTTCTGACCTGCTCTGTCACATTCTGTAGTGTCTCTGTCTGTAAAGTCCTTCAATGGTTCTACACAGCAGAAGAGATTATTGGGACCTCTCTACCCTCCATTAAAGACATTTTTGTAAGGCAAGGCTCAAAAATTTAAAGGCACACAGCGGGCATGCTCCTAATGAGATGATGGGTGGTGTCCTGGGGATCTCCTCCCAGATCTGGACCATGGCATCACTGTGCTCCTGGACAGGCTGAGGTGCAACCTAGTGGCGTTGGATGTACCAAAACATAATATCACACCCAGAGGTGTTCTAATGGATTGAGGTCAGGCGAGCAGAGCGTGGGGGCCAGTCAATGGTATTCATCCCTTCATCCTCCAGGAACTGCCTGTATACTCCACATGAGGCCGGGCATTGTTGAGCATCAGGAGGAACCAGCATAGGGTCTGACAATGGGTCCAAGGATTTTATCCCGATACCTAATGTCAGTCAAGGTGTCGTTGTCTAGCCTGGATATGCCTCCCCGGATATATCCTCACTGACCCACCACCAAACCGGACATGCTGAACGATGTTTCAGGCAGCATAACATTCTCCACGGCTTCTCCAGACCCTTTCACGTCTGTCACGTGTGCTCAGAGTGAACGTGGTCTCATCTGTGAAAAGCACAGGGCACCAGTGGTGAACCTGCCAATCAAGCTTCACAGTGCTGGGCAGTGAGCACAAGGCCCACTAGAGGATGTCGGGCCCTCAGGCCACCTTCATGAAGTCTGTTTCTAATTGTTTGGTCAGAGACATTCACACCAGTGGAGGTCATTTTGTAGGCTCTGGCAGTGCTCACCCTGTTCCTCCTTGCCCAAAGGAGCAGATACTGGTCAGTCCTGCTGCTGGGTTAAGGACCTTCTACGAGGGTCCCTGTCCAGCTCTCCTAGAGTAACTGCCTGCCTGTCTCCTGGAATCTCCTCCATGCACTTGAGACTGTGCTGGGAGACACAGCCTTCTGTGCAATGACACGTATTGATGTGCCATCCTGGAGAAATTGGACAACCTGTGCCCGCTCTGTAGGGTCCTGGTATGGCCTCATGCTACCATTAGTGACACTGACCATAGCCAAATGCAAAATGAGTGACAAAACAGATGAGGAGGGAAAAAATGTCAGTGGCTTCCACCTGTTAAACCATTCCTGTTTAGGGGGTTGTCTCATTGTTGCCCTTCTAGTGCACCTGTTGTTAGTTTCATTAACACCAAAGCAGATGTTTCATTGACTTGATGCTATACTCTGATTAAAAAGTGTTCCTTTAATTTTCTTGAGCAGTATATGTATTAGACAGATCCACACATCACAATAAACAGTCACTTTTTTAAATAAGTATCCTTATTCCTTTTGTCACACATGTGCACTTAGGAGGCAGTCAATACGCCCTGAGGTGAGTGAAACATCGCAAAAGATGAAGGGTTAATTTATGGTACTAAAGCCTCTCTCTCTTTTTCATCAGACCAAAAACAAATCCATTATACTCTCCACACCAACTTCCGGATTCCCAAGATGGCCCCCCAATATCACTTCCACACTCAACTGCAGATGAAAAGGTCACTTCCGGTCTCCTGCTGATGACGTCTCTTCTGACTCCCACGAATGATGTCACTTCTGGTCACCCGCTGATGACATCACTTCTGTCACACCAACAATTACATCACTTCCAGTCTCCAAATGATGATGTCACTTCCGTCCACCCGTTACGACGTCATCTCCTGCCACATCATTTCCGCCAGCCAATTTTTTTTCCATATAAAAATGCCATTTCCCTGTTTCAATTTGTTGATTGCTTTTTTGAGTATTTTGATCGTTTTTCAACTATTTTCTTTGATTTGTCTGCTGGACAATATACTGGGTGATTCGCCAACTCATTGTTTGTGGTGGAAATTCTCTTTATTTCATGACACTGTGTATTTTTGAAAAGATCCATCCTGCCTGGGTAATCCACAGTTAATTCTAGTTTATAGGAAAAATTAAACAACCGGTGCACTTTCCCTTTGAGCCATAACAGAGTGTTCTCACCAGTTAAAAGCCAACTCTTGTCCTTGAAGCTGTTGAATACCTTACCCAGGTGTCATGGCACCAAGAGACCCTCACTATGTAGGGGAAGATGCAAGTTTCAATAGTAAGAAAGGCAGCACCACACAAAAAGGCGTTCTCCAATGGTTCACCGACACTTTTAATTGTGTGCACACAAACCAATCCGAACAGGGCGGAATCTCGTGCTTTTCTTGGAGTGCCCCTTGAACTCCCACTCCAAGATCTTCTTCTTTTCCTTTCAAAAAATGCACCTCCTTTTTGAAAAGAATGTATTATGCAAGGAGCCACTGGCACAGCTTGACCCATTACAGTGATTTTCTAATTATTTAAATCACAGGACATATATTTTCAAGGAGAACAAGGTGGCAGCAACAGTTAGATTGAACATAATATATAGGATGTACATTGAGGCCTATTGGTCTGTGCAAGGAGTCACCAACAAGCCACAGACAAGGCCTTGGGTCAGCTTACGAACTGAGATATATTGTGGCAATCAGGTTGCCTCTGACATGAGGTGACAAGAATGAAGCAGAGTTTGGCAAAGTGTGTGTGTGTGTGGGCTGAGGGCAGTGAGGCCACTGGAAGCGTTTCACACTTCAGGAGACCTGGGCTGCATGGTGAAAGTGACTAATAAAGAAGGCAATGTTACTTTTAGGGTATTCTCTCTCCTGGACTCCCCACAACATTTTTAAAAAGTTTTTTTGTGTCTTCCATCTTGAAGGTACCAGATGCAGGCACTTATGATAGCTGCATAGCAAGGATATCACATATCAGCAACCTTAAAGAAGACCACATTAGTGGCTGCTGAGATGGAAAGTTAAATGATTCATCTCTTAAAATAATTTCCAAGCCTTTTAGCAAGAGTGTGTAAAGGTGAAGAAAGAAAGAAAAAATTTAAAAAGGGTAAGATAGTATTAAGCAAATAATTTAACTGGCACTCATAGAGCTGTTAACAGATAAAGACTGGGGGCTAGGAGAAGCATGAGCAACTGTCTGTGCTGCAAAGGGCCACATAGATTATTGTGAAAGCTGGAAAGGCCTACAGGCACCTTAAAGAGTAATCAGAAAGTGAGTAGGGACGTAACGTAGCAGTACTTGCGTCCATCTCTTTGTGAATGCCCTGTAGGGACACAAAAATATGAATATTTTTTCATAAATCTCTACACACTGGGGAAACTCCAAAGGACTGGAAGACAGCAAATATTATTCTCTTGTATAAAAAGGGTGATTGGGCTGATCTGAGTAACTGTAGGCCAGTAAACTTAATATACATCACATAAACATACATAACATACATTGCAGGTGAATTAATAGAAGCAATTATTAAAGAAAAGGATTGAGCAGCACAATTTGGTCTTTGTGGACCTGGAGAAAGCACATGACAGGGTGCCTCGAGAGGAGTTGTGGTATTGTATGAGGAAGTCGGGAGTGGCAGAGAAGTATGTAAGAGGTGTACATGATATGTACGAGGGAAGTGTGACCATGGTGAGGTCTGCGGTAGGAGTGATGGAGGTGGGATTACATCTGCTCTGAGCCCTTTCTTATTTGCAATGGTGATGGACAGGTTTACAGACGAGATTAGACAGGAGTCCACATGGACTATGATGTTTGCTGATGACATTGTGATCTGTAGCGATAGTAGGGTGCTGGTTAAGGAGACCTTGGAGAAGTGGAGATACGCTCTAGAGAGGAGAGGAATAAAGGTCAGTAAGAACAAGACAGAATACATTTGTGTGTGAATGAGAGGGAGGTTGTGGAATGGTGAAGATGCAAGGAGTAGAGTTGGCAAAGGTGGATGAGTTTAAATGCTTGGAATCAACAGTACAGAGTAATGGGGATTGTGGAAGAGAGGTGAAAAAGAGAGTGCAGGCAGGGTGGAATGGGAAGAGAAGAGTGTCAGGAGTGACCTGTGACAGACGGGTATCAGCAATAGTGAAAGGGAAGGTCTACAGGACGGTAGTGAGACCAGCTATGTTATATGGGTTGAAGACGGTGGCACTGACTAGAAAGCCAGAGACACAGCCGGAGGTGGCAGAGTTAAAGCTACTAATATTTGAATTGGGTGTGATGAGGATGGACAGGATTAGAAATGAGGACATTAGAGGGTCAGCTCTAGTGGGACGATTGGGAGGTAAAGCCAGCGAGGCGAAATTGCATTGGTTTGGACATGTGCAGAGGAGAGATGCTGGGTATATTGGAAAAAATATTTTAAAGACAGAGCTGTCTCAATCCTAAGAGAAGGTTCATGGATGTGGTGAGAGAGGACATTCAGGTGATGAGTGTGACAGAGCATAATGAAGAGGACAGGAAGATATGGAAAAAGATGATTCACTGTGGCAACCCCTAACGGGAGCAGCTGAAAGCAGAAGAAGAAGAAGAAGAAGAAGAAGAAGAAGAAGAAGACTGAGCAACAGATGTCAATTTTAGGCATGTTAGTGAGCATTCAGCATGGTTTCAGATAGGGAAGGTTGTGTTTAAATAATGTGTTGGAATTGAGCGAGGAAGAATCAAAAGAATAACATCTCTCTTGTACCCACAAGAGGGTGCCACTGAGCCCTAAACCACAGAAACCGTAATGCCCTAGCACAATTCTAATTCAAATACAGGAGCTTATTTACTCCCAACACATTCTTCACAAGAACACCAGCGAAAACACAGCGATACACAATTCTCCTTCCACCTACAAAAGTGTAGTCCACCGCTTTCTGACTCTAACTTGACTGAGTGAGGTGGTGAGTTCTCTTTTAAATTCAATCCAGGAACTGCTCTCGGTCTCATGTATTTCCAGGTTGTCTGGAAGCCACACCTGCAGGTTTGTTAGTCTGGTCCACCCTGAGGAATAGTGTCACATCTCTTGTGGGAGAATGAACTGCTCCCGGTAAGCCCATTCGCTCAGTCCATCCATTACATCCTCCTGGTTGGGTATGAATCCATCCTTTATCTTGGCAAGGATGTCTGTCCTTCCTCCATAGCACCTCCACTCTCCACTTCATCCAGATGAGCATGGACGGCTCTCATCTTGTTTGTTCTAATATTCAAATGTTCAAGCAGGTTGAATGTGGTTTCTTAGCTAAAGGGACAATGATGAAGTATTTAAAGAATGTTGGGACTACTAACGTGTGAAATAATCAGCCTCCAAACATGCTAAAAGGTTTAGGGCAGGCACCCGTATTTTATCCCCGGCTGCAAAAGGGTATAAAAAGTTACACCGAAGTGTATAGGTTGAAGTTTAAGATTGAACTGAGGTATACTGATGTTACCCGGTCTTTTAATATAGGGAATGGGAAGTGATGTCATCGAGGTTTGGAACCGGAAGTCACATCCTCCTTTGGGGCATAGCTGGAAGTGACGTCATTCTTGGAGCCGTAACCAGAAGTGACGTCCTCCTTGGTACCTCAGGCAGAATTTCATGTATTTGATATGCAAAAACAACAGAGGAAGATTTAGTGAACCCCATCACCCACTGGCCTGGCGTGGAATTACCTTCATTTGGTCCATTCAGCTTCCTCCTATGTGCACGTGTGTGACACTGGGTTAAAGAATGATTAAATACCGTGAACATCATTGCAAACTGATTTCAACAGATCTTAACAACACATCTCAGAATGTCGTCTGGACCTGCTGCCTTCCTGGTATTCAGTTTCCTGAAAGCTCTCCTTACGTTTTGCACCAACAAAGTGAGTATTGCTTCCTCACTGGGCAGAACTTCAGTCACAAATGTGTTGCTGTACCACTCTTCCTGCTGTAAACATTTTATTTTTTATTTTAAAGCCTAATTTCCATTTTTGAGCCTATGCAAGTTTTGAAGCATGTCTTTTGGACATTTGAACAATATGGACGAGAACAGGCCATTCAGCCCAACAAAGCTCACCATTCCTATGCACTTCGTTTTTCTAAAATAACATCAACTCAAGCTTTGAAGGTCCCAAAAGTCCCACACTACTTGGTCACTTTTTCAATGAGTCTGTGGTTCTCTGTGTAAAGAAGAACATCTCAATGTTTGTGAAAATGTTACGCTTAACAAGTTTCCAAGTGTGTCTCCATGTTCTTGATGAACTCCTTTAAAAGTTCCTTCATCATTTTAAACACTTAAATCATGTCTCCTCTTAATCTCCTGAAAAGACTCAGCTCTGTTAATTGTTCCTCATAGCTCATCCCCTGTAGCCCTGTGTGGACCACCAGGGGGCGCACTGACACCCAAACCCGACACAGACAGACATGGGACACAAGTTCAAGGCCCACATTTTTATTTTCCATTCTCTTTCCCTCATGGGAACCGCCTTCCCCCTGTTCTCAACCTGTACAGCACAGTTTACAGCACAATACAAATCTCTTCTTTCTCTCTCCTCCACTCCTTCAGGCAAGCTTCATCTACCTCTTCCCAACTCTGACTCCCAACGTAGTGGCTGCTGGCTCCTTTTATAAAGCACGTGGAAGTGCTCCAGGTGCTCATTGTTCCATTTCTGGCAGCACTTCTAGAAGAGCAGCACTTAAGAGTTCAGCATCAGCTCCAACACCCTCTGGCGGCACACACAGATCCCAAGAGGGCTGCATCAAAATCCAGCTCCAATGAAGCCCTGTGGGACTCTAAGGCACCCGGGGGACTGCCACATAGTGCTCCAGGGGAGGTAATGCTCTGAATATGCTTCCTTACCCGGCCCTTCCAGCATGGAGGCCTCCCGGTGAGGCAAGGGCCCCGGCTGCACGCCACACCTGGAATCAGCCTAGTCGCTCTTCTCTGGACCTTTTCTAATGCTGCTTTGTCCTTTTTGTAGCCTGAAGACCAAAACTGCACACAGTACTCCAGATGAGGCCTCACCAGTGTGTTATAAAGCTTGAGCAGAAGCTCCTTGGTCTTGTACTCCATACATCAGGGTGCTAAACGAGGTGAGACACAAAAATAACTGGATTGGTAAAAAAACATATGTATTGATGACTTACAGCATTCTAAACATTATCACCTTCTATATACTCCCCCTCCAGATCTCTACATCGCTCCATACATATCTTCCATTGATTGAAACAGTGCTGGAATCTTCTTGCTTGAGGCTCTTCAACAGGCTTGCCATTTCTGTCTTCACTTCATCCACTGAAGAAAAATGCGTTCCCTTCAGGTGTTCCCTTCAGGTGACTTCGGGAAAAAGTCAAAATCAGGTGAATATGGAGGATGATCGAGGACAGGAATGTTTTTGTCAGTCAAAAACTGCTTTACGGAAAAAGCATTACGATCATTTCGAACAATCTGATTCACCGTTTTGATGTTTTTATCCATCTGAGACGAGCGAGGGTGACTAGGGAGTTGAACTTCTTCCACATTTTCTTGTCCTTCCTTGAATTGTTTGTGCCACTCAAAAACTTGTATGTTTGTGTGAGACCAACTTTTATAACCGTCAACTGTTTTTATCATTTCATAAGTTTCTGTGGCCGTTTTGTTCAATTTCGCTGTTTGATTTTTTCACCCCACATTACAGCGACAACTCGTGGAGCGATTGTGCAAATACTAACTGGGTTATTCACAGGATATATCTCGCTGGTCGGAGGTTTGAGAGGATGTGTAGGTAGGGATGTAGTTCTATGATTAACGTTCGGCCGACCTTCAGACGGTTTTCCAGGAAAGCCTCAAGCCCAGTCCGGTTATTATTACCTTATATATCTTGACATTCAGTTGGCCTCCTTAATGCCTTCTGAACACTGTCTGGCAGTTGATAGTGTGGAGTTCACTACGACTCCTAAATTCTTCTCATAAGATGTTCAACCCAGGGACTGTTTTTCATTTGGGGTTAGGCTGCCTGGGGTGATAATTGCCCTGGGCAGCAAGACCTGGATGAAGGACTGGTCTGGCTTGTGTTTTTTCAAGTCAAACCCCCCCTCCCCCCACCACCACTTTTTGATTCCTTGTGGAGACAGTATCATAACAAGATAAAACATTTTTCAAGTAAACATTGTGCATTTGCAGTGTATCGAAACGCAGAGGAACAAGTAGCTGCCTAATGTGATTGAAACCTATTTGAATTTACTGAGACCCTTGGCTTTTCTACCATCCTGGATTGAAATAAGAAGGAAATTAGGAGTTGCTGTCCTCTAATGATTCTCCCCTACCATCAACATAATGCTTGGCTGATGGCCTCATGGAAGGAATATATGATTTGGTCTGGTGGTAGGCTGCAAAATGGAAATGACTGTCTTTTGCTATGTATTACATGGCTCAAATAACTTGCAAGGATATCAAAATAAAAATAAGGAAAAATAAATAGGTGGCATGGGTCAAATTCCGCTACACTATCAAATTTCCCTGGAATGAATGGTAAATGCTGGTCAAGCTCATTTTGATAAGGATAACTTTAGGTTGTTTGCAGTTTTAATGCAAATTTTGGTGATAATCCTTACAGCTTCCATCTTTATCAGTAACTCAGCATTATTTATTTATTTATTTATTTGCTCAGTCACCCTGTGTAATTTTAAATGACACCTGCTGGCTAATGGGCCAGTTTCTGAAATCTATATTGATTTCTGCAATACTGCAGAGACTAGATAGCTCTCCAAAACTGTCACTCAGGATTGCACTGCTGATGGATGTGACAGGGAAAAGAGCCAAAAAAGTGATCTGGGTCGGGGTGGTTTTATCTGCCTTCTTTGTATTCTGTACAAGCAGTGAGGCTGGAAGGTGCTCACCTTTTAAAGAACAATTGTTTTACTGAAATTCCAAAATGTAATTTCTCTGCTCATTATAACACCCATTTACGTAGATTGGTTTTTAGGGTCATTATAGTGACATGTGCAGCGTACAATGAAATTCTTACACGCATGTGCTAATTGACTTGCAGTAAGCATAGTACCATTGAATTTCTATTTTTTTCTTGGCAATAATTATTAGTAACTTCTGTATAGACAAAAACTCACATTTAAGATTTAGTGCTGGATGTCCTTCACATATTGTAAAGGTGTGGCGTATTGACTTGATGGTAAAATGACTTGTTAATATGAAGGATTACACTAATACTAGGGACAAGCTGACAGAGATGGGAGTAGATTCATACCTGGTGGCATGGATCGTGGACTATCTTACAGACAGACATCAGTATGTGCGTCTCAGGAACTTCAGGTCTGACATTGTGGTCAGCAGCACAGGACCAGCCTATTCAGCCTATATACATCAGACCTCTAATGTCCTGCCACATGCAAAAGTTTGCTGATGACACTGCCATCTTGGGCTGCATCAGGAGTGGGCAGGAGGAGGAGTATAGGAACCTAATCAAAGACTTTGTTAAATGGTGCGACTCAAACCACCTAAAACTGAACACCAGCAAAACCAAGGAGCTGGTGGTGGATTTTAGGAGGCTCCTCATGGACCCCGTGATCATCAGAGGAGACTGTGCAGAGGGTGCAGACCTATAAATATCTGGGAGTGCAGCTGGATGATAAATTCAACTGGACTGCCAATACTGATGTTCTGTATAAGAAAGGTCAGAGCCGACTATACTTCCTTAGAAGGTTGGCATCCTTCAAGATCTGCAATAAGATGCTGCAGATGTTCTACCAGATGGTTGTGGTAAGTGCCCTCTTCTATGTGGTGGCGTGCTGGGGAGGCAGCATAAAGATGAAGGACGCCTCAGGCCTGGACAAACTGGTGAGGAAGGCAGGCTCTATAGTAGGCACTGAGCTGGACAGTTTAACATCTGTGGCAAAGCGACGGGTGCTGAGCAGGCTCCTGCAATCATGAAGAATCCACTGCATCCAATGAACAGGATCATCTCCAGGCAGAGGAGTAGCTTCGGTGACAGACTGAGGAGATCGTTCCTCCGCCACACTATGCGACTCTTCAATTCCACCCGGGGTGGTAAACACTAACATTACTCAATGTTATTGTCTGTTTTTTACATGCATTTTTATTACTCTTTTATTTAATATATATTTTTTTGTATGAGTATACTGCTGCTGTATTGTGTGAATTTCCCCTTGGGGTATAAAAAAGTATCTATCTATCTATCTATCTATCTATCTATCTATCTAAAAGAGAAATTCTGTTTCTCTGCCATCCTTGGTCTCTGTGTCTTAATCTCTCACCTACCCATGCCATTAAATGTTTTTATTATTATGATGCCATGCATTGTGTCACCACACACCAACATTCACTGCATATTTGATGGACCTCACATGGGTCATCTTTAGGTACAGATCACCTAAAATTCGCGCTTTGTTTCAATTCTGTACAAACTGACAAATGCTAAGTGAGTGGACTTGTTTTTGGGGGTTCTAGAACAATTGTCAGAACTCAGGAAACATCAGTAGCAAAAAATATGTGAGAAAACAGACTGTCAAAATTGCATTCAGAAAAGCAAATTTTAGATGTGTATACGTTCATGTGAAAAAGTAAGGGCACCCCACAAAATTATTATTTTTTCCTTTTTAACACGTGAACATATCAAAATTTGAACAGTTTCTACAGCTAAAATTGATGTAATTGAAGAAAAAAAAAAGAAAATTTCACCTATTAATGACTAGTCATCCCCAGCGGCTCCACCCGAATAGTAGTGAAACAGGACAGTGAGGAGGGTCCTGCCTGGCTCCCTACTCCTGATGTCACATTTCCCCCGTCCCCTTGGCCCACCGCCTCTGTCTCAGATTAGCGCAAATATATTACTTCTGCAAGCAAACTATGATGAGAGAAGTTGCAAAATCAACCGGAATGTTCAAGAAAATTATAGAAAAAAACGATCAAAATCCGTTTAGTAGTTCTCTCATTGGCTAGCTAAGCGGAGGTAAGGTAAATGCCTGAAGCTGGCGAGTGAGTGAGGAGGGCCCTGCGTCCTTCCCCTTGGTCCGCTATGTCTCTCTCGGATTCATGAAAATACAGTAACAGTAATCAGTACCACAAGTGAACTATGATACATATTGCGATGAGAGAAGTCGCAAAATCAACTGGAATGTTCAAGCAAATTCTAGAAAAAGCACTCGAGCTAAATCCTTTAAGTAGTTCTCTCATTGGCAAGCTAAGCGGATGTAAGATAAGCCCCAGGCTGGTACATGAATAAGGAGGCATCCCCAGCCCACTGTGTCTCATTTGCACAAATAAAACAGTACCGCAAGCGAACTATTACACATTAAATCGCAAGCAAGCAAATTATAGAAAAAAACATGATCTAGATCTGTTAAGTAGCTTGTTCTCAATCCGACTTTTTGTAAAAATTGATTGATTTGTATGGAAGTATAATACAATTATTAAAAAAGAAAAAATAAATAAATCTGTTAGGTAGCTTTCTCGTGAAAAACAGATATTCAGACAGGCAGCCAGGCAAACAGACAGATGTTGGATTTTATATATAGAGAGATTTATTCAATGAAAACTGAACAGATAGGCCATTTCCATCTGTGGAAAAAATAAGCCCATCCTTGGCTCTAACAGCTGATGTTGCTCCCTCAGGGTGGAATTATCATCTAACAGTCCACAACATCAACTGGCAGAAAGTTTATGCCACTCCTCCATGCAAAATTCTTCCAGCTGTGATTTGTTTGCGGGGTGTCTTGCTTTTGAGGGGTGTCATGCCCTGCAGCATTTTGATGGGAATTTGACTTTGCAATTCCAGAAGCCTCCCTTTCTTTCTTTCTTTCTTTCTTTCTTTCTTTCTTTCTTTCTTTCTTTCTTTCTTTCTTTCTTTCTATTCAGCACTTCATTGGTGGATTTGCTGCTATGTTTAGGGCCATTGTCTGGTTGCAAGGTCCACTTTCAGTTGAATTTCAGTTTTGTGAGAGATGGACTCACATTATCCTCAGGCACACTCTAGTATAATGAATTTCTGGTAGATTCTATGATGGTGACAAGTCCAGGCCCCACAATTTATTCACATGCAATTATTGACTCAATCAACTGTGACCACAAGGGGGCGCCACTGAACCTCAGACATCAGATACAATGCAACGTTTTATACATAATTCTGGGTTCAAATATTTTATTTTTTTTTATTTTTCACTAAACACAATTACATACAAATGCCAGGCAAAAATTTGAAAAAAGTAAATTTCTTTCACTTTCCACATCTAGTTCAGTGTTTCTCTTAGCTTCCCAACTCTAACTCCCTGAGGTGAGGTGAAGCATCTCCTTTTACGAACTATGACACACTCTTAATAGTCGGCGACTTTAACTTTCATATCGACAATCAGTGTGACCAAAATGTAAAAGAATTCATGAACCTTCTGGACTCTGTTGATTTTAGACAGCTCGTTAATCAGCCTACACATAAAGCAGGTCATACGTTAGACTTAGTGATTACTAAAGGACTTAAAGTTGATTTAAAGCATGTCATTGATATTCGTCTATCAGACCATTTACTTCTACTATTTAATATAGAAATAATGATAAAAAACACCCACGAGAAGCATATTGTTAAAAGATGCTTCTTTGACTCAGCAGCAGCTTTAAAACTTACAAACATTCTAAGCAATCAGTTGTTTACAGTGTCAACTATAATACCGAGGATAATGTAAATAGTAAAGTGGAAAACTTTAATTCTAAAGTGAGAGCTGCTGTTGACATAGTTGCACCTGAAAAGACAGTTAAAAAATCTTCTAGTACTGTTATTCCATGGAAGACCCAAAGAGTGTCAGATTTAAAGAGAACATGTCGTAGAGCTGAGCGTAAATGGAGGAAGACTAAACTAACTATCCATTATGAGATATCAAAGGTTAAAATAACAGAATACAATAACACTGTCCGTCTTGAGAGGTGCTGCTATTTCTCTAATATTATAAATAACAATGCTAGTAATCCCAGAGTCTTATTTTCTACAATTGATCGTCTGTTAAACCAGGTAACACAAAGGAATGCCCCCAGAATACTTCCAGTGAAACCTGTGAGAACATTGCTGTATTTTTCAATCAAAAAATTAATGATATTAGAGATAACATAGTATATCTCCCCAACACTGCAGAACCTCCAAAGCCCCGGTACTCCATTATAAACAAATTAAATGCTTTCACCAGGATAGATTTACCTGAATTACATAGTATAATCTCTCAACTGAAACCCTCCACCTGCGTCCTTGATCCAATACCAACCAGGTTTTTCAAAGAAATATCAGGCGTGCTAATTGACAATATTCTGGACATAGTAAATTCATCATTAGATACGGGGGTCTTTCCAGACTGTCTTAAGACTGCTGTAGTTAAACCCCTGCTCAAGAAAAATAATCTTGACCCTCTGCCTTTGAAAATTTTAGACCCATCTCTAACCTGCCTTTCTTAAGTAAAATTCTAGAGAAGGCAGTCATTATGCAGTTAAATGACCACCTAAATAAACATGCTATTCTTGATAAATTTCAGTCAGGCTTCAGAACAAATCACAGCACAGAAACTGCACTCGTTAAAGTAGTAAATGACTTGCGGTAAATGCAGACAGAGGCCATTTATCTGTTCTCATCCTCTTAGATCTGAGTGCTGCATTTGCATCATAATATTCATAGAAATCGTCTTAGTCAATGGGTGGGCCTCTCTGGCAGGGTCTTAAATTGGTTTGAAAATTGGTAGAAAATTCTTTGTGAGTTGTGGTGATTACATCTCAAAGACACATGATATCCATATGGTGTTCCACAAGGCTCTATCCTGGGTCCGCTGCTCTTCTCAATCTACATGCTTCCGTTAGGTCAGATTATCTCAGGGCACAACGTGAGCTACCACAGCTATGCTGATGACACACAGCTGTACTTATCTATAGCACCTGATGACTCTGACTCTTTCGATTCACTAACACAATGTCTTACTGGTATTTCTGAATGGATGAATAGTAATTTTCTCAAACTAAATAAAGAGAAAACTGAAATTTTAGTAATTGGCAATAATGGATTCAATGAGGTTATCAGAAATAAACTTGATGCATTAGGATTAAAAGTTAAGACGGAAGTAAAAACTTAAGGGTAACTGTTGACTGTAATCTGAATTTTAAATCTCATATTCATCAGACCACTAGGACAGCATTTTTTCACTTAAGAAACATAGTAAAGTTAGACCTCTTATATCATTGAAAGATGCTGAGAAATTAATTCACGCTTTTGTTTTCAGTAGACTAGATTACTGTAACACACTCCTCTCAGGACTACCCAAAAAAGACATAAATCACTTGCAACGAGTGCAGAATGCAGCTGCTAGAATCCTAACTAGGAAAAGAAAATCCGAACACATTTCTCCAGTTTTGATGTCACTACACTGGTTACCTGTGTCATTCAGGATTGACTTTAAAATACTGCTTATGGTTTATAAAGCCTTAAATAATCTCGCTCCATCTTATATATCGGAATGTCTGACACCTTATATTCCAAATCGTAACCTTAGATCCTCAAATGAGTGTCTCCTTATAATTCCAAAAGCTAAACTTAAAAGAAGTGGTGAGGCGGCCTTCTGCTGTTATGCACCTAAAATCTGGAATAGCCTGCCAATAGGAATTCGCCAGGCTGATACAGTGGAGCACTTTAAAACACTGCTGAAAACACATTACTTTAACATGGCCTTCTCATAACTTCACTTTAACTTAATCCTGATACTCTGTATGTTCAATTCACAACTATAACTATTCATAGTGGCTCCAAAATCTTTACTGACCCCAACTCTCTCTTTTGTTTCTTTTTCCAGTTTCTTAGGCCGTCACCACCAGCCTACTAGAAGCATCATGATGCTCCACCATTGATGGAGTGAAAGCCAGAAGTCTACGTGACCATCATCATCGTCGAGTCCTTCCATGAGAACCCTAAATACAAGAGGACTGTTTGACTTATGTTAGGTAGATTGCCCAGAAGAGACTGGGCGGTCTCGTGGTCTGGAATCCCTGCAGATTTTATTTTTTTTTCTCCAGCCTCTGGATTTTTTTTTTTTTTTCTGTCCACCCTGGCCATCGGACCTTACTTATTCTATGTTAATTAATGTTGACTTATTTTTATTTTTATTGTCTACTATTTTTCTATTCTTCATTTTGTAAAGCACTTTGAACTGCATTTTTTGTATAAAAATGTGCTATATAAATAAATGTTGTTTATTTCAGACCCAGGAACACTTCCAGTGCCACAGAATCCAACACGGTTGTAGTTCAGGACCCCAGCTCCCAGCATACCCTGTGGGATTCCAAATGGATACCAAAGCCCAGCAATGCTGCCATCTATCGTAATGTGGAAGAAAATATTCATTAAAAAACATCTCATCTAGTCCTTCCATCACACAGGCATGTTCACGGGGTAAGGGTCCCTGCTCAACACTGGCTGGGTTGCTAGCACATGTTATGCCATCCATTACACGGCCTATAAAAGAAAATAGAGTGACAACCCAGGAACCCATTCTCCATTTTGGAGCTGGTCACAATCCCTGGTAAATGGGGATGTTTGGTGTCTGAAAAGACGTCTGGCCATAAAAATCTTGCCAGAGCCTCTATTGCAGAAGTCTATTAAAAAAAATATACCATCCCCATATAACAATGGGAATAGCTATTGAAGAAGAAGGAGGAGAAAGAGGAGGAGAAGCAGAAGGAGAAGTGGAGGAGAAGATGAAGAAGTATAAAGAGGAGGAGGAAGAGAAGAAGAGAAAGTAGTAGTGACAACCCAGACAGACATTCACTCTTCGCAAAGTTACATCCTGGGTTGGAGTGCCAGTGTAAGGAAACACGTGGATTCCATTCACTGTCTCTTTACATGATAATAAACACTTTCAAAATGAAACTGATGGCTGTGAATGTTCTCTTCAATGAGCATCTTATTAAGTGACAAAAGGCTGAAAATGAGAGAAGGAAAATTACCAAAGTAGGTACAGCACGTTAAATTCCCAGGTAGTCATTGAAATCAGGTCATCCTAGTCTCTGCGTTTCTCATTGTGAAATGTTTTGCATTGAGAATACGCAGTCCATCATAAAAAGAAGCTCCAATTAAGTCAGCAGATTATTTTTATAAATTATTACATTCATTACTACATAAATTATTGCATGCATTCAATATGTTGTACAGTATGTATTGCATATGCCAAAACAATAATACTAATTCAAGATAGGTCATCCTAACAGGACAGTATGAAGGGTATGCTGTATTTTTATCATGTAGTGTGATGGAAAATAGGACTTTAATGACCTTCATATCTCGACTTGATGTTTTATTGGACACGTACTTGTTGGGCTTAATGATCTGCTCTCGTCCCAACTTTTCTAATGACCTAATGTTCTGCTCAAACTATACACCAGTGTTTATAAGAAATCAATGAAAGTCTACAGGACGCTAGTGACACCAGCTATGTTATATGGGCTAGAGATTGTGTCACTGACCAGAAAACAGAGCTGGAGGTGGCAGAGTTATAGATGCTAAGATTTGCATTGGGTGTGATGAGGATGGACAGGTCTAGAAATGAGGACATTAGAGGGTCAGCTCAGGTTGGACGGTTGGAAGACAAAGTCAGAGAGGTGAGATTGTGTGGGTTTGGACATGTGCAGAGGAGAGATGCTGGGTATATTGGGAGAAGGGTGCTAAGGATAGGCTGCCAGACAAGAGGAGAAGAGGAAGGCCTAAGAGGAGGTTTACGGATGTGGTGAGAGAGGACATGCAGGTGATGGATGTGACAGAGAAAGATGCAGAAGAGAGGAAGATATTGAAAAAGATGATCTGCTGTGGAAATCCCTAGCAGGAACAGCTAAAATAATAATGAAACGAAGAGGGACAGGTGAGACGAGAGTACTTAGTACTAATCCAAACTTCAGCGACACGTCTTGTATACAACCAGCCAAGACAGGCACATGTCACTCCTATTTTCAGATCACTCCACTGGCTCCTTCGAGCAGCACACTTTAAGTTCAAGTCCTTGAGCCCTACTTTAATGTAGGATACTCAATGGATCAGCACACATGTATAAGGAGGCACTCCTGAGATCCTGTGCTCCTTCTCACCCACACAGGCCTGGCAACAAACAGTGTTGGGCAGTGACACCTTTATGTGGCATCAAATCTCAATCCAGATTATTTTCATGTGACATCTGTTTCTCACTTGGACACAAAGTTATTTGAAATACAAACACATGAAATCAGAATCAGAGTCACATTTATTGGCCAAATATGCACACATACAAGGAATTTTACTCAGTTTATTTGATGACTCCCCAAGTATACATAACAGACAATTGATAAGCACAGACCTGAGATAAATATAAAGAATGTGAACATATGCGTAAAAAGTGCAGGGCAGTGCAAGAAATACTGAAATAAATACTGAAGTAAGCATTAGGCATATGTAAAAAAAAAAATTGCTAAATATTGTAGGGGGGTTCCTGTGATACCCCTGGTGCCCAAAACTTTAGGCCTCTTCCTCTTATATAAATAAATGTTGATTGATTGATTGATTCTGAAAACTAGGACCCTAAGAGTTATACCCGGGGGGTGAGTAGAATGAATGAGGACACAAACAACAAGATATGACACAAAAGTGCATCATGTTTATTCACAAGAAATCAATTAGGGTCTAAAAAGCGTGGTGTAAAAATCTTCCAATAAATAATCCATAAAAATAGCATATGTGGAGGCTAATATCATCAATAAACAGATCATAATAAATACAATCAAATCAGTCATGTTGATTTCATGTTAATAATAATAACATTTTATTTTTATAGCATATTTCTGTTAATTCCCAGTGTCTCTCTCTCTCTCACTTCCCCTGCCCAGTCTCTGTGTCTTCACAGTAGGGTTGAGATGCCAGCAAATGCAGTCAATCCTGTTTAGGCTCTCGTTTTAGCCACCTCAGCTGATGCTCATTGGCGCTCCATCAACCAACCATCAAACGTTGGTGACTGTTGGATGATCCTTGGAGCCCTCGGTTGATCCTGCTCCTAATGCTCAGCAGGAGTGACCTGCCCAAGGAGCTCTGCTCCTCCGTCATGGGACAACCTAACCGCCTCACCTCCATGGAAGAATATATACACTCAGTTTGTATATGTGTCTATTTAGGGTTTATATTCTGCTCTATTAACTTCAGATCCTATCACTAGGAAAATATATGTTGATGTTTAACAATAAGTAATGAACTGGATTTCATGCATATTAAATTGTTTCATATTAGTTATTTTCTTAAGCTGTAACCAAATCTTTATCTTTATAGGTATAGAGTATTTTGGAGTTTAAAGGATAAGCAATTATTGATCAATAAGACAATTAATGATCTCTGTAAGCAATAAAGCTGGCAAATGTTTGCTAACTAAGGGTCACCAGACGTGACCTAACTCTTATTGGTATGAACAACGATTTATGGAAAGAGTTAGAAGGTTGGAGATATCCAAACTTTTAAAAAAAGGACACTGCTTTAACTGGTATTCAGAACTTTAAAATATTGTGGCTTAGTTTCTTTCACACTTTACCCAAATCTCTCTGTGTCTCCCTCTCTCTTCTTCTAGTTCATTTCTGTTCTCGATCTCAATCTCCCAGTCTCTCCTACTCAGACCCTTTTTGTCCTTGTGAGTAAACCTTGAAGTGTCAATTAGGGATGGTTGTGCTGATTGCACCCACACTAGAACATGCAATCAACCAGTTCCCTCATTAACACTAGAATCCCAGAAGCCTATGAAAAAAGTTGTAATCTC
Organism: Polypterus senegalus; assembly: GCF_016835505.1. Lineage (NCBI taxonomy): Eukaryota > Metazoa > Chordata > Cladistia > Polypteriformes > Polypteridae > Polypterus > Polypterus senegalus. The sequence goes on along the minus strand of NC_053164.1, from coordinate 6,188,961 downwards.
GGGGTACCTTAAATACCTTTGCACCTCTATATCGGCGTCTTTTCTTTTGCAAATGTGTCGATCAGCAACAAGCCTGCCTGCTATCCCAAAACATTTGCAGCCAAAGTTCTCCCAGCTCAAGTCTGTTTATCTGGGTGTGAGGTGCATGGAGTTGTAGAGCGTAAATAATATATCGTTATTTGGAATACATGCATTTCATGTGTGCTCCGTGTCTACAATAATCTGTGTAAATGAAGAATAACAGGAACTGCAAGGCAAGAAATGCTGAACACATAGCTAAAATAGAAACTTTTTCCATGTTATACTAATAATGACGTGAAGTGTATAATGTGTGAATACTTTAGTTCAAATATCAAATAAACACATGTGCTTTTTTTCAAGAATATAGCCAAAGTAAAAATAAAAAAATCACTCAATTTACATTTGAGGTAGAACTGCTACTTTACAACCCAAAGGTTCTGGGTTCGAATCTGGGCAGTTTGCGTTTTCAGTAGTGAGCTGCTATTATTATTATCATTATTGCTATAATATAATAAAAACATACATTTGATTTTAGTCTGTGACAACCAGTGTAAATTTGGAAGAAGAGGTCACAGTATAAAAGCAAAGGTCTGAATTTACATAACAGTGCTCAATTAACATTCACACGTTACCTGACATTTACTCTGATTGGTTCAAAACACATAAGGTGTTTTAGCAGAGAGCATAACCAGCTTACATACGCCCAAAACAAAAGTCTTATTCTACTACATTCTTGTCCTACAGTGTTTTTTAAATTCAGCTCTTATTCTTTTATGGAAAACCGCATTTGTGACAACTGTCAAGTCTTACTGGGCACACCATCTTGAACCATCACCCAGAACCTTCTTGTTCTTTGTTGTTCACTTGATCTTTTTCTGGTTCCTTGATATGCTTCAATACAATTCTGACAGATATTAACCCTTTTATACTACTCCTAAGATAGATGCAAAGTTATAAAGTGGAAAGCATTTATGCACAATAAATATACCACCTCTAAATGACTTATGTGATCCCTCATTAGCAGGAGGCTATTAGTGCAGCACTTACAGTATGGGATTAAAGATCTGAGTAGATAACATAAGAATTAGGAAAACAGTGAACTGAAGAAAGAAAGAGACACAGATCAGGAGAAAGTCTTGAAGGAAAGATAGAACCTGCTGAGCAGCTATTTGGATCAAGGGAGATCCAGGGTTCCTGATGACTTCCTGATGGTGATCGACCAAAGTGGCAGAGAATGAGTATGAGTGAGCCGGGCTCATATGGACTCTCAGCGGCGACCAACAAAGATGTCTGAATGGGAGACCATAAGCACAGAAAACTCACAGTAACTCCTAAGTGCATTCAAAGTAAACTGCCAGGAAGACTCTCCGGTTTTATTTGGTGGACTGCTGTTCCAAGGGGTGATTGGCAGATGGCTTTGCCCTTTTGGGGAACCACCCACAAAAAACATGGAACATATTAACTTTCAAAGACACAGTGCATAGTTAATCCAATAACAGAATAAATATGCATGCAAGACAAATAATTATTCATCATTTACAAAATCAACACATATATCCAAACAAATATACAACAGAAGTTAAAAGTGAAAGAAAAATCAAGCTTTCAATAAATGAGCTCAGACATGAAATGAAAAAATGCAAAAGAGAGCCCACTGTGGCATGGAGTGTCACTGAGCCGTGGCAAAATGGCGGGGTGCAGTTTTACAATAGTGCAACTCATTTCGTGTGGCTGTGTGTGTGAATAGGGAAGACTTGCGGCCAAGGAGTGCTTTAGAGGGTGTCACACACGTGCGCATAGGAAGCACCTAAAGGGCATGAATGAGGGTAATTCCACAGCAGACCTGGGTGTGGCAGAGTGTACTGACCCTTTCTCTCTTTCCATTGCAGACCGAATATGGGAAATTCGCCTGGTCCCAATGATGTCACTTCTGCTTCCAGGTCCAATTATGCCACTTCTAGTTCAGGTCCTGATGATGTCACTTCCCATCCTTTGTTTTACAACCGCCATCTTTGCCTCATCAAGACAGTTCTGTTTCGGACTCGAATCTGTACACCAATGTACTCTCATTTTAACTCTTTTGCAGCCAGGAATAATTATACGGGTGGCTTCCCCAAATTTTTTTGTGACTCATTTGTCTCATTATTGACAAGAAGAAAGGGCTAATTAATTATTCATGAGTGAGTTAGAGATCAAAGCAGACATCTCTCATTAGTGGTCTTTGAATTGTTTAGTGCAGCACCTACACTCAGGGTATAAAGGTGTGAGTGCAAGGAGAAAGGGATACAAAAAAGACAAAAATTAATAAATAAAAAATAGAGACAAGAATTGGCAGAGTAAACCAGTAAGAGAGACAGAGGCAGAAAGAGATAAAGAGAGTGGACTGGTCTGGTGACGCTGCAGGGAACGTGTGAGGAATGCCATTCTGGGAAGAGTTGGGATGCCAACTGGGTCACCCTGTTTAATACAATTGTCCAAAAACTGAACACAAATCACTTGATGGTGCAACAGAAATTACTCTTAGCCAACCAGGCTTGGAAGAAAAAGGAGTTCACCTGAGAGGATTAGTCATGGGGGATTGCACCATTCAGAGGTCTCTCCCTGAAGTGAGACGGGATCATCTCAGTTTTATAGTGTCCCAGTCCACATGGGCATTGCCTCTGATACATTTGAGGTGCGGAGTTCAGTTCTTTTCAAGGGGTGGTTTCTCTGTGCTGCGGAAACAAAAAGAGATGACTTTTTTTGTGATTGCACCCCCATCTCATCCTGGTTGCAACAGAAATCAATTTTTGTAAATGGCATCTTAGACATCAGGCGTGGAAGAAAAAGGGGCTCATCTGAGCAAGTTAGTCACGGGGGGTTGTGCCATGTGGAGGTTTCTCCCTAAAGTAGGACGCCCTTTTCTGGAAGATTCAAAGTTTTATAATGTCTCAGTCCGAAAGGGCGGGGCCTCTGGGACGTTGGTGGGAGGAGTTCAGTTGTCCTTAAGGGGTGGTTTCTCAGTGGTGTGGAGACAAAAAGAGATGACATGTTTAGTGACTGCGCCCCATCTCATCCTGGGGTGGTATGACACACATGAACAGAGTTCAGTTAGTGATCCTCAGACACCAATACGTGACACTATTAATATCCAAAAGAGAGACAGAGACAGATAAAGAAAGCGGACTGCACTGGTGACGCTCCAGGGAACATGTGAAGAGTGTCGTTCTGGGAGGAGTCTATGTAAACTTTCTGAGTCAGAGGCAACAGGGATAAGTGAGGGCTCTGAGGATCTCACTGTGGACATCAATGGAGATGGCAGAGAGAGAGAAAAAGCTGCTCTCTGGGACTGTCTACGGGTACTGGCTGAGGTGGCCAAGACTGAGTTGAGAAGACCGGGTTCAAGGGTTTCTTGTGCGAGCTGAATAGACTTGGAGTGAGACCAGTGAGGGACACAGATATACAAATCTGTGAGAAGCCTGTTGGTTTTAATTATTTATTAGATTTGATTAATTTCCCCACTGCACTATTTTTAAAGAATTTTATATCACTGCACAATGGCCCTGTTGCTTTTTGCTGTTTAAGAAATATGCACTTTTCACACATTTGCACTAAAAACATATCGGTGTATCCTCATTTGCCTTAGTTTACCTTGAACGACAAGATGCTCCAAAAGTGGTTGGTGTCCACTGCCTGTGGTCACGGGGCATGACACCTTCATTCAGCAAATATTAATAAACTACATTGCAAAGTTAGCTTAAATTCAAAATGATTGCCCTGTGTAGGTAACACAATCAAATTCTTACTTTTAGATCTTCCTGTGACCAGGTGCAGCAATGACAGGTCACTCAAAAAATAAAAATTGGGATGCCAGCCTGGCCATCCTGTTTAATTTAGTTGACAGTTCCAGCAAAAAATAATGCCTCTGAGCATCTAGGTTTCTCGCCCTTAGGCTCTTAACTAGACAAAAGAAGGTTTGGCAGGTTCTGTCTGTGGGGAGCTCCGTCCAGGCAGCCGATGTTCTTATAGCTGGGAAACTGGAGGGGTCGAGACTAAGTGCCATCACTGGGTGGTTTATTGGTGCTGCAGGGAGAGAAGGAGAAGAGAATGTTAGCGACAGCGCCCCCTCTCATCCCCGTGGGTTATTACATACCCCGGAATGTCCTCCAACACACATTCATGACACTCCCACAAACTAGTAACAATAGCAAAACAGTAAATAATAGTAACATTATATACAATATATACAAGTGTAGAAGATACCAGTGTAGTGCTTTCTTCACCCTTTTAACCATGGGCACCAAACTAAATGTGTTTATTAAATTCTAAATTAAAGGATTAAAATCAAACATTAATTACTTTATACTTGAACAGTTTGATTGATGAGATATCTACTACCTAAGTAGTGTTAACTTCACTCTCAATTACTTGTCTTTCTCATTTTGTTCTACAGAACATGCAGAACCCATTAAACCAGCTAACTACATTAAAACAGTCAACTAGACTGGTAACAGAAAAATAATATTAGCAACAATTTAATAAAAGGAATAACCAACAATTACCCTCTGTGAGTCAGTTTGCAGTGAGAGCCTGGATTATTTGCACAGAAAATATTACCAGGAGATGAAAGTGTTAAAAAAAATGTGCAGGCATACAGACAGAAACTGACGAATCCAGAAAGAAGAGAATCATTCTCTAAGTGAAAATCAGGAAAAAGGTGAATATAATCATAGCATTAATTTTCTTGGTAGTACTTTTATTTGCAAACCACATTAATCCCTCCAAAAAATGAGATTTAAGAGCTAAAATGGGGTAGAAACTAGGACACAATACCATGTGCACCATCACGTTAAATAGGCTTTAATATCACTAGTGATGGGTGAATTTGCTTTGCTTCTAATTTGGCGAAAAAGCATGAAATGTGGGATTTTGTCGACTTGGCAAAATGTCTTGAGGTCAATGGAGAAAGAGAAACTGAACTAGAGTTGAGGTGATGATTATGAGGAAACAGCCTTTTAAGTGTTGCTTCTGCCAACTATCCTGGGTGGATTACAAACACTTCTCACTTAACAATGAGTTACGTTCATACACCTAGGTTGTTAAATGAGGAGCTTAAACCAGAGTCCATGCTATGTGCCTCTGTGTACACTGAAGATTTTTCTGCTGCAGGCTGAATTGAGACGTATCACAGCAGACTCCTCTCATGGAGATTTTTTTATCCCCCTTTTTCTCTTTTCATAATTGCAGCCTCATTGTAGCAGCAGGAGAACTTCTGCACCTATTGTGACAGAAAAACACAGCCAGTTCAGTGGGGTGGGGGTCACGTGACGGGCATGAGGCGGCAGTCTGACTGGGCAGGAAAAAAAAAAGCAGCATGCCGTGCTCAGAATGTGCGGGTGTGTACGCTTCACACTCATGTCTCAGTGAATACTGACTGCCTACGGGAACGAGACTGAAACTGGAAATGCTGCCATTTCCATGACCAAGGTTCTTGTACAGTGTATAGTACCAACTGTTCAGAAAGCTGGTCGTAAGTCCACACAGTTGTTAAACAGGTAGGTTGTTAAGTGAGGAGTGTTTATATTGTGGTCAAAAATGTGATCGGAGCTGTGACATAACAGTGCTAATTACTGTGCCACCATGCCTATACTCTGAATCCTTTATCTCTCTCTGCATCTCCCAAGCCCCTATTACTATGACTAACACACACACCCACCTCTCATACAAGGGATCAGTTTCATACTCTTGGCTTGGGGGGGGCTCTCCTTGTCTCTACCCAATCTGTGCTACATAGCAAAGAGAAGGGAAGACTCAACAAAAAAATGAATCTATGCAGAACAACAAAGTGTTTTCATAATTTTCTTATTCTGGTTAGCTAATATAACCCTCAAATTAAAATATTGCAAGTTTTTTTTTTAAACAAATGCAGGGTGTAATTCCATGTGGAGTACCAATCAGGTAGTGACATCACATTTGTATGTGCCAGGCAAGATTATCTGGCATCCTGCCTGAGAGAAAATGAGCCAAAATGGAAATACAGAGATGGACTGGCATCCCATCTGGGATGGATATGGGACCTTTACCCAGACAAGAGGACAAAACAAAGGTGCAGTGGGGGAAGGTTGATATTTTGGAAAATATTTATCCCCCCCATCCACTAGATGGTAGCATCCCAGGATCACAGTAACCATGTGGACACCTGCAGAACATGATGCATGCATTTATTTCTAGTATGATTGACTACTGCAATGTGGTGTTCACTGGATGTTCAAACTGTTCTTTATACAGCCTTCAAAATGCTCACCTATTCTGTTTCTTTTCTTGGTACTCAAATGTGGAACTTGGTGCCATGGCCCACCTGCCAAGTTGTTGCGCCTGCTTATGGTAAAGTCATCCCTGATGGAGAATCACTGGAATCATGGGAAAGAGGGGTCCTTTCATCGGATTGGCTGGCCCAGCACTGTTTCAGCTGTGGAATGGCCAAATGGGGGAGGCAGCTTGATGGATGAGGTCTCCAGGACTATTAACAAATCCAAATCATATTATGTGATGTCATCCATTGTTAAATTCTGCTACGTACTTCTAAAATTTTTATTTTTATACTATATACTTGTTCTGTTCTGTGTATTGTATTGTATTGACACCCACTGGACGCCCAACCTACCTGGAAAGGGGTCTCTCTTTGAACTGCCTTTCCCAAGGTTTCTTCCATTTTTTCCTTTTTTGGGAGTTGTTCCTTGTCTTCTTATAGAGTCAAGGCTGGGGGGCTGTCAAGAGGCAGGGCCTGTTAAAGCCCATTGTGGCACTCCTTGTGTGATTTTGGGCTATACAGAAATAAATTGTATTGTATTGTATGGGAGTTGTAGTACCATGAGGCAACCCTGCTGGGTCCTGCGGGTACCACCAGGGAGTGCTGTAGGGGTTCATGATCCTTTATTTTTTTCTGTTTTTCTTTTTGACCCAGAAGTGCTTCCACTGAACTATGCCCTGGTACTAGAAATACCCCAGAGTCCAACATAAAAGGAAGCCATCCAACCTCATCTAGTTGAGTCAGAGTCAGGAGTTAGAATGGGCAGAACAAAGAAAGAAGAATATTGTTTGTAATCATGCTTGTGCAACCTTGGAGAAACATTTGTGAGGTATTTTTATAATAAAAACCTGTATTTTGAACTTGTTACTATATCTATGTTGGTTGTGTCCAGGGTTTGGGGCTCAGTGATGACCCCTATCTATCACAGTGTTAACACTGTTAATTATTCATGCATGCACAAAGCAGATCATATAGTAGCGTACAGTGGAGGAAACTTACAGTACACACAAATCAAAATTCTGTGCATGTACAGGTAGCAGAGATCAGTTAGTGAGATTCCCATCTGATATAAATGGTACAGCTCTTTGATGTTATACTGGTATCGCAAAGCATAATGGGAAACATATTTGTCTAAAGCCAATGTCACATTACACAACTTGAAATCTATGGGTGCATCAGGTTTGTCGACCACAGTCTTTGATATCGTCGCTGTACTTTGTCAGTTTAACTACCTGAAAATCACAGTCCATGTCTACTTTACTGACTCCATTCCAACTTTCCATCTCCTTTTCTGTGACAACCAATAAAATGCAGGGTTTAATAGGTCAACAGGTACAATGAGTTCCGCCACAGTCTTTGACATTTTTACTTTTTCCATTCTGATTTATTAAACAAAACACATTTGTTCCTTATTCATCATCACCCCTATTATATGAATTGTACTTCTGGATGATCATTCATTGGTGGTCAGTTCTCATGCATACAAAATAAACTAATTTAATTGGACTCAGTGGCAGAGTACTGGTTGTCACTCATCTGTGTCAGAAGGTCACCTTCCTGGATCATCACAGGTTAGCACTACACACCAGGGACACCAGGAAGTGTGATTGCTAACCACCTTATCTCCTTTTTCATCCACAGCCTAAGAGAAACTGCTGAATGGGGGCAATTAACCCATGTCAGAGGGTCAACTTCCCGGCTCATTAAAGGTTAGCATTACCACCCAGGGACACCAGGGCAGTGCGATTGGTAACCATCTTGTCTGCTTTTAAATTCACAGCCTCAAAGAAGATGCTCAGTTTGAGCAACTAACCCCACCCCTTCCATTACCAGGGACTATAAAAAGAGGGGGCGCTCCTGGAATGTGGAGGCGCTTTTCGAAGATGAACCATCTAAGGGAAGCCTGATAATTTTAAATGAGAAATGTTATTAAATTTGACAGCTATATTGATTTCTGCTATATCTGTCACCATTGCATGCTTTTTATTGTGTTACATGCATCAGACAATAAACAGCATGGCCCAGTTGGCACCCCAACATTTTGTGTGAGGTCCTGAGGTTAGTAGTGCTGTGGAATAAGCTTTCCTCTCTTTTCAAAGAAGTCATTCATGGAGACCAGATGAAAATACAGAACCATTCTTTATTTACACATAGATATGCACAAATGTCTCAGTCAATGGAGTGAGAAATCAATAAAACAATTCATTCCCTTTTATACATTCCTCTTAACAGTACCTTATTTAATACATTATACCATCTGACTCTTAATATGCAGAATTGTATCATCTTAGCCAATTAACTACACCCACCAGTAACTTCATATACACGTTGATTTTTTTTTAAATTCTAAACATCATTTTGTTAATAGGGGTGTCCTACGGGTTTTCCCATTGATCTTGTCAACGCTTCATAATAGGGGTGTTTTGCAATTCTCACTAGTTTGTTTTCGCTTTTTAAGGGAATCTTCATTACACATCTACTTTTTAACCTTAGTGACTATCCTAAAGATCTCCCTCTAGATTAGGCAAAAGTCTCACGTGCCTAAACTTTAAGCCTCATTTAGTCAACCCTTTAGTTATATTCAGTCCTTTTCTTCATTCTTTTAACAATCCATTGTTAAAGCTTCATTTGAGAATATGCTTATATTGTAAAAATTATAATGTACTGACTAAAAATATTTGATTCAAATTCTATTCTAGTGGTCAACAGCATGCAGTAAAGCATATTGGTAGTCCATGTCAGTTCAAGTTAATCAAAAAAAAGTATGGTAGTGCAAACTCTACGAGCGTGGGTGAGTGAAAAAAACATGTGACCATGGGAATCTTGAAGAAGAAAGATGATAATTATGCTTTACACTAGAATTCCTGAAGCCTATGAAAAATCTTGTAATCATGGCCCTCCTTAAATCCCTTTGCACCTCTCCATCAGCGTCTTTTGTGTTGCAAGTGTGTCGATTAGCATAAGCAGCAAGCAGCCTGTTATCTCAAGTCAGACAAAATGTTCTCCCAGCTCCGGTCTTGATTATCTGGGTGTGAGGTACCTGGAGTTGTAGAGGGCAAATAATATATCATTATTTAGAACACATGCATTTTCATGTGTTCCGTGTCTACAACAATCTGGGTAAATGTAGGATGACAGGAAATGTGAGAAATATTGAACACATACCTAAAACACAAACTTTTTTCATTTTATACTAATAATGACGAGAAAGGTACAGTATAATGTGTGGAGACTTTAGTTCAAATATCAAATAAATATGTGTGCTTTTATTCAAGAATATAACCAAAGGAAAAAAGCATTTGATTTACAGGCTTCAGGAATTCTAGTGTTAACGTACTTGACAGCAGTTAGTTGAGCTGTCCCTCATTGAGACTCCACAGGTCTTTTGGCATACCTGAACACATTAGGGACAAAAAGGGGTCTGTGAGCAAGAAAGAAGGGAAGATCTGAGTGACAGAGAATGAGTGAAATACTAGAGGTAAAATTGTCAGTAATGTGGCAAAGCCGGTGTGGCAGAATTAAGGTATGGTGGTCTGGGAGAAGCAACAGCACTTTGGTGGTTAGGGTCTCTCCAGCTGAGGCAACATATTCGAGTAGGAGTAGCTGTTGGCGCTGGTGAGGTCCCACAGATGATGAAAGATGGCAATGGGACAAGGGGCTCGTGGGTTCCCATGGACACTGAGTAATCGACGGTGGAGGGGACAAAAGCTAAAACGGATTGAGCAGTGTGGGTGAACAATGGAGACGAGGTCTAGAAAGGATTTACTGTGGCTCGTGGCTTTATTTAACTGTCCTACTGTGATTTATTTCTTGATTTTAACCTGCTTATGGAATAATTTGTTGATTGATTTTAAGCTCCACATGGACGCTGGTTTTATCAGGGATGATTTATTTATGTATTAAACTGCAACAAACTTTATTATTGGATTTGTTATTGTTTGAATAAAAAGGCAATGAGTATTTTTGCTTGTTTGAGTCTTCATTACACTGTTCCATCTCGTTACATGACTATTAACTGATATCCAAAAGAAAAATTGGAGTTCCAACTGGGCCTCGCATTAAATACAATTGTCCAAAAACTGAACACAAATAATTGTTTGATGGTGCAACGGAAATCAGTCTTTGTAAATGGCATCTTAGTCAACCAGGCTTGAAAGAAAATGGGGCTTATCTGAGTGGGTTAGTCACAGCTGGGTTGCGCCTTGTGGATGTCTCTCCCTGAAGTCATCTTGGTTTTATTGTGTCCCGGTCCACATGGGTGATGCCTCTGGGACATTGGGGGTGGAGTTCATTTGTCTTTTAGATGATGGTTTCTCAGTTGTGTGGAGGCAAAAAGAGATGACTTGTTTAGTGACTGTGCCCCATTGTGCCCTGGGGTGGTATTACACACTTGAATAGAGTTCAGTTGATGATTCTCAGACACCAATTCATGACACTATCAATATTTAGGTTTGTGGGAAACCCAGGCATCACAAATATCTGAAGCAAGCTGCTAGGTAAGTCACATTAGGTAATCAACTTCACGGGACTGCGCTGGACTACTCCAACTCCCTGTGATTAATGTACAGTGGGATGCAAAAGTTTGGGCACCCTTGTTAATAGTCATTATTTTCCTGTATAAATCGTTGGTTGATACGATAAAAAATGTCAGTTAAATATATCATATAGGAGACACACACAGTGATATTTGAGAAGTGAAATGAAGTTTATTGGATTTACAGAAAGTGTGCAATAATTGTTCAAACAAAATCAGGCAGGTGCATAAATTTGGGCACCGTTGTCATTTTATTGATTCCAAAACTTTTAGAGCTAATTATTGGAACTCAAATTGGCTTGGTAAGCTCAGTAACCCCTGACCTACATGCACAGGTGAATCCGAGTATTTAAGGGGGTCAATTGTAAGTTTCCCTCCTCCTTTAATTTTCTCTGAAGAGTAGCAACATGGGGGTCACAAAATAACTCTCAAATGACCTGAAGACAAAGATTGTTCACCATCATGGTTTAGGGGAAGGATACAGAGAGCTGTCCCAGAGATTGAAGCTGTCTGTTTCCACAGTTAGGAACATATTGAGGAAATGGAAGACCACAGGCTCAGTTCAAGTTAAGGCTCGAAGTGGCAGACCAAGAAAGATTTTGGATAGACAGAAGCGACAAATGGTGAGAACAGTCAGAGTCAACCCACAGACCAGCACCAAAGACCTACAACATCATCTTGCAGCAGATGGAGTCACTGTGCATCGCTCAACCATTCGCGACTTTACACAAGGAGATGCTGTATGCGAGAGTGATGCAGAGGAAGCACAAACAGAGCCGCTTGAGGTCTGCTCAAGCACATTTGGACAAGCCAGCTTCATTTTGGAATAAGGTGCTGTGGACTGATGAAACTAAAATTGAGTTATTTGGGCATAACAAGGGGCGTTATGCATGGAGGAAAAAGAACACAGCATTCCAAGAAAACACCTGCTACCTACAGTAAAATATGGTGGTGGTTCCATCATGCTGTGGGGCTGTGTGGCCAGTGCAGGGACTGGGAATCTTGTCAAAGTTGAGGGACGCATGGATTCCACTCAGTATCAGCAGATTCTAGAGACCAATGTCCAGGAATCAGTGACATAGCTGAAGCTGTGCCGGGGCTGGATCTTTCAACAAGACAACGACCCGAAACACTGCTCAAAATCCACTAAGGCATTCATGCAGAGGAACAAGTACAACGTTCTGGAATGGCCATCTCAGTCCCCAGACCTGAATATGATTGAAAATCTGTGGTGTGAGTTAAAGAGAGCTGTCCATGCTCGGAAGCCATCAAACCTGAATGAACTAGAGATGTTTTGTAAAGAGGAATGGTCCAAAATACCTTCAACCACAATCCAGACTCTCATTGGAACCTACAGGAAGCGTTTAGAGGCTGTAATTTCTGCAAAAGGCGGATCTACTAAATTTTGATTTCATTTCTTTTTTGTGGTGCCCAAATTTATGCACCTGCCTGATTTTGTTTGAACAATTATTGCACACTTTCTGTACTTACAATAAACTTCATTTCACTTCTCAAGTATCACTGTGTGTGTCTCCTATATGATATATTTAACTGACATTTTTTATCATAACAACCAACGATTTATACAGGAAAATAATGACTATTAACAAGGTTGCCCAAACTTTTGCATCCCACTGTAAATTTGGACTCTGACTGAAAATTACTTGGAATGTCATGTAATGTAAGATAGCCTTGAACTGACCACACTGTAAATTTTCACAGAAAAATTTAATGAACAAAGTTAACAGCAAACCCATCAGAATTGCTGCCAATAATTGCTTTGGCAAATTTCACCGATCAACAGTACATATCACTGAGCCATCACCAAGAAAAAATACAGAATGGTAACAATAAAACAAAACAAATAATAATAATGACAATACAGCAACTGGAAGGATGTCCAAAAATGGGTAAAGACCTGTCAAAAAATTTGATATCCATGACACCCTCAGCGCTGTCTTGCATACGACTTTTTCATGCGGTGGCTGAAACCAAAACACTCTCATAGAACAAACAGACAAAAAAACAATAAATTCAAAGTACAACTCTCAGAAATGAGGCAAAGTATTTAAACGACATGTTAATCTCAGTGGTAAGAAACAAAAACAAATCTTGAGCAGATATTAGTCTGCTAGGAGCATTGAAATAATCTCCTTATGTAAAACATCTTTAACACCCAGGAAGATTTACAGTTCTTGCCAAATCACTCAAAAGTCTTAGCCGCTAAACTTCAAAGCATGCAAAGTCTGCCAGTGGCTCATCTTAAGCATTTTCACTTTCTTCCTCTTTACTGTCGAGTTTTTATTCCACCAACTCCTCTTTTTTCTCTTTTCACTTTGCATAATTCGGGTTGAATGGAACACGGGAGAAGTGAGACGCAAACCTTTCCATGTTTCAGCATCAACTATGGAGCTCAAGTCTTGAAAGCTCCACAAGTTCAGACTTTTTTCATTCTTTCAAGGAAGCTACCGTTAACATCTCTGGGTCTTTCCTTCATCACTTGTTTTTACAACTGCAAAAAAGAATCCATCTGACGTCGCCCAGCAGTTATACTGTAAATAGTAACATAGTGAGGACAAGCTGTGCTACATCTGCTCTGCATGCTAACTAGATACTTTCCGAATACAATATTCAATTTCATGAAACCTTATTAAGTAACAAGTTAAGGCTACTCACATAGCAGTGTGGAAGAAAAATGAGACTTAGGGGTCGCACAGTCATCTGTCTTAAAACCTTTAAAGGGGTTATCCATGGGATATTCATTGTCTATGAGAATTTAGGCCCATTCAGCCAAGAAATTTTTGAGGTCAGGTGCTGATGTTGGATGAGAAGACCTAGCATGCAATTTCATCACAAAGATATTGAATAAGTATGAGATCAGGGTTGTGTGTAGACCACTTGAGATCCTTCACACTACATGAAAACTATGTCTTTATGGACCAGGCTTTGAATAGGGGGGCATAGTCATGCAAGACAAGCAAAAGATCTTCCCTAAACTGTTTCCACAAAGTTGGAAACATACAGTTGCCTAAAATGTCGTTATATGCTGAAGTATAAACAGTACCCTTCAATGGAACCAGGGGGTCTAGCCCAATCCCTGAAAAAACATAAATGTCAGTCAGGCATATCAGGAAAGCAGATAAGGGTCAAGTGAACAACAAAGACAAGATTGTAACAGGACCAGGTTGATGTAATACACCCAGTGTACGAGGGGGAGTCAAGTTAAAGTTAGAAAATGGGGTTTTATCAGAAAATAGAACGAACCTTCACAAAACTGATCTGGTCATTTCTTAATGTCATCTCCACCCTTCTCAATGCACTTGAGCCACCTGCCTGGCAGTGCCAGGAATCCAGCAGAATAAAAGGTTTTGTCTTGTCCTTGCCAACCACTTGTGCACCACTTTCTTCACATCATCATCTGTTTTGAATCGACGATCACCCAGATGTTCCTTTTTTAGCGGCCCAAAAATGTGGAAATCACACAGTGCCAAATCTGGGAAATCAGGAGTATGTGGCAATAACTCAAACTTCAGTTTCTCCAGACAAGCCTTGTTGTTCTTAGCAGTGTATGTGTCATTGTCTTGTAGCAAAAGGACTCCTCGAGACAGCAGTCCCCACCGCTTAGCATGGCTTTGCATTGGTCTCCAGAAAGTCACAGTAACTTGCACTAGTGACTGTGGTACCCCTCGGCATGTAGTGTTTGACAATAACTCAGGTGCACTAGTGGTGGCGAGGACAAGACAAAACATCTTATTCTGCTGGAATCCGGGCACTGCCAGGCAGGTGGCACAAGTGCTTTGAAAAGGGTGGAGACGACATTGAGAAATGACATGATCAGTTTTGTGAAGGTTCATTCTATTATATATATATATATATATATATATGTTACGGCCAAAACCAGAAATCAGCCAAAGCGGGAAGTGTTCGACCAAATTGGGAAATGGCCAATGTCGCTGTAAATTGACCTGCCAATGTCCGATCTTCTCCTCAGTTTCAGGATTTGGCCAGCCAGTTTGCGAAGTGGTATGGGGCAATTGGCCAAAGTTGGAAGAAAAAGGCATGAACAGCGATTTGTTGTGCACTTAGTAGTGCAATTGCATCGAGTGTAGCCTTGGCGGCTCTTGTCAAGAAAGAGGACGCCATTTGGTTGTTTCACAATAATTAAGATTAGGCATATAAGTAGGTTTCACATTTCTGTTATCACTTTAGCCCTAAAATAGTGGCTTAACATCAGAGACCTATTTTATTGACCTTAAGGTTAGTGTTTGGGTGAGGGGAAGGCCGTCTCAAGTGACGTCCGCTTTCTGAACAAGACCTGCCTTCAACAGTTTCTTGTGCAGAATGGAAAACTCACTTCTGAATCTGCATCTGAAATTTTTAAGCATCTTCGCACCTTGAGCGGGAAGTCTTACATCAGCGCATCAAATTTTGGCCAGGGAGTTCTTGCCACTTCACGAAATGGCTGGCCAGAGTAGCATATACACTGGTCATTTCTAGCAATTCGGACTTTGGCTAGACCACTCATCAAGAAGGCCGGCTGCTGTCTGGATGTAGATTTAGTACACATCCTTTGTGTGACATGTTTTCAAACAGTCACCAGCGCACAGCCCAAAGTCACAATCAGGAAACTAGAAGTGTGTTTTGTTGCACACTTTTCTAATAATATTTTTCTGCTGCTTGTGGATGAGAGGATAGAATGTCAATGAGTGATCCGCACTAACAATGTGCGCCTTGTGTTATTGTAGGCTACCACAGCAAAAGGCTTGGTGGCTTCTACATTTCCCCTGACACAATTGACAGTTGTTACATTGTGAAGAGTGCTTAAGGGGCTTTTTCTTGTCTTTCCAATTGATCACAATCATTTTACTTTTTTTGACATGCTGATCATTCATAGGACCACAATTATCAGCATATCACAGTGGTTTGGTCATACAGTGCTGTATGCATACGTTTCAACATCTGATGACCAATTAACAATGTCATTGCTATCGCTTGATTAAAATAATTGTTAAGCTTCAGTTTGTTCTAAAACTGGCTTTACAACTTTTTGTTTCCACGCCTTTGTATTTTGTTTGAAGGCTCCGTCCCACTTATGAATAATGATAAGTCACCATAGAGTGGCAGAACACACAGAAGCATTCATGATGTTTTTGCAGAATGGTGTTAGCAGCAGAATACTTATTCAGATTTAAGGCTGTACACTGGGTCATGGCAGCTTAGCCAGAGAGACACTCAGGCTTAACCCTCTTTACATCGAATTTCAAGTCTGAGTCTAATGGTTAAAACCAAGGAGGTCAAGGAAGAGTTTGTTGTGGGCATACAGCTCTTTTAGAAGGGCTTCAAAGTTCTTCTCTGTAGGCTGTGTTGCAGAAAATATTCAGCGAACAAAAAAGACATCCAATATTTCACTTGACACGTGGAGACGCACATACAGTTGTTAATGCAGCATGGAAGAATGAAGAAAGCTTAGAGAGCAGTGTTCTTTTCATTTAGGTGATTTACATAACGCATTTGAATCTGAAATATAAACGTCTATGCTTGGAAGTGTGTGTGTGTCTGTCTGTCCGGCCCAGAAGTGAGAGGTGGGGTTGAGGTAAGGGCTCCATCTCCGAGGAAACAGAAACACAAACTAGGCAAGCACATCAGCAAAATAGTATCCCTTTTACTTTTCCTCCTGCCGTTAATACACAAGTGATGTGAGCACGTCAGCAAAATGAAATCTCCTAGGAGAGAGATGCCCAAAGTTGTTCCTTTCAATTACCTCACATCTCTAAATCTCAATTTATTTCTGATTTTTTCAATAGTTTCTAGGTCCCAGGGCTTTTTACAGCATGGGCTTACACAGCTAGTATATTATAATTTTCACAAAATCAATGTGCACCTTGTGTTATAGTAGGCTACCATAGTGAAAGGCTCAGTGACTTCCACATTCCCCCTGAACTAAACAATGACAGTTGCTACATTGTGAACAGTGCTTAAGTGGCCAACATTTGTCTCGTCCTTCCATTTGATCACAATTAATTTAACTTTTTTCACTTGCTGATCCTTCACATGACCACAGTCACCGACATATTTCCATGCCTTTATATTTTGTTGAAGGATCCGCCCCACTTGTGAATATTGATGAGTTACCATAGAGTGGAAAAACACACAGAAGCATTCATGATATTTTTGCAGCACACTACTGTCCCGAGAGTTATTCAGGCTTAAAGCTGTACATCGGAAATGTGGAGACCCACGTGCAGTTGTTAATGCAGCATGGCAGAATGAAGAACTCTTGCAGAGCACTGTCTTTTCCTTTAGGTGCATTTATATAACACATTTGAATATATTATCATTTTCACCATTCATAATACAGATAAATGGTATATTCCAGAATCACTCCTTATATTATTAAAAATTATGACAAAGTCCCAAACTACTTAAACATATTAAGAATCAGGGGTGAACACTTGGTTAAAGAAAATAAGACTTCCAATATAAAAACTGATATCAGAGAATATAATATAAAGTAAAATGTGATGCATGACTGGCACCCTGCCCGGTGTTTGTTCCTGCCTTGTGCCCTGTGCTGGCTGGGATTGACTCCAGCAGACCCCCGTGACCCTGTGTTAGGATATAGCGGGGTGATTAATGGATGGATGGATGTTATGCATGATCTCTAATTTAACTCTTTTAGGGCTAATTTTTTTTTGTTTCTTATCTCCCAGGGCTGAATATTTTTCCAAAAACTAACATTTTTTACAAAAGAGCACAAAGCAATTGTTTAACATATCAAATCAACAAAAAATATTTACTTTTGACAAATGTTACTGTCTTGCATGTTGTATGAGCCTGCATACTCTATGATTTCACATACATATCACATACATTTTACAAAGTCTGATCTCGCTCAAAGCAGCCAATTTCAGTCATTGCCACATTGCACTGCTTACAATACGTGTTGCTTTGGTGCCTACTTTTCAATTGTCTGTTTCTCACATATATTGTTAGTGTGTACTGTAGAAAGACAAGTCACCCTTTTGCCATCGTGCCATTCCACTGCCACCAAGTTTTCTGCCCGCATGAAAACCGTATTGTCACCTCTTTTCATCTTCTGAAACTTTATGAACTTTATGCAATGCATTATAGCCTGGCTCACCCCATGGAATTTGCTTCTGTTTATTACAGAAGTGAATAAAACTTTGCAGCAGCAAGTACCTATCACCATGCTGCATAACCTGTCCAAAGCCACCAGGGGACAAAGCACGTTTGGACCAATGCTCCCTGAAGTTATATCACCAGTTCTGTCCCATCTCTATTTGTAATACCACAGCACGCTTCATCTCGTCTTTTGTTGTGCGTTTACACTTTGAAAAATGAGAATGTGATGCAAACGCAGACCGCGATTCAAAAAATTTCTCTGCCTACCTGTTTGTCTCGTCTGACGGTAGCTGAAAAGCAGCATCAGGAGAGAGCAGCCTGAAGTACAGTAGCTGATGATCTGTCGTGTCCAACAGCAAGCCATGCCGTCTTGTGAAGTCCAGCAGCCAGATCGGCTTTCAACGGATCAATGTCTGTGTATTTATCCCACGCGAACCTTGCCGTAGATGCATCGGCTGCGTGAAGGCGCTCAACTGGCAGCAAATCCGCTGGCGCGGCATCGGCTGGTGTTTGATCAGCTGATGCCGGCTTCTCACTCTCTTGCTCAATCTCCTGATCACTGTCAATAAAATCCGAGTCCGACTCCACGATAATGGGCAAAGCATTGTCTGCCGAGTGTTTTCTTTTCTGCACTCTCTTCACTCCCTTGTCACATGTCGATGCCATCTTGCCATTGTTTACATTTCGCAACTCACGCACACGCTAGGATTAGTTGCTTAGTCAACGAGTCCAGCATTCCTCCAAGCACAGAGGGAATGCCTGTGACGTGACAGTGAGATTTGTCGCCATTAACAGCTGATTATCGCCCTCAACCCCTCCTGTCGACAAAAGTCGACATCCGCCCTAAAAGAGTTAAATGTGCTGGTACAAACGTCCTAGGGTGTTCTAATCTAATAGGCTGGCAGTTTGAAGAACCTTTTCTCTTACAGCTTTCTCATTTTTCCTGGTTTTCCGGTCTATGACAGCCGTGTCAACAACCAGTTTATTGGTGGGTTTAGTGCTCTGTCTGGCCACGTGCTCATAGGTGAATAAGGAGTGCAGCAAGTGGCTCGGCACACCACCATTAAGAGTGCCGGTGTTGAGTATCAGTGTTGAGGTGAAGGAGAGTTTCCAGGTTTTGGTTTTTAATAAAATTGAAAACCTTTCTGAAAACATGGCATTGTAAGGCAGCATGGTGGCACAGCGGGTAGTGCTGCTGGCTCACAGTGAGTTAACCCCCTGGCTCCTTCCTGCATGGAATCTGCTCATTCTCCCTGTGTCTGTGCTGGTTTTGTCTGGGTGATCCCGTTTCCTCCCACAGTCTAAAGACACACCAGTTAGGTGACGTAGCCATACTAAATTGGTTCCAGTGTGTAAGTGGCATGTGTGTGTTGAACTGGCACCCTGTTGTGGAAGAATTTTAGGGTAACATAGCATTCATCTTTAAGAAATAGCATAAAGGGATAATAAATGTTGGAAACCAGATAAAGGTCAAGTGAACAACAAAATGTACAGTGGTACCTCTGGTCACGGCCGTAATTCGTTCCAAAACTCGTGATTTGGTCACGACCTGAATGTAATTTCCCCATAAGATTGTATGTAAATACAATTAATCTGTTCCAGACCGTACAAACTATTTGCAAATATATATTTTTTAAGCACAAAAATGCTTAATTATACCTTAGAATGCACAGTGTAATAGTAAACTAAATGTAAAACCATTGAATAACACTGAGAAAACCTTGAACAGAGAAAATTAAAATTGTAAGAGTTCACGCTAGAGCCTTACCAACTTCTCGCTGTTTTTTTATGAGTTTTAAGTGCAGGGAAAAAAAATCAAATGCCACTTCTCTTGCAAAACTTTTTAAACCATCCTCTACTGGCCTTAGATTCCTCACCTTCGCCACTCGAAGAAGGGTTTTTTTTCAGCAAATCACCATGAATCTTCCTGGCTTTCTCTCATGTGATCGCCTCGCTTACGCTATCCCCTGCAAGTTGTTTCTCGTTCAACCACACTAGCAACAATTTTGCTTGGTTAACATTGTAACTCATTCTGCAACATCAGCTGCTTTGTTTGACCCTGTATACACAAACAAAAGAAAATGGGAAAAGGACAATGGGAAATCATTGGCGTGTACGAACGCCAGTGTTTTTGTTTGCCACCAGAGCATGTGGTTGTGAACAGATGCAAAATTTTGGCAAAGTTTTTGATCGTAGCCCGATTGGTACTATTTGGACCAGGGGTTCTACTGTACACTGAAATATAAGAATTGGTTTAGGAAAAATACTGAGATGGTCAAGTAAATAAAGAATGTACCAGAGGAAAGGCCGATGTAATATACAAAATGAACTAAAGGATGACTAAGAGATGACTAAGCAGATGTCCTATAAACGAGAATGGGCAATCGTTACATGCACCGAAATTTCAAGGGTGCTGGCTCATCTCAAATGGTATAAGAAGAACCAGAATGTAATATAATAGACTTTTATTTGATATAAATCATTTGGGTGTAAACCAGTGAACCAACCAGAGTAAAATGTATGCACTGATAGACACTGTATGTAAATTCAACAGTTTATAAGCTGACCCTCTATTCTTTGTTTCTTTCATCATTCTGACCCGGCTGTAACAGACTTTTACTGAAGAATGCTCCATCCAAGGCATTTAGCTGAGGAGTAATTAAAAGATACCATGAACAGCTTTTCTCCTGCCTGATTACTCAATTGTCCTGTCAGAGGGTGTTTCTTTCTTTAATAAGATGTTAAATTTCAACCACACTGTCCAGGGTTTGCTCTTGTTTTGCACCCTACGCTAGCTGGGGTGGGCTCCATCAGACCTTCGGGACAAAGCAGTTTAGAAAGTGACTGACTTTGTCATTATCAGTTATTGAGTGTAGATTGACGGGCAGAAAAAGGCAGATTTATCCATTTCATACTAAATCTACAACATCATTTTCATGTCTCTGCCTGTTTTCCTTTTCTGGCTGAGATTCAAATTCACATTTTATTTCTCTTTTATTTTTGACTTTTTGACTTACTGTCCCTGTGGTGGGCTGGCGCCCTGTCCGGGGTTTGTTTCCTGCCCTGCGCCCTGTGTTGGCTGGGATTGGCTCCAGTAGACCCCCGTGATCCTGTAGTTAGGATATAGTGGGTAGGATAATGGATGGATGGATGGACTTACTGTTCATTATGCCACTGTTACATTTTTGATTATGTGCATTATTCTTTTTTTCACTTTGTTTCTGTATTTAAGATGCCTGTATTAAGTGCTATGTATTTTTTGGGTGGTCCCTGAAGAGACAGGGGCTCCTGACAATCACAGCCAGGAACCCCCCATCGCTCTATTCGTCCAGAGGGTCTCCCACAGTTCATTTCAGATGTGCCAGGGAGTGCCAAATTTACTTGTGTTTTACTGCACTTATTGTGATTAAAGATTTTTTGACTTCTTCCTCTGCTTTTGAGTTGTGTTTTTGGAACATCACCTTTCCGGCAACTCATTTATGGATTTTATGCTCTTTGGAATGTCTTAGTGAGACAGAACATTTTTTTGATAATAAATCTATTTTATTTATAAAGACTCTGTGTTTGCACTTATTACTAGCCAGGGTTTAACAGTGATATCGCCCTCTAGTGGACACTTTTAGAAGTACTTTTGTAACTTATTGGGACTTAGGTGCGTTGGAACTCCAAATCCTTAATAAAGTGTTGAGAAAGTGAAGGGGTCTGGGGGTCTAATGAACAGACATTGTTGTTTTTTTTTCATTTATGTTAATTCGTTTCTACTTTGTTTTTGATGTATTGGAACAAATCTGTATCCTCATATGTAATAGCTCTGTATTTAGTGAGCAGTATCATCTATTCATCAATTCTTGCCTTACGCCTTGAAAATTATCACAGTGGTCTGCGTCTGCACTCAGTGAGGCACATTGTCATTCAGTCAGTCATTTTCCAACCCGCTATATCCTAACACAGGGTCACGGGGGTCTGCAGGAGCGAATCCCAGCCAGCACAGGGTGCAAGGCAGGAACAAAACCCGGGCAAGGTGCCAACCCACCGCAGGACACACACGCTAGGGACGATTTAGCACCGCCAATGCACCTAACCTGCATGGCTTTAGACTGTGAGAGGAAACCCACTCAGACACGGGGAGAACATGATAAACTCCACGCAGGGAGGACCCGGGAAGCGAACCCAGGTCTCCTTACTGCAGTGCTTCTCAATTATTTTCTGTCATGCCCCCCTAGGAAGAAGAAAACATCTCGCGCCCCCCGCGCGACTATAAATAGTATCATTTGTCTATAAAATTGTTATAAGTACACCTCTGCATAACACTGTATCCTTATTAACGTATAAGAGAATAAAAAAAGAAAGAAATATGGACCAATTTACAACAAAGAATAGCTTTATTAAATGTAAGAGAAAAGATTTAAAGTGCATTCCAAATTCAAAAAAAATGTAAAAGAAAAATAAAAAAGCATGTTCCCCGAGGTCAAACGCGCCCCCCTTGACGGAGCAACGCGCCCCCCCCGGGGGGCACGCCCCACTATTTGAGAAACACTGCCTTACTGCGAGGCAGCAGCGCTACCCACCGTGGCACCGGAGGCACATTGTGCAAGGGCAAAATATTTTGTACTGTTCTATTGTATTTCTGAGGTGGCCATGATAGATTGGCCATCCATCCCTGTGAAGAGTTAGGATGTTCTCTCTGACGAGGTGTTACTTGTGTTCTGTGTTGTATTTACCCCATTTTTTGATGCCCATTGCACTCCTTACCTGCCTGGAAGGGGGTCTCTCTCTCTGATTTGCCCTTCCCAAAATGTTTTTCCCCCCAAGAAGATTTTTATTTTTGTGGGGGGGAGTTTTTTCTTGTCCTCTTAGAAAGTCAAGGGTGGGGAGCTGTCAAAACACCGCACCTGTTAAAGCCCATCGAGGCATTTCTTGTGTGATTGTGAGCTATACAATTCTTTCTAAATCCTCAGTAAACCTGTAAAATGGTAAGCCGTTACTCTTTTTCTTTTCTTTTTTTAAAATCCTGCTTTTAAAGAA
The DNA here is from genome assembly GCF_016835505.1 of Polypterus senegalus. NCBI lineage: Eukaryota > Metazoa > Chordata > Cladistia > Polypteriformes > Polypteridae > Polypterus > Polypterus senegalus. The sequence goes on along the minus strand of NC_053164.1, from coordinate 6,165,949 downwards.
TCCCCCATTTGCAGCTCTCATGCTTTTCAATCCAGGCCTTTATAGGCTAATACCCCATACAGTAAGTTCATTTCTCAGTGTACTTATAGGTGCAACCATGTGAAGCGCCTGCCATTCTGATGATTTACAGATTGTTTGAAAGTCAATCAATCAATCAATCTTTACTTTATGTTGAACTGTTTAGAGCCAGCACTGAAATAAAACACTTTTGCAGAGCAATTGAGTCACGGAATTACTGCAGGGCGCCTTTTTGTTGGCGCTCTAAACTAATCCCATATACTCGAGACTCATTGAGCTTTTAAATCATCTCACCAGAGTCTACGGAATCATACGCCAGCTCAGTCCTTGGATCCCCCCCGCTACCTACACCTGTCCTTTCAAGAGTGCCCTCACCTTCTTCAGCCTTCCAATTCCAAATACGATACGACAAACTCAATAAATAACGGTTTACTCTGTGCTGTTGGTTGCCTGCTGTGATTCTCAAATACTATACAGCAGTTAATTGCTAGAGCCATTTAAAAGGTCTAGAAAGTGCTCAAAGGAGCAGAACAGGCCCTCATTTGGTGATATCATTGGCAGAATTAACGCATTTGAGCAGTGATTACGTTCTGGCTGACAGACCTAGTTTGCTGTAATTGGGAAAGTTTAAGTAATCCCATTAAAGAAAACAGCAGAACACCGTTGGCTTAATCTGCTTGCTAATGGTGTTCACGCAGTGCCTACCTACGCTTCGTCTTACTTGATTGTTTGCAATGGGGCCTGGGCACTTTGTTCTATATGGAAGAAAAACTGTTGAAGAGAGAATAAGGTGCAGACGTGTATGTACATTATGTCTGATGAATAGCCAAGAGAATGGACAGCCATTCCGGCTGGGATGGAAGATAATTACTTGCCTGGACAGGAGGCCAGGATGGAAGGACAGACGAGCTGGCCGGCTGGACGAGCAAATGCTTTGTGCCTGGCTGGTATAATATAATTGTTGGACCAGTGGAAACTGGAAGACGGTGTGGTGTAGGGGGTCCACAGCTCAGATCAAAAAGGCCAGTTTTCTTTCAATAGATAATTAAAGAGGGGGTGTGGTAGTGTGGCACATCCGTGATTGAAGCCGGGAGCTGCTAATTGCCATACCTGAGCCACGTCCCCATAATAAGTAGGAGAAGCGTGAGGTGGAAAGAAAGAAAGGAGAGACCGGTAACCTTACAGAAGAACGAAAGATCTGGGGAGCGAGAGAACAGAATTGGGGGTGGTGCAGGAGAGTGAACGAGCCACCCAGCTAAGTAAAAGGAAGGTCAGCACGGTCGGGGGTTCCCGGATAGAGCAAGTGATCGGCGCTCAAGAGACGGATCACGCCCAATGACTATGTGGAGGAATGGGTACGATCGAGAAGGAGTCCACCTTAGGGATCTGAGGGACGACCACGTGTGCAAGAAGGACGAAGGGAGAAAACCGACCTGAGTGGAGACAGCTAAGATGGGGGTCGGTAGAGAGAGGACCACGGTGGCTGAAATCTCGTTGGTTGAGCAAACCATGGGTGAGCTGAAGAGACTGGGAAGGAGCTGTGTCTGGCTGGTGTAACCCCAATGTCTGCTGCTGTTTTAGTCTTGTGTTTTAGCCTTGTTTTAACCTTTTGGGATTTCGCTGTTTTTATGAATTATGTACTTTGAGATGCACTGCACGAATTTATTTGAATACTTTTGCTTTTGGTTTGGTTTTTAATAAAAGCACTTTGCACTTTTTGCACCATCCCCTTACTTTGTTGTTTCCTCACTGTCCAGCTCATCCGGTGACATTACCAATGGTGTCGGGTTCAAGAGCTCCCAAAATGGAGACGGGAGCCTGGAACAGAACCCACGTCATCACAGACTGAAGCAGTTTCATCCTCAGTACTGCTGCTAGCTGTGGTCCCAGTTTGGACACCCTCAAGGGTGCTTGGGTGTTGGAGTCTGGAAGTGTAAACCTGTTGGGGTCTCTGGGTGCTGGTACGAGGCTCTGTCAGGGGTAGGACCACCCTGCTTTCCATAGATGTGCTTCCAAAAGGACACACTGTGGCACCAGAAGAATTTCCGAGTCTGGCTTGACAAGAAACCTGCACAAAAAGCAGATGGTGACACTAAACACAGTCAGAGCGACGGTGATTTATTTATTTTTTTTCGTGGAGATTCCAAGAAGGCACCCAGTCTTGGGCCGACCCGCACACACTCATAAGCAGAGACAAAAACCAACAGGTAATAAAACAATTAAACAATGTATTCAACACTAATAGACAAAATATAACGACACGCTAAATAATCCCACCCCAGTCCCCTTATGGCAAAGTACAATAAACACAAACAAACCACAACAAAAAACACTCAAGACAATGTCCTTATACAGTCCAATACAGAAAAAGCAGGTGAAATGATATGGTGTGAAGATGACAATCCCAAAAACAGCTTCCAGAGAAAATGAGTGAAACGGTCCTACTGGTAGTCTTGAGCGGTGAGGAGTGAGATTTCCAGGTGCGCTCCTGTTGAAGACACATGACAATTAATTCACCACTATAAACATGACAGGCAGGCGTGATACAGTCCATTGATCCTAACGGGAAATGATCCAGGGTACAATTAACTTTTCAGACGACACGTAGGACAGGATGCACAAAAACACCAATCTCCTTTTGCTCGGTCAGGCCCCCCTTCTAATCTTTCCCACTGGCCTCTTTCGTCCCCAGCAGCCCCTATTTCTGTTTCCGTCATCCCATGCGGGTAACCCCCTTGGGCAGCTGGGAAGTGAAGTTCTCCCCACGGTAGCACTGCTACACACTCTTGGAGAAAGAAATTGATTCATTTGTTTGTATTGTGACTGATCCTCACAAGGGTGAATACTATAAGGATGCTTTGGTTTAATAAATCTCTTTTATTTAAAACCAGAAATGTGTTGGGCATGACTGTGTCTGAAATTTGGTACTCAGTGGCGTCCCCTGGTGGTTACCCTGAACACATCTAGGAAATAATCTCCCTGTCCTGCAGTCACATCCACCTACCTGATATACAGTACCTTATCAATAGTGAAAATGGCTGCAAAAACAAAAGCAAATGAGGTAGAAAATACAAAACACTACAACTTAATTTTTGTGTATAACTCTTTTCACTGAGTGAAGGCACAGAACTCAGAGAACAATTCTTAGTTAATTAAAAGCTATACTAATTACTAAGTTCTCCTGTCCAAGGTTTATTCTGCCTTGCACCCTATGCTAGCTGGGATAGGCTCCATAAGACCTCCAGGACAAAGCGGTTTAGAAAGTGCCTTTTCTTCGCCCCCCATCATGACCCTTTCCTGGATTAAGTGGGTTAAAAAGTGACTGACTGAATAATTACAAGTATAGAACTGGTACAGATGAGGTGTGATCAAAAAGTATGGTGAATGCTGATGCAGAGCACCATCCAAGAACAACGCAAAACAATTCAATGCCGGTTCTGAGCCTAGAACTTGTTTGATACTGTCAGTCGTTTGTGAGCCACTGTGGAGTTCAAGTGTGTTTATCAAGTTTGTCATTAATAATGGATAATAATGTGGACTGCTTTGTGCCTGCCTATCATATGAGTACTGTGTTGGATTGTTTCCCTATTGGAGGGAGTGCTTCCAAACTCATCACCCCTCAATGCATCAGGATTACTTTGTCGGTCAAGATGACCTGATCTTGTCAAAGTTGTTCAAATGTTCTAATGAATGCAGGCTGCTTACTTGAAGCTGAGCTTTGGCATCACAGCCATGTTCAGCAGACCCTCCTGCATGCTGTATGGAGTCGGCTGTACTCACCGTCTCCACCGTACTGCTCCGGCTGGAGATTCCAGCGTTGCTCCGTCTCGTTGTCGCTAACTTCTTCAGCGCCGCGAGCGCCTTCCTCTCCAGTACCAGCACTTCAGCCCGGATGGCACGTAGCATCTGCAATACACGCCTCCAGCTCCGCCAGTGCAGCCGGCAAAGACAGGAAGTTAACCGACGCGGAGCCTACCTGTCTGTCAGCCTCCGACGCTGGCCCAGTCCAATGATGCAGTTCTGTGCACTGAAACCAGGATCCAGCTATTCGCAGCCCCTGACATTTTGCAAAGTCAAGGAACATGGCGCCACTTTAACCATGGTCACCAGACCCATGGAGACTGAGACAATCCTCATAGCCAGCCCTGTCAGTGCCAGTGGCTGCATTGAAGTCACCCATGACCAGAGGAGTGTCACCTCGCGGGCACCCATCAACCACAGAGCGAAGATGCGAATAAAATGTCTCCTTACCTAGATATCACTCACCGCGGTCAGAGCATACACTGAGACAACAGACAAGGCACTCAGGGAGTGCTGTAATCTGAGTCCCATAATACGCTCATTGAAAGGAGTGACATCAGACATCATCAGAAGAAGCCAATCCGCTACAGCAACAACCTGGGTATGACGTTAAACTTCATCCGGCCCTGCAGGTGGTCCTCCAACTTGCAGGGTAATCATGGGGGATGGTGGCAGGATTGGCACTCCAGCCACAGTAAAAAAAAAACTGACACAGCTCCGAGACAACAGACAAGACTCCTCTTTGCTTTCTGCTGGAGTATCTCTGCTGTAGCCACCCATATGAAGGCTGCTAGCGTCATGAAGGGGATGGGGGAAATCTCTCGGGAGCCCCATCCTCAGAATAGTTGAAACCGTTGGAGAGCCAAAGGGGTCAGGTCTGTTGGGGATTGTAAATGGTGTGGTGCTGAGGCGTTGCCCGCTGCATGACAGCACTCGGGTACCAATTTGAGGCGGCCCATACAGGTAGGCGCATGGAATGTCTTGTCTCTCCTGCAAGATGATCATCTTCCTCTGCTGTCGGAGGAGCAGCATAAACTCCGCATTTCAGTGGCAGCACTCTCCAAGGTGTGCAGGTCAGGGACTGGCCAGATCTCTGTGGGTGGATACACCTTTTATTGGTCTGGTCGCTCTGATGGCTGTCATGCTCATGTAGAAATGACAACACTTTTTTTTTTCATGGTCCACCTCATTTTAGGGCACCATAATGTTTGTGACAATTGCCGTCACAGGTCTTTGTGATTCCTCCGGAGGGTTTCATTGATTCATTAGTTAACTCAGCTTGCTTATACCCTGTGGAGTCTGGGGTTGGCATTGTTCAACATGAGGACAAGAGCTGTGAAAATGAGAGTCAAAGAAGCCATTATGAGGCTAAAAAACAAGAAGAAAACCATTAGAGACATCAGAAAAACCTCAGGATTACCCAACTCAACTGTCTGGAATATCACGAAGAAGAAATAACAGACTGGTGAGCTCAGTAATCACAAAGGAACTGGTAGGCCAAAGAAGACCTCTACTGCTGATGACAGAAGAATCCTCACTATGGTCAAGAAAAAGCCACCAAACGTCTGAGTGAAAGATCAGAAACAGACTTCAGGAGGCCGATGTAGATGTGTCAGAGATGACTATTTTCAAAAGGCTTCATGAACACATCAGGCACACTGCAAGATGTAAATGTCAAAAACAGGAGGGCCAGATTATAGTTTGTGAAAAAAGCCTGCAGAATTCTGGGAAAAGGTCTTGTGGACAGACGAGACAAAGATGAACCTCATCAGAGTGATGGCGAGATCAAAGGGTGGAGATCAAAAGGAACTGCCCAAGATCCACAGCAGACCACCTCATCTATTAAACATGGTGGTGGGGGTGTTATAACGTGGGCATGTATGGCTGCCACTGGTCCTGGCACACTTCTCTTCATTGATGGTAGAACTGCTGATGGCAGTGTCACAATGAATTCTGAGGTGTGTAGAAACATCTGATCTGCTCAAGTTCCAGCAAATGCCTCCAAACTCACTGGATGGCGTTTCATCCTTCAACAAAGGTAAGAGCCAAACAGATTGCTGAGGCAACACAGGAGATTTTCAAAGCTAAAACATGGAAAATTCTTGAATGGCCAAGCCCTGATGTGCTTTCAAAGTGTTTCTTTCATTTTTTTGAGCAGTTTACATTCTTGAAGACCAAAGTAATATTTAGGGCTGCGATATATCTAAGACATTGTATGTTGTTTGTGCCAATGATAAGTAAGCGTCTTAAATTGTTAGGGAGTGACGGGCTGTGCATGCGTCATTCGTACGGCACTTATGTAGTTAGGGTCTGTGTGTCTGTGGAAGCATAAGTTTAATATGTCACTATGCTCTGTGCAAATATATCTTATAAATCTGTTTTTTTTTTTCTGCTCACATTCACAACTGAGACATAGCCGGATTAAGCACAGGGGCACACGCAGAACTGCCAGGCATGCAGATGGATTAGGACCAGTTGTCACAGTGGTAACACTGCTCCCGCATGGGTCTGCAAAGATGGCATAGTGGATAAGCCACCACTTAGCAATGGCGAGGTAACAGATTCAAATCCCGCATTGGCTCTGCATTTAGCGTTTTGAGTAGTGAGCTGCTTATTATTATTATCAATGTCAATGTCAACTTTATTTATACAGCACATTTAAAACAATATATGAATGCTGTGGCCAAAGTGCTTTACAATAATAGAATTTAAAAAAACATACAATTAACACGAATAACATAAGTAAAAATAAAATAAATGATAAATAGAAGTAATGTTACAAAATCACAATGAAGAAACCATCAGTATTACTGAAGGTCACGGAAAGCAAGTGAATAGAAATGAGTCTTTAATCTCGTTTTGAATTGTAGACGACTCCTTTATGTGATGAGGTGAAAAGCTCCACAGGCAAGGAGCAGCAGCTGCAAATGCTCTGTCCCCCTTAGTTTTACACTTAGTATGAGAGACAACAAGCGACAACTGACCAGAAGATCTAAGCACTCTAGATGGCTGGTGTAAAACACACAATTCGGATAAATAGGCAGGAGCAAACCCATGTAAAGATTTAAAAACTAGCAACAAGATTTTAAAATCAATTCGAAAACTGACAGGCAGCCAGTGTAAAGAAGCTAAAATAGAAGAAACTGAATCAGACTTTCTTGCCCCAACCAGAAAGTGAGCGGCAACATTCTGGACCAACTGTAACCTGCGTATCAGGGATCTGCTAATCCCAGAATACAGCGACTTGCAGTAATCAAGGCGAGAGAAGATAAAAGCATGAGTAGCTTTCTCAAGATCCCTAGAAGATAAAAAGGCTCGATCTTACCTAATAGACAAAGCTGGAAAAAGCAACTCTTGACTACAGAATTAACTTGTTTCTCAAAAGAGAGGTTACTGCCAAAGATAACACTAAGAGTGCGGACTTGAGGTTTGCAAAAGAATGAGAAAGAGCCAAGAAGTCCAAGACCAACTTGGGCTTTAGCTGATGGACCCACTATAAGCACCTCCATTTTATTTTGATTAAGATCAAGAAAATTATTAGCCATCCAGGATCTTAGTTCAGACAGACAGTTGTGCAGTTGATTTGTTGCAGAGTTGCAGACGGGAATATAAACCTGAGTATCATCAGCATAGCAGTGAAAAGAAATGTTAAATTTCCTAAAAATATCTCCAATAGGGTGAAGGTATATAGAGAATGACATAGGACCCAAAATGGATCCCTGAGGAACACCACATTTAAGAGGAGCAGTAGACAAAAACATACATGTGAGTCTGTAACATCTCATGTAAATTTATGGTACTTCTAAAGGAAGTTACTTTTCCTCGCACATGGACATTCATATCAACATGTCATTTAAATGATGTTTTTTTATTCAGTTTTATTCATGAATTCTTGAATAAAACTTAATTTGAACGAATTTATTTTAATTAGATTTGGACTTTTCAAAACAAGAAATCAAATGACATGTTAATGTGAATGTCCGTGTGTGAGGAAAAGTAACATCCACCATAGACACTGTGGTGTCTGTTTGCTCAACAAGACACCAACAAGAAATGATTGAGCTGCGTTTGTGAGTCTCCTTTTATCCCTTCAGAACTAACTTTTACAAGTACCATAAATTTATGCCGACTGTTGCAGACTCAAATCAAATGTATGTTTTAATCATCTAATAGTAACAATATTAGAGGCTCATTACTCCAAACGGTAAATGTGAAAATAACCTGGGATCAAACCCACAACCCCTTGATTATAAGACAGTAGTCCTTACCTCCGGGTCCTCCCTGCATGGAGTTTTCATATTCTCCCCGTGTCTGCGTGGGTTTCCTCCCACAGTCCAAAGACATGGAGGTTAGGTGCATTGGTGATTCTAAATTTTCCCTAGTGTGTGCTTGGTGTGTGTGTGCCCCCTGCGATGGGCTGGCACCCTGCCAGGGGTTTGTTTCCTGACCTGCACCCTGTGTTGGCTGGGATTGGCTCCAGCAGACCCCCATAACCCTGTAGTTAGGATATAGTGGGTTGAATAATGGATGGATGGATGAGTCCTTACCTCTGCACCATCTAAACTGACACGGGTAACTCATATCGATTGAGAGTTGGACTTCACTTTTTACACATTGCCAGTAACATGTATATTGAGCAATTTTTTTTTGTGTTGGTTAAATTCTTTAATGTAAGTGCACTTGTTTTGTTATACCTTTTGTGAAAGTGTTTATTTGATATTTGGTCTTCAATCTTCACATATTATACACTTCACATCAACAATTTGTCAATTATTACTATAGCATGAAAAAAGTTTCTGTTTTAGCTATGCATTCAACATTTCTTGCCTCACATTTCCTGTCATCCTTCATTTACCCAGATCGTTGTAGACACAGAACACACATGAAATGTATGTATTCCAAATAACAATATATTATTTACCCTGTACAATTCCAGACACCTCACTCCTAAATACAGAGACTTGAGCTCTGAGAATTTTTTGCCTGACTCGATTTCGGCTACAACGGTGGGGGGTGATTGGACAGCCGGGTGCTTGCTGCTTGTGCTGATTGACACATTTGCAAAACAAAAGACGCTGATAAAGAGGTGCAAAGGAATTTAAGGTTTACTGGGATTACGAGTTTTTTCATAGGCTTCAGGGATTCTAGTGTTAACACACGCTCCATAGCCAAGAAAGTGCAGCAGCATCTCCACATCTTTCAGCGGCTTAAGAAATCAAGACTACCTCCCTCCATCCTCACCACATTCTACACAGGCACCACCAAGGGCATTCTAACAAGTTTCATCACTGTTTGGTTTGGAAACTGCAGGGTCTCTGACCATAAGGTAATAACAACAAATAGGAAGCACTGCAGAAAAGGTCATTGGGTCCTCTCTGGCCTCCACTGAAGACATCCTTATAAAGCGGTGTATCTGCAAAGGCTACAACATTGTGAAAGGCCGCTCCCACCTCTCCCACAGTCACTTTGTCCCACTTTCATCTGGTGGAAGGAATTGTAGGACCACATTTGACAGGTTCTGCAACAGTTTTTACCCCTTGTCTGTCAAGACTCTGAACTCTGGGCTGCCACTCACCCTCAGATCTTCCCTTAGTATTCATATCCAGTACATTTGTTACACTTGTCGCCATTGTTGGTTTTTTATTATTAATTTTACTGTTATTATGAATTATTTATTACTTTCTATTTCAAATTATACTTCTATTCCTTACCTATTTCTTATTTATTTATTGTAGTCTAATAGAGTTCTTTACCTGTCCTGAACTTGCCCTGTGTTATATGTATACCACTTGCACTTGACTTATAGTTTTCATCCTCTTTCTCTGTTTGTTTAGCATTTCTTTGCTCAGAGGTTGGTGTGCTTGCTGCTTCATGAGCAGCTCTTGTTTTCTCCACTCTAAGCGGCCCACTTCTTTTCTTCCGTCTGCATCTTTTCATGTTAAAACTGATTAAGTCAGTGTTTTTGTTGCAATTAGTTAGTACTCTTTTCTTAATTTTTTACTTAAGCTGGCACTAAAGTGTTCAATCTGCCTCAACAATGATTTGAGATATGAAGAGGTGGGGAAGTGACAGCGAAGGTGGTAGGGATGAGAATGGCACCCATACACATGCACCTGTGGTAAAAGGCACTATATTGCGCCCGACCCAGCACAGACTGACCCAGAGGCACATGTAAAAGCACAAAGACTTTTATTTTTCTTCACCTGTGGGGCATGTCTTCCTCGTGAACCCCACAGGCAATACACAGCCTCAAAAGCACTAAAGGCAACACAAAACACCTCCTCTGGCACCACCACTACTCCCAGGCAACCTCGTCCTCTTCCTCTTCCTCCCGATTCTGTCTCCTGAGTGGTGGATGCTGGCTCTTTTTATAGCCCACCCGGAAGTGCTCCAGGTGCTTGATCACCTGTTGCTGATTGCACTTCGGGGTGGGGCTGTAGAGTTGTCCATGTTTGCTCCGGAATACATGCAGCACCCCTTGGTGGCCACCCCAGATCCCCACAGCATTGTGGAGAACTCCATCTCCCATGGAACCCTGCGGGAAACTGAGGCACCAACGTCAACCAGGGAGGCTGTCACCAAGCATCCCGGGGGAGATACTAAGGAGCCCATGGCTGCTCCCCCAGAACATAAGTAGAAGGGGTGTCCCGGCCGAGCATGCCCTGCTGCTCACTGCTGACATCATTCCATTAGCATCACACTTTGTTAGCACTTATTTAAAAGAAATTCACATTCTATTCTGCTATTCTTGGCTTTGCAGCCACAGGCAGGAAATTGAGGGAAATGAATGTGATGTGAATCCTAGACAGTTCATATGAAAAGCAAGTGTGAGCAGATGACACTCAAAGGTTGTTATTCCCACTGGATATCAAAATGTTTTGCAAAAGTGTAGTGTTAAAAGAAAGTGGCAAAAATTAAGGCAGGATAATCTGTGAGGAAAGAAACTGAAAAGTTGCAAAAAACAAGACAGAGTTACTTGAAGTTGATAAATCATGTGTCAAAGAGAAGCTAACTGATGTAATTTAAGTGTAAGGACTAAAACAAGGCAACTGACTAGAAATGGGGTACTCAACTCTGGACCTGGAGGTCTGCAGTAGCTGCAGGATATCATTCCAACCACTTTCTTAATTAGAAGTCAGGCCTAGCAGATAATGAAACTTGGTATTTAATTAATGGCTCGCTACTGTCTTCATTCTTTTCAGACAAATCTTTATCACATTGTAAATTTTTCTTTTTCTGGGAACGTTATCCATATGTGTTGTGGTCTGGAACAGATTTGCACCTCTTGGTCCTTTTCTTTCTCTTGTATTTCGAAACATTGTATTAATACAATGTGCGTTGAAACTGGGAGTCCTCTACAGCGCATCTTCAACCTGAGCCTGGAACAGGGGAGAGTCCCGAGGCTTTGGAAAACATCTTGTATCACTCCTGTCCCAAAGGTATCACGTCCTAGTGAGCTGAATGACTTCCGGCCTGTTGCTCTGACGTCACATCTGATGAAGACCATGGAGCGGCTGCTGCTTCACCACCTGAGGCCACAGGTCCGCCACGCCCTTGACCCTCTGCAGTTCGCATACCAGGAGAAGGTGGGAGCGGAGGATGCCATCATCTATATGCTACACCGATCCCTCTCCCACCTGGACAGAGGCAGTTGTGCTGTAAGAATTATGTTTTTGGACTTCTCTAGCGCCTTCAACACCATCCAACCTCTGCTCCTTAGGGATAAGCTGACTGAGATTGGAGTAGATTCACACCTTGTGGCATGGATTGTGGACTATCTTACAGACAGACCTCAATATGTGCGTCTTGGGAACTGCAGGTCTGACATTGTGTGCAGCAATACAGGGGCACCACAGGGGACTGTACTTTCTCCGGTCCTGTTCAATCTATATACATCAGACTTCCAATATGACTCGGAGTCCTGCCACGTGCAAAAGTTCGTTGATGACACTGCTATTGTGGGCTGCATCAGGAGTGGGCAGGAGGATGAGTACAGAAAGTTAATCAAAGACTTTGTTAAATGGTGCGACTCAAACCACTTACACCTTAACATCAGCAAGACCAAGGAGCTGGTGGTGGATTTTAGGAGGCCCAGGCCCCTCATGGACCCTGTGATCATCAAAGGTGACTGTGTGCTGAGGGTGCAGACCTATAAATATCTGGGAGTGCAGCTGGATGACAAATTGGACTGGACTGCCAATACTGATGCTCTATGTAAGAAAGCTCAGAGCAGACTTTACGTTCTGAGAAGGTTGGCATCCTTCAACATCTGCAGTAAGATGCTGCAGATGTTCTACCAGACGGTTGTAGCGAGTGCCCTCTTCTACGCGGTGGTGTGCTGGGGTGGCAGCATAAAGATGAAAGACGCCTCACGCCTGGACAAACTTGTTAAGAAGGCAGGCTCTATTGTAGGATTAAAGTTGGACAGTTTAACATCTGTGGCAGAGCGACGGGCACTAAGCAAACTCCTGTCAATCATGAAGAATCCATTGCATCCACTTAACAGGATCATCTCCAGGCAGAGGAGTAGCTTCAGTGACAGACTTTTGTCACTGTCCTGTTCCACTGACAGACTGAGGAGATCGTTCCTCCCCAACACTATGCGACTCTTCAATTCCACCCGGGGGAGTAAATGCGAACATTAATTTTATTTTAATTCTTTTCATTTTTATTACTATTTAATTTAATATTGTTTCTTTGTATCAGTATACTGCTGCTGGATTATGTGAATTTCCCCTTGGGATTAATAAAGTATCTATCTATCTATCTATCTATCTATCTATCTATCTATCTATCTATCTATCTATCTATCTATCTATCTATCTATCTATCGTCTTCTCCTAGCCTCATAATGGTGTCTCGTAAGAAACTTCTCTCATCAGCAGTGATGACGGAGTGAGTCTGTCTTCAGGCCGTGAAATTGAAATTGTCAGTGAAACCGAAAGGAAATTCAAAAGTGACACTCATGTCACTCGCGAATGTGCAGTGTGCTGTTCATATTATTATTATTATTATTATTATTATTATTATTATTATTATTATTATTATTATTATTATTATTATTATTATTATACTTTATACAGTACACTTCTGACTTTTTACTTTTTACTCTATCTATTATATAGTGCCTTTCATATCTATCTATCTATCTATCTATCTATCTATCTATCTATCTATCTATCTATCTATCTATCTATCTATCTATCTATCTATCTATCTAATACATATTCTCTGGTATCAGCTACTATTCTACCCTGCCTAAAATCATCAATCATCAGTGCTTTAGAAATAAACGCTGTTATCTTTTGTGGACGTGGCTGCCATTTCTTTCAATGTCACATTGACTGCAGTAGTATTGTCATAACTGAGAGTGTTAGACGCCATGTGAAGCCAGCATTGCTCACTTTATACCATCCTTGTAACAGATTATGTTTGCTTTAACAATAGAATTACCAAAGCTCACAATAAAACTCGTAAATCCAGCCCATTTTAAATCCCTTCGCACCTCTCAGTCAGCGCCTTTTGTTTTGTAAATGTGTCAATTAGCACAAGCAGCAAGCAGCCTGCTATACCATCACCCCCATTGCTGCAGAATCAGCAAAAACCTTTCCCTGCTCAGGTCTTGTTTATGAAGGAGTCAGGTACCTAGAGCTGTATACGCTAAAAAATATACCGTTATTTGGAACACATGCATTTCACGCGTGTTCCGTGTCTACAAAGATCTATGTAAGTGTAGGATGACAGGAAATGCAAGAAATGTTGAACACATACCTAAAAGACAAACTTTTTCCATGTTTTAGTACTAATGACAAAATGTAGACATGAAGTGTATAATGTGTGATGACTGAAGTCCAAATATCAAATAAGCACTTTCACAAAAGGCATAAATATAACAGTGTGCTTTTAGTCAAGACTATAACCGAAAAAAAAGAAATCGGGTTAGTGTGGATTGTTCTGGTAACTTCTTTGGTAGTGGTAAGAGCCGCTGCGTCCTATTCAAAGGGTCGCCGGTTCAAGCCTCCCCGCGTGTCAAAATAAACATTTTGAGTAGAGAGCTGCTCTTATTGTTGCTATTATAAAATAAAAACATACATTTGATTTGAGTCTGTAACAGCCGCTGTAAATGTATGGTACTTGTAAAGGTTAGCATTTTTTTTTTTATTCATTTTTATTCTCTCAGTTGTATTCACGCTTTCCCCGATCTGACACTGCTGTTTTCAGATAAAGACGTGCTATAACAGAGGTGAACTCTGATGATGACGAGGGTTCTACATCGGACAAAGAGAACAGGAGCACCCCCCCCAAGAAATGTCCACTCACATATAAGAACAACATAGCTGCACCAGGTATAAAGGCGAAAGATGGTACCGTTTGGACGCACCCAGAGGTCAGGCGTCACCTTGCCAGTCGGTCTGCCCCACACCTGTCCTTCAACGAAACAGCATGGCTTACAGAGCTCGCCAACATATCGTGCAAAGTCCTGTTTGTGATTATGTTTTGTGATGGTCTTTACATAAGAAAGATTTATATCTTACTTATATAAAAACCAGATCAAATGTTATTTACCTTGATTTATTTACTTGTCTTTCTCCAGCATAAAGATACAAGTAAACTGCAGAGCTTCCTGTGTTTGATCGACAAGGGCATGCTCACAAATTACACGTGAAATGCCAGGGAAAATGCCTGCTGACACTTCAGTATGCGAGCAATGGTGCAAGAATGCAATCAGACGTCTTTTTTGGGCACATACACCGTCAGATCTAAAGAGTACTGAAGAGTCCATAGCTGCAGGTGGAAGCTCCTGTCGGACTTTTGCAGTCACTGTACTTTGTATATAAATGTCAGATCGAATGATATTTACCTTGATTTATTTACTTATCATCCTACAGTGTAAAGTTGCATGTAAACTGCAGAGCTTCCTGTGTTTGATTGACACAGACATGCTGACACAGTACATGTGCACTGAAGTGACTTTAGCTGCAGGTGGAAGCTCCACACAACTGTCTTTATGGTCCTGACTTTGTCCAAAAACGGTTTCATAAGCCTTATGACCATAGTCTTGGAAAGTCTTTCTCTCGTGGGGTGACTGGGATCTTTTCCTGAATAAGGTCAAACACAGTTGCATAGGGTGTGACAGGAAAGGGCTCCCTCTTTGAACTGCCTTTCCCAAGGTTTCTTCCATTTTTTCCCTACAAGGGTTTTTTTTAGGAGTTTCTCCTTTCTTCTTAGGGAGTCAAGGCTGGGGGGCGGTCAAGAGGCAGGGCCTGTTAAAGCGCATTGTGGCACTTCTTGTGTGATTTTGGGCTGTACAAAAAATACATTGTATTGTATTGTATAAACCTAGGAGCTTATTCTATACGTAAGAAAGCATAGCACAGAACCAGTTCCTCCATGTGGAAAGGGTGCAGATCTTCACATTCTTGGAAACCAACATTTCAGAGAATCTTTCCTTGTCTGAGAATACCACAGCAATGGTCACAAAGCGCAACTAAAACTACACTTTCTGATAAGACACTCACAGTAGCAATTTGTTCTGAGGAAATTTGTCCACATTGTGGCATGCAGCTGGGGGTGGTGCCCAGCCGGGATGCCCAAGAGGACCAGAAGAGGGCTTGTGCCTCCTCCAGACCACGAGGGGGCGACCGCCCTGGTTGCGTTGGAGAGCTTGGAAGCTCAACCCTGTAGGGGCCCATGGTCAACACCAGGGGGCACCCCAGTGCCTGGAGAGCCCTGGACCTCAGCACTTCTGCCACACCCGGAAGTGCTGTGGGGAAGAAGACTGGGGACACCCGGAGTGCTTTCAGGTGCACAGCCGGCACTTCCACCACACAGGGGAGTGTCCGCAGAGGAGTGTCGGGAAGCACCTGGAGCCCATCCGGGCTTGTATAAAAGGGGCCGCCTCCCTTCATACGATGACTGGAGTCGGGTGGAAGTGGACGAGAGTCTTGCTGGAGAGGAGTGGAGGCGGCCTGAAGAAGGCAGGCACTGGAGAGAGAGGCCTGGACTTTGGGGAATTGGTGCTGGAGCACTGGGTTGTGCACCTGACTTGTAAATATTAGAATAATTAAAATGTGTGTGTTGGGTGAGAAAACATCCATCTGTCTGTGTCCGGGGCTCGTTCCACAACATGCAGTCCCCCAAAGTCTAGTTCATTTAACTATTGTGATTAGTCTGTGCTGGGCCAACCAAACCATGCCCTGGCCCGGTTGGAAGAGGTGTGCCCAGGTACAGTACAGTAGGATTTGGGAACAGCATGATCACTAAATGTGTGTATGGAAAACAAACAGAGTCAGATGTTGCAATTCTCATTTCATTTGATACCATCTGAGTTAAAAACAGGTTTTTATTCTCACCTTACAGAAAGACGTCGTTACACACATGCGAGTAGGAGGGAGCTGTATGGACCAAGTGGGAGTAATCCCATGCCAGGCCAGGGGGTGGTGGGGTGCGCTAAACCTTCTTCTGTTGTCTCTGCAGACCAAACACAGGAAAACCTGCCTGATTTAACTTTGAGGATGTCACTTCCAGTTCCGGTACCCAGTCGTGTGTCACTTCTAGTTCCGCCACCCAGAAGCACGTCATTTCCGTTCCTGGCCTAGTAAAGCCACCAAGTTTGCAACAATGGTTCAGTTCAGCCTGGAACTCGACAAGTGTACATGAGTGTCCTTTTTTCAATTACTCATTTACAGCCAGGGACAACATATGGGTGGCTTCCTCAAACCTTTTTCTTGTGTTGAGGCTGATTATTTTCACAACGTGAATTATAACGGGGCTGGCACCCTGCCTGAGGTTGGTTTCCTGCCTTGCACTCTGTGTTGGTTGGGATTTGCTCCAGCAAACCCCCATGACCCTTTAGTTAGGATATAGCGGTTGGAAAATGGATAGATGGATGAATTATAGCTGGCAGGAAAAGCTGCAAATTCCTCCCTTAACATCATTTGTGTCCATAAAAATCTTCTCGTACGTGGAGCACGATTATCAGCAAAATGCTATGCTGCACACTCAATAAATCTGTAAGAGGGTAGAGTGTTATCCTAATCTACGCGACTACAAAAATGCGACAAAATAAGTAAAGTCATTTTGACATGCATGTTGTCACTCTGTGTTTGGATCTTGTTTTGGCTTTACACAAAGTCGCAGAATCCTGGTTGAAAGCATGCCCAGGGCCAAGTAGGGAGGGGGGACAGTACAGAAAAAATGGGCCTAGTGTGAGTACACATTGAGAGTGCTCAGGAGAAACAACTTGGAGCAATTTCAAATGGTGGCTTTTAATTGTTCAACCATCGAGAACATCCTGGCATACTGTTTCACAGCATGGCACACAGGGTGCACGATAATCGACAAGAAGGCCCTGCAGAGAGTCATAAACACACCACAAAAAAATCTCAGGCTGTTGTCTGCCCTCCCAGGAAGATACTGCCCACTCCCGCTATCTCACCAGAGTCACAAACATCATTAAGGGTCATTCACACCCTGGTCACCACCTTTTTGAATGGTTGCCCTCTAGTCGGCTTTATAGATCCTTGAAAGAACGGAGAGATACAGATGTAGATTCAGAAACACTTTCTTTCCAATGGCCATAAATTCATTGAACAAAAACAAGCAAATTATGGCATTTTTTTAGTCAGTATTGGGAAATAGACTCATACTTACCACTGTTGCTCTTGTGCAGCTACTCCCCAGAGGAATGGAATTATTTTATTGTACTGGTTCCATTGTTATTTTATCTCAGGTTTTTTTTAGCTGTATTTTTACATATAATATTACTGTGTTTTTTTCCCTTGCTTGTATTATGTGTTGCAGCATTGTTTGTGTTTCACGAAAAGTAGTGTCGTCTTTGCTTTTTGTAGCCCGTTGGAGAGGTGCTCATAATTCCCTTGTAATGATTTTACAGTGACAATAAAGGCTTTCAATTTAATTCAATTCAATACAAAAGTATAAATGAAAGCCCATTAGATGGAGAGCTCCTGATTCCTTTATGATATGCACCTCATTTTTAACTGATGGCTGTTTATTAAGCGGGAAGGCACGGCGGTGCTGCTGCCTCACAGTTAGGAGACCCGGGTTCGCTTCCCAAGTCCTTCATATGTGGAGTTTGCATGTTCTCCCCGTGTCTGCGTGAGTTTCCTCCGGGTGCTCTGTTTTCCTCCCACAGTCCAAAGACATGCAGGTTAGGTGCATTGGTGATCTTAAATTGTCCCTAGCATGTGATGGTGTGTGTGTGTGTGACCTGCAGTGGGCTGGCACCCTGCCCGGGGTTTGTTTCCTGCCTTGCACCCTGTGTTGGTTGGGATTGGCTCCTGTAGTTAGGATATAGCAAGTTGGATAATGGATGGATGGATGTTTATTAAGGAGTTGTTTAAAACTAAAATAGGCAATGTCACGCACACGTGTCTGCATCTGGATCACCTGGACAGCTCCGGTAAGTCCACAAATGCCATCTCGGGGTGAGAGGGGCTGTGATCGTTAACAGGATCTCCTGCTTTCTCAACAGCTCTGAATGGTTGCTAAGAGAGGAGGCATAGCCCCGCCCCAATCATCCTCATTGGGCCGGGGCCTATAAATACAGAAGGAAGATATCAAGGAGATCAGCTTGGGATCCTGGATATTCAACAGGGACAGAGACAGAGACAGAGACAGAGACAGAGACCTCATCATTTACATTTAAACTAAAAAAGCTTTGTTAGCAGAACATGGCCAAGATGGCACATGTCCATTTATATTTTTTTTTTGGACTTCTTTGTTTCTAAGTTGACAATTAAAAGTGGAACTGCTTCAGGTGGAGGTTGAATTCTGTTTTTTTTTAGGTTTTGTCTTTTTGTTTTTCCTGCTTTCTTTTTTTAACTTTTATTTTTACAAATAGATCCTTTTTAAAGAAAGATACTCATCTCCCAATCAACACCTAGAGTTGTAGTGGGCACCACATGTACTACTGGCTTTTTGTTAGATTGCCTCTCCTTAATGTATACCAGAACAAAAAATGGGATGCTGTGGGTTTGCCTCATGATGGGGGTCTGCACCATTAAGGAGGAGATACAACACAGATGAGACTGATTGCCTGAAGAGGATTTAACCCAGAGGAGAAGAGACAAAGAGAGACATCTGGTGGTGAAGAGAGGAGTTACAACATGTTAGCAGAGAAACTGTTCAATGAGAGCCACCTGTTGGAAGACTGGATTTTGTCTTCAGGATCCATGAGAGACATATCTCAGAAGATGAATATTCTGGAACAGCCAGCATGTTGACTGGTAGGACAGAATGTTGGTATTGTTGGTACTGGCTGTGCTCAGTTTTCCTTCCGGCTTTTAATTGTCCTCTTACATCTGTAAGGACAGTAGAACCAGACTGTGGGAAATTTTGTGAAATGGGACATTTGGACAGAGGTAGTGGTGCTGTAAGACTTATGTTTCTGGACTTCTCTATCCAACCTCTGCTCCTTAGGGACAAGCTGACTGAGATGGCAGTAGATTCATACCTGGTGGCATGGATCGTGGACTATCTTACAGATAGACCTCAGTATGTGCGTCTCAGGAGCTGCAGGTCTGACATTGTGGTCAGCAGCACAGGAGCGCCGCAGGGGACTGGACTTTCTATGATCCTGTTCAGCCAACATACATCAGACTTCCAATACAACTTGGAGTCCTGCCACGTGCAAAAGTTCACTGACAACACTGCTATTGTGGGCTGCATCAGGAGTGGGCAGGAGGAGGAGTATAGGAACCTAATCAAGGACTTTGTTAAATGGTGCGACTCAAACCACCTACAACTGAACACCAGCAAAACCAAGGAGCTGGTGGTGGATTTTAGGAGGACCAGGCCCCTCATGGACCTCATGATCATCAGAGGTCACTGTGCAGAGGGTGCAGACCTATAAATACCTGGGAGTGCAGCTGGATGATAAACTGGACTGGACTGCCAATAATGATGCTCTGTGCAAGAGAGGACAGAGCTGACTATACTTCATTAGAAGACTGGCGTCCTTCAACATCTGCAATAAGATGCTGCAGACGGCTGTGGTGAGTGCCCTCTTCTACATTGTGGTGTGCTGGGGAGAAGAGGGATGCCTCACGCCTGGACAAACTGGTGAGGAAGGCAGGCTCTATTATAGGCACGGAGCTGGACAGTTTGACATCCGTGGCAAAGTGACGGGCGCTGAGCAGACTCCTGTCAATCATGGAGAATCCACTGCATCCACAGGATCATCTCCAGGCAGAGGAGCAGCTTCAGTGACAGACTGCTGTCACCGTCCGGCTCTACTGACAGACTGAGGAGACCCCACACTATGCTAGTCTTGAGTTCAACCCTGGGGGGTAAACGTTAACATTATGCAAAGTTATTGTCTGTTATACCTGCCTTTTTATCACCCTTTATTTGAATATTGAGCCTCATAATGGCATCTCATAAGAAACGTTTCTCATCAGCAGTGATGACGGAGTGTGTCTGTCTTCAGGCCGTGAAACTGAAATGGTCAGTGAAACCGAAAGGAAATCCAAAAGTGACACTCATGTCACTCGCGCATGTGCAGTGGGCTGTTCATATTATTATTATTATTATTATTATTATTATTATTATTATTATTATTATTATTATTATTATTATTATACTTTATACAGTACATTTCTGACTTTATACTTTTTACTCTATCTATTATATAGTGCCTTTCATATCTATCTATCTATCTATCTATCTATCTATCTATCTATCTATCTATCTATCTATCTATCTATTTACAGAGGTTGCATCTTGAACCCTAGTTTGCTAATTTCTGAATTTATGTTAGTGATATATTTGTTGTTTTGGGGGCTATGTCGAAAGGTTTGTTGTCTTGTCTAGAAATATGTAAATATACCTTTTCATTTCTTTATGGCTTTTCATTGAGTGCTTATCTGAGACATGTGGTGAGTGTGTTAAAGAGGACAAGTGTTGGTCACGGAACTTCCAAATATTTTTGTTAAGTATTTTAAGTATTACTGCAATCACAATAGTAGTGTTCTGGTCATATGGCTGTGCCGGGCTCAGTTAGTCCCCCAGGGTAGCAGTACACAATGATAATCTTAAAAGTGAGAACAATGATTTGGTCCAACTGCTGGTCATATCCTATATGAAGCTCTAGGTTTTGCTCTTTGTGTCTGAAGCACGCACATCTTGAGCTACCAAACTAGTGCCCCTCGTTGTCCATAGTGACACAAGGAAGGAGGATTTTATAAACAATGCCCCTTGGTGTCCCTTATGCTCACCCCTTTAATTTCATAAATGCCACCCTGGATGGCTGCCTATGTCACCTAATGGATTGTTCAGATCTGTTTGGAACCCTGTTTAAATTCTAATAACCTGCTAACAGCAACCTCAGTTTGTACTGGAACTTCACAATTTTTTTTAATCCTGCTATAAAAATCTCTAAAGAAAAACAGCAAAGATAGTTGGTATCTACAGTGCTGAAGCTATTTCAAAAAGCTTATCATCTAAGATAAAAACAATAAATGCTGTCCCAGAGCAATCAGTAGTGCTGGATTGTTGGCCAAACACCAGCTGACATTGATTCAGATACCCAAAGCACTTCTTTTGCTCTCCTGAAAAAAAATTAGAGGAAAATTATTGGTCCTTTATGCTGCAACTAGCCATTTGTCACAGTGTAATGAAATGGAGGCTTCACAAAAGCACAATGGGTGTAAGGCCAACGAACATTAGCAAGTAAACACGCCAGGACCTTCATTAACCTGCCAAGAAAAGGCCTACCTCAACTCAGCCAGACCCCAAGTACTACCTGTTGGCTTCAGCTGGAGCAGGCCCCAAAAAACGAGGAGCTGGATAAATAACACAAATTGCCCACCAATCTATCAAAAAGTCCCACAAGGTGGAGGATTACTGTCAACACCTGGCTTGTGGACAAAAAGAGCAACCAGGGATCTTTATGAATTGGAAGTTTAATAGCAAAAGTAGAAAATTAGATAAAAATGTTCAACAATGCAGAAGAAAGGCAAAAGGATTTGACTAAAAGTCAATCCACAACTATCAAGTCTCAACAGATAATCTTTTTGTGATATATGATTTACTGAATATTTCCAGAATAGTAAATGGAACAAAATTTTACAACAACAACATTTATTTATATAGCACATTTTCATACAAACTGTAGCTCAAAGTGTTTTACATAATAAAAAATAGAAAAATAAAATCACAATAAGAAAACAAAATAAATCAACATTAATTAACATCGAATAAGAGTAAGGTCCAATGGCCAGGGGGGACAGAAAAAACAAAACCAAAAAAAAACTCCAGACGGCTGAGAAAAAAAAAAAAATCTGTAGGGATTCCAGACCATGAGACCACCCAGTCCCCTCTGGGCATTCTACCTAACATAAATGAAACAGTCCTCTTTGGATTTAGGGTTCTCACGGAAGGACTTGATGATGACGGTCATGTAGACTTCTGCCTTTTAATCCATCCAAATTTTAGAGATCATTTATTATAGAACCATACCCTGATGATGCCCAACCAACACCCATCCTGCACCACCCCAATACCCATCCTGCATCCTGCACTCCATCCTGAGTTGGGAAGACCAGAACCAACAGAAATAATAATAATAATAATAATAATAATAATAATAATAATAATAATAATAATAATAATAATTCTCCTTTCAGCTGCTCCCATTAGGGGTTGCCACAGCAGATGGGGCTCTGTCACACCCATCACCTTCATGCCCTCTCTCACATCTATAAACCTTTTCTTAGGCCTTCCTCTTCTCCTCTTCCCTGGCAGCTCTATGCTTAGCACCCTTCTCTCATTATACCCAGCATCTCTCCTCAGCACATGTCCAAACCAATTACAATCTCACCTCTCTGACTTTGTCTCCCAACCTGAGCTGACCCCCTAAAGAGGAGAGGAATGAAGGTCAGTAGGACCACCAAGACAGAATGCATGTGTGTGAATGAGAGGGAGGTAAAGTGGAGGGAGTAGAGCTGGCAAAAGTGGATGAGTTTAAATACTTTGGATCAACAGTACAGAGAAATGGGGATTGTGGAAGAGAAGTGAAAAAGAGAGTGAAGGCAGGGCGGAATGGGTGGAGAAGAGTGTCAGGAGTGATTTGTGACAGACGGGTATCAGCAAGAGTGAAAGGGAAGGTCTACAGGACGGTAGTGAGACCAGCTATGTTATATGGGCTGGAGGGTCTCCTCAACTTGCTCCCTACTCTCACTACAGATCACAATGTCATCAGCAAACATCATAGTCCACGGGGACTCCTGTCTAATCTCAACTGTCAACCTGTCCATCACCATTGCAAATAAGAAAGGGCTAAGAACCGATCTCTGACGCAATCCCACCACCACTTTGAATGTATCCATCACTCCTACCACAGGCCTCACCACTGTCACACTTCCCTCATACATATCCTGTACAACTCTAACATACTTCTCTGCCACTCCCAACCTCCTCATCCAATACCACAAATCCTCTCGTGGCACCCTGTCATATGCTTTCTCCAGATTCACAAAGACACAATGCAACTCCTTCTGGCCTTCTCTATACTTCTCCATCAACATGTTTCACATTGCTTTACATGTTTATTTATTTAATGATTTTACCACAATCCATCAAAGCGTGCTCTAGTCTAATTAAAAATTGCCGTGAAGCAGCAGCAGCATTGTGGTAATCAGCAGGCACTGACTGTGGTACAACTCGAGTACGAAAAGGGGTTGTGTTGCATTTTGTTATTCACAAAGAAATTAGGAGTGAGCGATCGCTGGTGGGAGAGGTAGCAGTATGAAGGAAAAGGAAAACTGACCATCGTTTAAAGAGTCAGAACGAGCACGGCAGAGGGTTTAAACCCTGGCTAACTCTCATCAATCAAGCTGTGGAGCTGAGGAGAGGGAGATTGAGAGAGCCATGAGTTAGTCAACCCAAGTCATGGTGGCATTTGGAGAAGGGCATGACAACCCTTGGAGCTGTGACAACGATTAGCTGGGGTGGTGGATCGGGGATGCGAGGGTGAAGTCACCTGTTGTCCTGTCGAGGACAGATGGAGAATATGAAAAGATGTACACTTTTTATCTCTCCACCGACTGGAATTTTAACTTAACGTATTTGGATTATTTGCAGATTGTTTATTTGCAGCTCAAGACACTTCAGTTTAACAGCACAGATTTTAATGAATTATTTATTGGACTGTTTATTTAATGCACTGTTGTGTACATTTGCACCTTTTTGTTCTCCTGTTTTAAGTAAACTGCTAGTATTCTGATTAGTAAGTCTCTGTCTGTCTGTCTGCCTCACCTACCCTGGTCTGACCTTGGTACCTGTCTATATGAACTCCTCCACCCTCACACTTAGCACCAGCCCCCCTCAGAGCTGTGTACTGAGCCCACTTCTCTATGCCCTGTAAACTTATGACTGTTAATCTAATTACTCCAGTAACACTATCATCAAGTTCGCTGATGACTGATAGGTCTCATAACTCTTGACGATGCGTCAGCATACTGGGATGAGGTACAGAACCTGTCAATGTGGTGCTACAGGAACAATCTCTCACTCAACACTCACAAAGATAAAGTGATGGTCATTGACTTCAGAAGGCACAGAGCAGAGCCAGGCCATCTATACATCAATGGAGACCTTGTTGAGAGGGTCTCCTCCTTTTCATTCCTAGGAACTTACATTTCTCTGGACCTGTCCCAAACAGCAAATACTATGGCGGAGGTCAAAAAGTCCCAGCAGCAACTGCATTTCTGAGACTTCTTTGTAAAGTAGAAATTAATGGGAAGCTGCTGTTGACCTTCTACCACTGAGCCATTGAGAGTGTTTTAGCATACTGTATCTCAACATGGTATGCTGGCTGTGTAGCTGTGCAGAGAGTAACATCCACAGAGGAGAAAATCATTGGCTGCTCTCTGCCTTCCCTGGAAGACATCTCCAGCGCCCAATGCCATCCACAGAGGCAGGAAAATTATTAAAGACCCTTTCTATCCTGGCCACTCACTACCCTCCGGCAGGTGGTACAAAGAGCATTAAATGTTGAACAAATAAATTTTCACATAGTTTTTATCTTTGGCCATCAGCACTCATAGAACTGTTAGAATTGTTTACCCTATATGTACAATGAATACTTTGGTGAATAGTAATTTATGTACCTTGTTTATTTATTTATTTACCTCTTTGTCATAGGATGTGTGTTTTTATATTATTTGTTTGTCGTTGTTTATTGTACATGCACCATTTATAGAGGACTTTGACAATTTCATTGTACTGGTACAATGACAATAAAGGTTTCCTCCCTTCCTTCTTTCCTTCGTTCCTCCACTTTGTAAGCCATGGAGATTCCACAGAAAAATGATAAAGTTGTATGAAAAGGCTTCAGCAAACTTTTCTGTTGGCAATGATGCTCAGTGACAGTCCCATGATAATAGGACGTTCGATACATGATGTAATCGCTGCACAGAAGTATTTAGTACTAGAATTACCAAAGTTTATGAGAAAATCGTAAATCCGGCCCACCTTAAATCCACTCATACATCTCCATTCAGCGTCTTTTGTCTTGTAAATGTGTCAATAATCCCAAGCAGCAAGCAGCCTGCTATTAAAAACCGACGGAGAAACTGCAAAAACCTCTTCCAACTGAAGCCTTGTTTATCAGTCAGTCAGGTACCTAGGCTAAAAAAATATATCGTTATTCAGAACACATGCATTTCACGTGTAATCTGTGTAAGTGTAGGATGACAGAAATGTTGAACGCATACCTAAAAGACAAACTTTTCCGTGTTTTAGTACTAACACCAAAATGTAGACATGAAGTGCATAATGTGTGATTAGAAAGATACAAGTATAACAGAACAAATGCGCGCCCCCTACCCAAGACTATAACCGAAGAAAAAGAAATCAGGTTAGTGTTGCTTGTTGTCTTGACTTCTCAGGTAGCATACTGGCTAGAGCTGCTGACTCCAATTCAGAAGGTTCTGAGTTCGAGTCTTAATGTCTCCCAAAAAAAACGTTTTGAGTGGTGAGCTGTTCTTATTGTTACTATTATACAATAAAAGCATACATTTGATTTGAGTCTGTAACAGACGGTGTAAATGTATGTTACTTGTAAAGGTTAGCATTTTTTTTTATACATTTTTACTCTCTCAGTCGCGTTCACACTCTCCCTGATCTGACATGGCTGTTTTCAAATAAAAACGCACTATAACAGAGGTGAAGTCAGATGTGCAAGAAATGTCCACTCACATATAAGAACAACGCAGCTGCACCAGGCGTAAAGGTGAAAGATGGCACCATTTGGATACGGGACGAAGTCTGGCGTCATCCTGCCAATCACCTGTCCTTCATAGAAACAGCACGATTTACAGAGCTCGCCAACGTATCGTGCAAACTCGTGTTTGTGATTATGTTTTGTGATGGTCTTTATATAAGAAACATTTATATGTTACTTACAGTATATAAAAGCCAGATTGAATGTTACTTATCTTGATTTATATAGTTATCTTCCTACAGCATAAAGTCACAAGTATACTGCAGAGCTTCCTCTGTTTGATTGTCAAGGGCATGCTCACAAATTACACATATAATGCCACGAAAAATACCTGCTGAGACTTTAGTACGCGAGCAATGGTACGAGAATGCAGTTAGACTTTTTCTGGGCACATACACCACGCTAGTGTTTAGATCTGGACGGTGTAGTGTTGTAAGCCGTGCTGTTTCATTGAAGGACAGGTGATTGGCAGGATGACGCCAGACTTTGTCCTGTATCCAAACGGTGCCATCTTTCGCCTTTACGCCTGGTGCAGCTGCGTTGTTCTTATATGTGAGAAGACCTTTCTTGTGGGGAGGGCTTCTGTTCTTTTTCTCCGATCTGAGTTCACCTCAGTTATAGCGAGTCTTTATTTGAAAACAGCTCAGATCAGGGAGCGTGTGAACACGACTGAGAGAATAAAACTGAATAAAAAAACGCTAACTTTGACAAGCACTATAAATTTACAGCGGTTGTTACAGACTCAAATCAAATGTATGTTTTTATTGTATAATATTAACAATAATAGCAGCTCTCTACTCAAAACAGTAAACTTGAGGAGCTGCCAGCATCAAACCCAGAAGCTCTTGATTGGGAGTCAGCAGTTCTTAGCATTGCAATATGCAAGCTGTCGCATCAACCGCCTAGCATAACCTGCTTTCTTTTTTCTTTGGTTATATTCTTGAATAAAAGCACACTTGTTTTGTTATACTTGTACTTTTTGTGAAAGCGTTTATTTCATATTTGGACTTCAGGCTTCACACCTTATACACACGTCGTAAAGACGGTCCTTGGGTGTGTGTGGGAAGTGTTAACATTTGAATCCACGTCAACAGTTTTCCCAGTCTCGTTCGCGCACAAGATCTGACACGGTTTTCAAATAAAAAGGGGGTGTAACAAAACAAATTTGTTTGTTATACCACATCTTTATCTGAAAACGGCGTCAGATCGGGGGGGTGCGTGGGAGCTTGAACATGAGTGAGAGAATAAAACTGAAAAAAAACCCCGCTAACTTCAACTATAAATTTACAGATGTATGCTTTTATTGTATGATATTAACAATAAGAGCAGCTCACTACTGAAAATGGTAAATTTGGGAAGCCACTGATATCGAAACCGCGACCTCTTGATTGGAAGGCAGCAGTTCTTAGCATTTCACCACGCAAGCTGTCATATCAAACACCTACCATAACCTGCTTTCATTTTTTTCAGTTATTTTCTTGAATAAAAGCACACTTGTTTTGTTATACTTTTTGTGTTTCAGGCTTCACACCTTATACATTTCATGTCTACATTTTTTCAGTTATTACTAAAACATAAACAATGTTTCTGTGTTAACTACATTTTACATACTGTAGATTGTTGTTGACACAGAACACACATGAAATGTATGTATTCCAAATGATGATGTACAATTTTACCCTATAATGCTACAGCACTTCACTCGAAGGTAAACACTGAGCAATGAGAAACTTCCTTGCAAAATGAACAGCAGCGGTGGGCGGGAGGATGGGATACCAGGCTGCTTGCTGCTTATCAACGCATTTACAGGACAAAAGACGCAGACAGAGAGGTGAGAATGGATTTAAGGTTGGCCAGATTTACAAGTTTTCTCGTAGGCTCCAGTAATTCTAGTGTTAACAAGACACTGCAGTAACTTGGTCATCCCGGTATTTTCTGTTACACAGCATTTGTTGGATTTGTCGGCTCATCAGATGCATGTTGTACCACCTCGGTACCTAATGTCTTCTTTTATCTTCACAGCTCTGGGAAAGACACCCCATGAGAAGAAATGACTCCACCCCTTCTGGTCAAAAGACCCCTAAATCCTAGTCTTTCTGGAATAGGTCATTAATTGTTGAACCGAGCTGACCCATAAGACAGAGCACCATCATTCTCAAGAAGACTTGCTCAGAGACCGTCTCTCATTTACCTAAATTCTTTTCTTTTGAATCTTAGTGTGGACATCATGCCATTGCATGCTGTTTCTGCTTGCAGTTAGACTAATTAAACAGCAGGATGACCAAGTTGGCATCCCAACTTTTCATATCTTTTGGCTGTGGTAATCCCCACTCAATGACACTGGATAAAAACATATTTACAAATGCTTTGCGAGAAATTGTGCCATATGGGATTGTCTGGCATCAACTCCAGGAAGGGGGGCCAGAGTGGAAGGACACCAATGGACCGGTGTCACAACCAGGATACAGATTGATCCCTTTGCCAGGAAGGGAGAGCGATATAATAGAAGGACCGGGAGAAGTTAGCCAGTTCAGAGTTTATACTCTCCCAACACTCCATGTGTCTCTGCACCCGTTTCCACACCAGAAGGCAGGCTGGGAATTGTAGTCTCAAGTGACAGCCCTGCTGGGTGTTGTGGATGCTGCCAGGGGTGAAGATGGGCCATCCCTACTTTATGACACTTCCGTCTGACGCGGAAGCACTTTCAACATGCAGTGCAGTAACACCGGAAGTACTCCTGAGTCTTGTGTGGAGGATTTGAAAATAGGTGAAAGATGGACAAAGTTCATCTGGAGAAGTGGAAGAAGAAGGAAAAGAGAGAAGAAGAGAGTTGTACTTGTGTTTATTATTGTGAAGACTTTGTTAAGGTACTTTATTATAACAAATCTCTTATTTGATCCTAGAACTTGTACTGTTGTGGTTGTGTCTGGGGTTTGGGGTGGTGTAACACCCCCTACTGGTCACAATAGCTTTCTAGGAAAAAGGTTTTACGGCAGTCAGTACCCTTTGTTTTTGACGAATGAGCACTGCACGATGATTGTTGCTATTTTATTTTAATTTCACTTTGCCCTCCTGGTTTTGATCCTGTCCCTTAATCATTCAGTTAATTTGCTCCTTTTCTGGTCGCTTCACTTCCTAGTCCACATATTCCCAGTCCTTCATGACAAGGTCTGTTTGTTGAGTGAAGTGATGACTCTTTGAAACCCACCTTACATTCTTATGTTTTCTTTGTAAACCCTGATGCATATTGGGACAAGAGGCAAATAAAATAAGGATTGTTCAAAGACAGCCACAAAGCTGAGGGTGGGCCGCTTGCATTAATAACACAAGCCAGATTGTCTGCAGGTTTGTCGAGATCCTCAAAGACCGGCGAGACGAATGAAAGTGTGTTCGGTGTAATATGAAGGAGAGGGACAGCAGTGCGGTGCTCTGCGATAATGAGCTGCAGCCCGATGACAGATTGTCTCTTTTGGCCCTGCGTCTGTCGATTACATTGTATTTTAGTTTTACACTAATAGGCTGGCGGTCCTAGAAGAAGCCCCTGTGAAGGATGGAATGACACGTAGTAGACTCGCCGGCACTGACAAGTACATTTGTAACTGAGAGAGCCGCGGCTCCTTCTTCACTCCTTTATCTTTTGTCAAGTGGGAGGAGAGGGTGCGTGAAGGACATTATAATTTGACAGCTTTATTTTTTTTTTTGTTTATGCAACATCAGTGTGATTCTGCATTCTCTGTTAACTTTTCTGTTGTTACATTTTATATGTTCTTTCATTTTCTTTTACTGTTTGTTCTACCTCATTGTTTCCAAATCTCTTTTTTTCTGAAAGTTGTAATCATTTATCATTTTCCTTGCAAGTTCATGAATACAAGTTTGATTTTTTTTTAAAGTCACTTCATTTATCACCATTTTGATAAGCAATTTACTCTTTTCTTCTCATTGTAGATTTCGTCTTCTCCTTATGTAATTCCAGTTTGTTTTCTTTAATGCTATTTGCCAATTGTATATCATTTGTCAGCAAAACATTTAAGTTTGTACTGTTACCATTCTCTGTTCTGGTTCATTGATCTGAGATCAAATTAACATTCCTTTAGTCGACATTTACGATTCTTTTGGCTTCACTTACTGAAAATCACATTCCCATCTTTTAAAATTTACTCCTAAAACTGATTGTGACCAAAAAAGTGGGGAGTAGCAGAGAAGTACATAAGAGTGGTGCAGGATATGTACAAAGGAAGTGGGACAGTAGTGAGGTCAACAGTAGGTGTGACGGAGGTGAGCTCACATCAGGGATCGGCTCTGAGCCCTTTCTTATTTGCAATGGTGATTAGACAGGAGTCCCTGTGGACTGTGATGTTTGCTGATGACATTATGATCTGTAGCAATAGTAGGGAGCTGGTTGAGGAGACCCTGGAGAGGTGGAGATATGCTCTAGAGAGGAGAGGAATGAAGGTCCGTAGGAACAAGACAGAATACGTGTGTGAATGAGAGGGAGGTCAGTGGAATGGTGAGGGTGCAGGGAGTAGAGTTGGTGAAGATGGATGAGTTTAAATACTCGGGATCAACAGTACAGAGT
Organism: Polypterus senegalus; assembly: GCF_016835505.1. Lineage (NCBI taxonomy): Eukaryota > Metazoa > Chordata > Cladistia > Polypteriformes > Polypteridae > Polypterus > Polypterus senegalus. The sequence goes on along the minus strand of NC_053164.1, from coordinate 6,135,308 downwards.
AATGGGAATTGTGGAAGAGAAGTGAAGAAGAGAGTGCAGGCAGGGTGGAGTGGGTGGAGAAGAGTGTCAGGAGTGATTTGTGACAGACGGTTTTTCAGCAAGAGTGAAAGGGAAGGTCTACAGGAGGGTAGTGAGACCAGCTATGTTATATGGGCTGGAGACGGTGGCACTGACCAGAAAGCAGGAGACAGAGCTGGAGGTGGCAGAGTTAAAGATGCTAAGATTTGCATTGAGTTTGACGAGGATGAATAGGATTAGAAATGAGGACATTAGAGGGTCAGCTCAGGTTGGAAAGTTGGGAGACAAAGTCAGAGAGGCGAAATTGCATTGGTTTGGACATGTGCAGAGGAGAGATAGCAACAACAACAACATTTATTTATATAGCGACATTTTCATGCACACAGTAGCTCAAAGTGCTTTACATAATACATACATAAGATGCTGAGTATATTGGGAGAAGGATGTTAAGGATAGAGGTGCCAGGGAAGAGGAAAAGAGGAAGGCCTAAGAGAAGGTTTATGGATGTGGTGAAAGAGGACATACAAGTGGTGGGTGTGACAAAGCAAAATGAAGAGGATAGGAAGATATGGAAGAAGGTGATCAGTTGTGGTGACCCCTAACGGGAGCAACCGAAAGAAGAAGTCTCATAAAACTGACTGTATGTATGTCAGGTGTTACACATGTGCGTCTGAGGATCACCATCCCTGGCATGTAATACCACCTTGAGCTGAAAAGGGACACTCCTACTAATAGCCTTGTTGTGTTCTTCCTCCACAGTCTGGAGAAAACACCTGGTGGGGGCAAATAACCCCATCCCTTCCAGTCTGAGGGCTTTAAAAGGGCAATAAAACAGATCGAATGGAGGTGTCTTTAGACCAGGATGATGATCTGAAGAGAGAACCGCCTTACTTGGAGTTTACGTCACTAACAGAAGCCTGATGATCGAGGAGACCACTTTGCTACATGGTACAGATTCTGTCTTTGTTTTCACACCATTATACATTTATTTTCTTTATACAAGAAGTGGTACCAAACAGGGAGGGCTGTAATGGCACCCCAAACTGCTTTTTGACCACACATGTTATCACATCATTCTTTGAGGTATTCTCTAGTGTTTTTGTTTCCCATACTTTTTGAATATTTTTATACTGTACGTTTAGATTCTTGTATCCTACTTATCATCAACTGTGATGATATAATCACTGAGGGTCCGAGCTCCAAACCCACACTTTCATTGTTCATGTCATTGTTTCATTGTTTGTAGAAATCAAGCCACATATCCATTGTCGTGCTGAGCTGTTGTTGCAAAACTTATCAAATTGATACCAATGGCAATTTCTAAATAACAAGGTATCGTTAAAATATGTAATGCTTTATTAACAGACGAGTGGGGGGCACTTCCATTTGCGTAATGAGGCTTTTTTAAATTCTTAATGTATTTTTCTCATTTAAATAAGTCAGTGCTTGATAAAAAGTAAAAGAAAAAACAATCACTTGATTGTTTTACCTTATTCATTGTCATTAGTTTGGTGTTTCAGTAATTCAGTAAACTGGTCTAGAGTAAGTAACTGTCATCAGTACAATTATTCTTCATGCATATTGTCTAAAACATGGCGATCGCTTAGGAATTTAAAATGAAGCGTCTCATTCTATAGACTTCAGTCAGTCAGTCATTTCACAACTCGCTATATCCTAACTACAGGGTCATGGGGTCTGCTGGAGCCAATCCCAGCCAGCACAGGGCAAAAGGCAGGAACAAACCCCAGGCAGTTAAAGGGATCTGAACCTTATACAATAATCCAAGATTGGTCACTTAAAATTATTAGTTTGTATTGTGCTGTCTCAGAGCCTTGAATAGAGGCACCTCAAATTAGAACATTAGAACAATCTAGATGATAATATACAGGTGCCGGTCATAAAATTAGAATATCATGACAAAGTTGATTTATTTCAGTAATTCCATTCAAAAAGTGAAACTTGTATATTAGATTCATTCATTACACACAGACTGATGTATTTCAAATGTTTATTTCTTTTAATTTTGATGATTATAACTGACAACTAATGAAAGTCCCAAATTCAGTATCTCAGAAAATTAGAATATCAATTAAGACCAATGCAAAAAAAGGATTTTTAGAAATGTTGGCCAACTGAAAGGTATGAACATGAAAAGTATGAGCAAGTACAGCACTCAATATTTAGTTGGGGCTCCTTTGGCCTGGATTACTGCAGCAATGCGGCGTGGCATGGAGTCGATCAGTCTGTGGCACTGCTCAGGTGTTATGAGAGCCCATGTTGCTCTGATAGTGGCCTTCAGCTCTTCTGAATTGTTGGGTCTGGCATATTGCATCTCCCTTTTCACAATACCCCATAGATTTTCTATGGGGTTAAGGTCAGGCGAGTTTGCTGGCCAATCAAGAACAGGGATACCATGGTCCTTAAACCAGGTACTGGTAGTTTTGGCACTTTGTGCAGGTGCCAGGTCCTGTTGGAAAATGAAATCTGCATCTCCATAAAGTTCGTCAGCAGCAGGAAGCATGAAGTGCTCTAAAACTTCCTGGTAGACGGCTGCGTTGACCTTGGACCTCAGAAAACACAATGGACCAACACCAGCAGATGACATGGCACCCCAAACCATCACTGACTGTGGAAACTTTACACTGGACCTCAAGCAACATGGATTCTGTGCCTCTCCTCTCTTCCTCCAGACTCTGGGACCTTGATTTCCAAAGGAAATGCAAAATTTACTTTCATCAGGGAACATAACTTTGGACCACTCAGCAGCAGTCCAGTCGAGACGCTTCTGACTCTGTCTCTTGTTCAAGAGTGGCTTGACACAAGGAATGTGACAGCTGAAACCCATGTCTTGCCATACGTCTGTGCGTGGTGGCTCTTGAAGCACTGACTCCATCTGCAGTTTACTCTTTGTGAATCTCCCCCATAGTTTTGTTTCACAATCCTCTCCAGGGTCCAAGCGGTTATCCCTATTGCTTGTACACTTTTTTCTACCACATCTTGTCCTTCCCTTCGCCTCTCTATTAATGTGCTTGGACACAGAGCTCTGTGAACAGCCAGCCTCTTTAGCAATGACCTTTTGTGTCTTGCCCTCCTTGTTCAAGGTGTCAATGGTTGTCTTTAGGACAACTGTCAAGTCAGCAGTCTTCCCCATGATTGTGTAGCCTACAGAACTCGACTGAGAGACCATTTAAAGGCTTTTGCAGGTGTTTGGAGTTAATTAGCTGATTAGAGTGAGTGTGGCACCAGGTGTCTTCAATATTGAACCTTTTCACAATATTCTAATTTTCCGAGATACTGAATTTGGGACTTTCATTAGTTGTCAGTTATAATCATCAAAATTAAAAGAAATAAACATTTGAAAATAAATCAGTCTGTGTGTAATGCATGAATCTAATATACAAGTTTCACTTTTTGAATGGAATTACTGAAATAAATCAACTTTGTCATGATATTCTAATTTTATGATCGGCACCTGTAATTAGGAAGAAGGTAAAGACCAGTTAGTCAAAAAAGGACTGGTAACCCATTTTAAACAGATAGATAGATAGATAGATAGATAGATAGATAGATAGATAGATAGATAGATAGATAGATATGAAAGACACTATATAATAGATAGAGTAAAAAGTAAAAAGTCAGAAGTGTACTGTATAAAGTATAATAATAATAATAATAATAATAATAATAATAATAATAATAATAATAATAATAATATGAACAGCACACTGCACATGCGCGAGTGACATGAGTGTCACTTTTGAATTTCCTTTCGGTTTCACTGACAATTTCAATTTCACGGCCTGAAGACAGACTCACTCCGTCATCACTGCTGATGAGAGAAGTTTCTTACGAGACACCATTATGAGGCTAGGAGAAGACGTGTCTACACCGAGTAACACTGCGGTCTGACACTTGTGCAAGACATACCCATAGAGTTGCCTGAGTAACGCTGTTGGGACTTTTTTAGCCCAAGTAAACCTTGTGTCTTATGCAAGACGTGTCTATATTGTTGCTTGAGTGACACTCGGGACTAACGCTTTTAGTTTTTACAGACCAAATGATGCTCAGGTCTAAGGCCAAGGAGGTTAAAAGCAGACCCAAGATAAATAAAGCCACAAAAGTCTACAGTCAAAATCTAAACAACAACATTTATTTCTATAGCACGTGTATATATAAATGATGTAGCTCAAAATGCTTTACATGATGAAGAAAGAGAAAAAAGACTAAATAAATAAGAAAATAGAATTAGTGAACACTAATTAACGTAGAATAAAAGTAAGGTCCGATGGTCAGGGAGGACAGACAAAAACAAAACAAAAAAAAAAAAACAGATGGCTGGAGAAAAAAAATCTGCAGGGGTTCAGAGGCCACGAGACCACCCAGCCCCCCCCTCTTCTTCTCCATCAAGACATAAGTCCAGGGTGAGTAGCTGTTTGTATTTTCAGTTAATTTTTCCTATGTCACCTTGTGCTAAAAGAAGTGCAGTCAACAAATGACATACACGCAAATCAATCTCACCCCATGTATTGGGGCAAAGTGAATTCACCAGAATGAAGAATATAACACTCCACTAATCTGAGCTTCATGACACAGTGGCCAGGTGACAAATGAAAGCCTGCTTGGAATTTGCAAAAATGGCACATGAAAGAATCTCAGACTATCAGAAATAAAATTCTCTGGTCTAATGAAACCAAGAATGAACTGTTTGACCACAATTGTAATCATCTCTTATGGAACAATAACAACAACATTTATTTCTATAGCACATTTTCATACAAATAATGTAGCTCAAAGTGCTTTACATGATGAAGACAAGATAAATAAAATACAAAGTAAGAATTAGAATAAGACAACACTAATTAACATAGAATAAGAGTAAGGTCCGATGGCCAGGGAGGACAGAAAAAACAAAAAAAAAAACTCCAGGCAGCTGGAGAAAAAAATAAAATCTGCAGGGGTTCCAGGCCAAGTGACCGCCCATTCCCGTCTGGGCATTCTACGTAACATAAATGAACCAGTCCTCTTTGTATTTAGGGTTCTCATGGAAGGACTTGATGATTATGGTCATGCAGACTTCTGGCTTTTAATCCATCAATGTAGGACATCATGATGCTTTGATCAGGTGGTGATGGCGCAGGTCGCCACCACAGAAAACCGGGAAAAGAAACAGATGAGAGAGAGTAGGGATTAATACGGATTTTAGAGCCACCATGAATAGTTATTAAAATGAATTGAATATACAGAGTATCAGGATTAAATGAAGGTGAAGAAAGCAAGCACTGATCATTGCCTTTGCAAAACTATTCCAACAGCTAAGCATTTTAGCATCAGTATCATGCTGTGAGGGTTGTTTTTCTGAGGCATACTTAAGTAGAGTACGACCTGGTCATACATGTACTATTCTATATTACCTCATTCAACTCCAGCTAAAAGAGTTATTATTTCAGTTGTTCCCCTGTTAACCTCCCTAGTATTAGACCTGAGTGTTACTTGGTCTGGGAAAACAGTGGATAATGCCTTAGTTGTTCGGCAACTCTATAGATGCGTCTCATGTTAGGCCCTTGGATTACTCAGGCTGTAAAAATGCTAACAGTGTTACTCCTGAGCATTACTCGGGCAATTGTATAGACGTGTTTTACGTGTAGACACATCTTCTCCTAGCCTCATAATGGTGTTTTGTAAGAAATGTTTTTCAGCAGTTGTTGCACACTTTTGACAGTGATATGAGCAGTGATACTGAGGAGCCTGTCATCAGCAGTGATGACGAAGTGAATCTTCAGGCAGTGAAACTGAAACAGACAGTGAAACCGAAAGTGATTCTGATGAATCTGAAAATGACTCCCGCGTTTGGGTCTCTACTGACCCTGCTTCAAATAAACCAGCACCACCTCATTTGGATTTTGTCAGGCAGTCAGGAATAAAAATGCACATTGACAGCCAAGATCCACTTGCTTACTTGAAGTTATTTCTTGATCAGGATATGAGAAGACTCATGTTTGTACTGTGGTCAGTACAGACATGAGGAGACTTGAGGTCTTCCACAACAGATGTCTCAGATGAATCTGCCAGATCCTTTGGCCCAGCAAAATATCAAACCAACAATTATTCAATAAAACAAGCAGTCAATGCATTACCAAGGACATTACATTAAGACGCTTAAGATGGTTTGGACATGTGTTAAGGATGGAGCGAAACCGCATCCCCAGAGTTGCCCTAAGATGGACACCACCTGGAAAAAGAAAAACTGGAAGACCCAAAAACACCTGGCGTAGAACGGTGGTACAAGAGCTCCAAAAGATGAACCGGTCATGGGGAGAAGCACAACATGTTGCAAAGGACTGCATGAGATGGAGGGAGCTCATTGAAGCCTTATGTCCCACTAGGGATGAAAAGGATTGATTGATTGATTGATTGATTGATCTTGATGAGGATGTAATTGAACGATTCATTGTTGAGATTAATCATTATGCTAAAAAGTCTCAGGTAAATGACTGTACACCTAAGCAGTTTTCCTGTTCAAACATATATCACACAAAAGACATATTTTGATAGTATGTGCTATATTGTTATTATTATAAATTTCAAATTATTATTACTATTTGTATCATTATAATTTTTACACGTCTGACTTTTTTGAGTACTTTTAGTGTTTTGCACATTTTTCAGTGGAAAGATGAGATTTCATAAAAAAAGTAATTTTTCATGTAAAAAATGCAATGCTTTTTATGTTGAAGAAAAAGTTTAACATTAAGGAGATTTATAAAAATATGTTCTAATAGAAGAACTTGGAAAATATGGGAAATTATGTCAGATCCCACTAGGGTGTACTGTAAATCACCAGACTTAATGTTGTGACTGTTAGGAGACAAGTGGTCTTGCAGAGGTAGGCATAATTCTCAAATGAGAATACACATTGTGGTCAAGGCATAGTGAGACAGAACTGTTACACTAGGAAGGGATTGGTGGTTATGGGGAATGGAATAGCGAAGCTCCAATTCTGCTCTAAGCTTTTATTTTGAAAAGGCTGCCAGAGATAAGATGAATGCAGGGAATACTTTTATGTTGATGGAAAGTATCAGCAGGAAGCTAATAATCCTGAAAAGGGAGAAGAAAAAAGAAAAACTGGAAAAGAGGAAAGAGAGAGGAGATCCTCCATCTTGGGGGAAGACAAGCATGGAGAGTAGAGTACGGGGACTAGTCTTGAGGATTACAAAGGACTACAAGTATTACAAAGTGGTTGTGAAGTTCAAGGGGGAATGGAGAAGCATCTAGATAACTAAAATTACAGATTACACTTACTGGATGTTCCCTGACTTTAGAGAAAGGAAAAAAAAAAAACAGCATTGGATGGAGTTAAGAAGGTCCTCAAGGAATGGGTGAGATCAGACCTATTTTGTAATGAAAACAGAGACTATTCCCTTGGTCGGTGCAAAAGCAGAAAATAAGGCTCATTTTGCTTGAGTTTATTTTAACTTTATACTTCTGTATCCATAGATATGTATGTTCCAGTGTTTGTAGTTATTGATGCATTCATTCTAGAATCCTAAATATATTTTGGTTGCTTCACACCGGAAATTAAAGGGGTATAGTTTTTTTGAACATCCTAGAATTCAACCTTGGTGTGTTAGTAACTGAACTTGGGGATAGTTGATTGTAACAATGTCTGGAGATAACCCATTTAAAAGTGTGCAGTGAATCATGGCAAAATCCTGCTCTTCAAAGGCTCCACCCACAAGGCTTCTTCCTAAAACACCTACCCCCAATTTCTCCAGTCCATGTGCTTTAAACTGCTGTTGGGGTTTCATGGAGAGGGCAAAAGCTAATGAAAATAAGACTTGATGCTGAGAGAAAATAACATTTCTAAAATTGTGGCTATCTATTCAGGAAATTTGTATTGTTGTCTGCATATTGATTTGGCAAAATTTTACACCGAAGTTGCATCGCGTCTTTGTGGACCTGGAGAAAGCATAAGACAGGGTGCCATGAGAGGGGTGTAGTATTGTATGAGGAAGTTGGGAGTGGCAGAGAAGTATGTAAGAATGTGACAGGAATCGGCTCTGAGCCCTTTCTTATTTGCAATGGTGATGGACAGGTTGACAGACAAGATTAGACAGGAGTCCCCATGGACCATGATGTTTGCTGATGACATTGTGATCTGTAGCGATAGTAGAGAGCAGGTTGAGGAGACCCTGGAGAGGTGGAGATATGCTCTAGAGAGGAAAGGAATGAAGGTCAGTAGGAACAAGAAAGAATATATGTGTGTAAATGACAGGGAGGTCAGTGGAATGGTGAGGATGAAAGGAGTAGAGTTGACAAAGGTGGATGAGTTTAAATACTTGGGATCAACAGTATAGAGTAGCAGGAAGTGTGGAAGAGAAGTGAAAAAGAGAGTGTAGGCAGAGTGGAATGGGTTGAGAAGAGTGTCAGGAGAGATTCGTGACAGACGGGTATCAGCAAGAGTGACAGGGAAATGGTCTACAGAACGGTAGTGAGACCAGTTATGTTATATGGGTTGGAGATGGTGGCACTGACCAGAAAGCAGGAGACAGAGCTGGAGGTAGAACAGTTAAAGATGCTAAGATTTGCATTGGGTGTGACGAGGATGGACAGGAATAGAAATGAGGATATTAGAGGGTCAGCTCAAGTTGAACAGTTGGAGACAAAGTCAGAAAGGCAAGATTTCTTGGTTTGGACATGTGCAGTGGAGAAATGCTGGGTGTATTGGGAGAAAGATGCTAAGGATAGAGCTGCCAGGGAAGAGGAAAAGAGGAAGGCCTAAGAGAAGGTTTACTGATGTGGTGAGAGAGGACAGGCAGATGAGGGGTGAATACAGAAAGATATGGAAGAAGATGATCCACTGTGGCAACCCCTAACGTAAGCAGCCAAAAGAAGAAGAAGAAGAAGAAGAAGTGCCTGTCTATTCAGGAGCTCAGTAGCACAAGATAACTGAAGCCTAATGATTAATTTGCACGTGTAATGAGCGCAGCAACAGTGAAGACAGACATACAGACACGCACATAGACCACTACAGCTACTGGCTCCACATATCTGAAAAGTACTTCTGTCTGCTAGCATACCTTTCATTTTATCTATTGTATCACTATATCTCATAACACAATCAAATAGAGTTTAGATTGGCATTGCGGTCTACTGATAAAAACTTTATTAAAATGCTGTGGCTATTTTGTCATAGCATGTTTGCATAGAGGGCAGAACGGTGGCGCAGTGGTAGTGCTGCTGCCTCGCAGTAAGGAGACCTGGGTTTACTTCCCGGGTCCTCCCTGTGTGGAGTTTGCATGTTCTCCCCGTGTCTGTGTGGGTTTCCTCCGGGTGCTCCGGTTTCCTCCTTCAGTCCAAAAACATGCAGGTTAAGTGGATTGTCCCTAGTGTGTGTGTGTTCTGCGATGGGCTGGCGCCCTGCCCGGGGTTTGTTTCCTGTCTAGTACCCTGTGTTGGCTGGGATTGGCTCCAGCAGACCCACGTGACCCTGTAGATAGGATATAGCGGGTTGAATAAGGGATGGATGGATAGATGTTTGCATAACCAATAAGACAGTAATGTTAAATTTCTTTAACACGTGGGGTTAAAAGGTGGACATTGTGCAGCCTCATCTGTTCATCTACTGGTATCATTCGGCCGATTTGCTGATTCGGCTGTTTTGTGTCCTGAAATCTGCATCTCCTATGGCTCTTCATTATCAACTCTCTTAACGGCTCTGAAAATGATGTGACCTTTCTCAGTTTTATCCCATTTTTGCTTTGTCATTATGGGGTATTGAGTGTTGTCTGGTGAGGGCAATAATCAGTTTAAATAATTTTAGAATATGGTGGCAGAATAACAAAACATGAATAAAGTGAAGGGGTCTGAATAATTTGTGTAGGCACTGTATCTTATATATAAACGTGTATGTCTGGAAGTGTGTCTGTCTGTTTGTCTGTCTGTCCAGCCTGGAATTGCTAGGCTACAGCATGAAGCTCAAAGAAATCAAATCTGTCACCAAAGTGAAACCTCAGAGAAAAGAGAAACTGGCTTAGCCTCTAATACACAAGTGAGACGAGCACATCGGCAAAATGAAACCTTCTCAGAGAGAGAAACTCACATAGCCGCTGACAGACAACGGTGATAAGCACGTCGGCAAAATGAAACGGCCGAGGAAAGAGAACCTCGCTTAGCCACTGATTGATTGAAGTGCCAGAATCCATGGTTTCTAGGAGCCTGGGATTTTTACAGCACAGGCTTGCGCAGCTAGTATTGTATACAAAATAATATTTAATAAATAGGTTATGTACAGTATATGAGTGCAAAGGCCGCAGTGATATACTGAATATTGCTTGGATTTCATTGTTGCTAACAAACATCTATTCACCTCAAGTCTGTCTCTCTTTAATTAAGATGGAAAGGTTTATGGCTTGTCATTAATATTATGAAGAACCTAAGAAAAATCCAAAGAATTGCACCCATAATTTATGACACCATTTATCTGCCGTGGCAGCAGACACTCCACCATGACAAATGTGCAATTAGTCATTCTCTCAAAATCCATCTTTTCCTGAAATAAAACATTCATCTCACTCCTCTTCTTTCCTCATTTTTATTTTTCTAAATTGATGCAAATGTTTTTAAATAAAATAACCAATACGGTTTAATACTGAGCTTTGTCGTTTTCAGTGCCACCTGCTGGAGAGCTACAGGTATTCTCCTTTAATATGACCAGTCCTCTCCCAGTCTTTCTTGATGTTTTAATGGCTACATAACTGGCCATCTCTCAGATCCTGCCACGCTCCCTTACTACATCATGGCAGTTCTCCAATGTGGCCTACAAAGAACCTTTTATTCCTAATTGCTCTGTGCTTACTTAGTTAAGCACTACTATTATTACTCACAGAGCATTGGCCATCTTTGTCCTTGGCCCACCTTTTTAGCTTGCTCCAGGGGTATCCCAGTCTTTTAATATCTGCCTCCTGGTCTTGGTGTCAGGTATTAGATGGTTATCCTCTTTCCAATTTGTCCGGAAGATTCTAGGAGAGGGCTTGCCTGGTGATATTTGTATTGGATTTGCTGCGTGTATGACCTGCATGTATGTCTGTCCCGAGTGTCTTTTTGTTATCTCTTCCTCTACTGTCTGCTGTTCCGTCCTCTGCCACAGATCTTCTTTACTTGTGATTTTGCATTAATGGATCTTTAAAATCTTCCTTTGTTAATAAAGCTCTGGAGCATGTTGGCAGTTGATGCCATGGTCCTGCGTGTTTCCCCTCCATAGCTCAGGACTGATTTGGTGTTGGTGTTAAACAGTCTGACCATAGTGCAGAGATTTAGTTCCATGGAGTCCCAGATGTACTTTACTTGTCAAAAGGCTGCTCAGACTCATTTGAACATCGATGTCAGTGTCTAACTATGGTGTCAAAGACACTGCCCAGGAAGGTGAAAGCTTCCACTTCTTCTTTCATCTCACCCTGTAGAGTGACAGGCTCTGTATTATTATTATTGAAGTTGTCTTTTCTTGTGAATGACTGAACTGTGCAGAGTTTGCCATCACAGCTTAGGTCTTCCTTTGTCTCTGCTGATGTGTGTGGAACAGAAGTGGAAGGTCACCTGCAAAGTCAAGGTTGTCCAGTGACATCCAAGGTGTCCTCTACTGTAGACTTCCTGTGTTTTATAGTCCATTCAATCACAAGAAGGAAGAGAAATGGCGACAGGAGGCAGCCTTGCATAAAGACGTTAGTCTAGGTGGAAGAGGTTAAATGCCTTTCATGATGCCAAGGAAAGGTGGTCACATTAGCAACCCAGCTATATTTTAGATAAATGACCTAAATGTCACACAACGACTTATCATGGCACCATTAATAGAGGAAAGAGTGGTTTCCTGCATGTTTAGACTTCTCATCCTTTGCCTGTAATAATATTTAACCTGTCAATGTTAGAAAATATTTTTTTCAAAAACGTTTCACTTAATTGTGTCAGAAACATACAGTACAATACAATACAGTTTATTTTTGTATAGCCCAAAATCACACAGGAAGTGCCGCAATGGGCTTTAACAGGCCCTGCCTTTTGACAGCCCCCCAGCCTTGACTCTCTGAGAAGACAAGTAAAAACTCCCAATAAAAACCTTGTAGGGAAAATGGAAGAAACCTCGGGAAAGGCAGTTCAAAGAGAGACCCCTTTCCAGGTAGGTTGGGCGTGCAGTGGGTGTCAAAAGTAGGGGGTCAATACAATACAATATACAGAACAGAACAATTCCTTAAGACAGCATAATAATAAAAATTTTAGAAGTACGGTTTAACAGTAGATGATATGACATAATTAGGTTTGGATATTTTTAGAGTCCTGGAGACCTCATCCATCTAGCTGCCTCCCCATTTGGCCATGCCACGTCTGAAACGTTGCTCCGATGAAAGGACCCTCTTTCCCATGATTCCTGTGATCCTCCAACAGGGATGACTTTACTATAGGCAGGCAAACAACTTGGCAGGTGGGCCGTGGCACCAATTGCCACATTTGGGTACCGAGAAAAGAAACAGAATAGGTGAGGGTTAGTATTCAAATATAATTATCATGTTACTTATGTTATAGTGCTAATGACTAACAACAGAGATGCAGTATGTACAGTTAATCAGCAGCTCTAGTCAGGATATGCTAAACTGAAGTAGTGAGTCTTCAGCCGGGATTTAAAGGCTGAGACTGAAGGGGCATCTCTTATGGAAGCAGGAAGACCATTCCACAGTTTAGGGGCCCTGTAACTAAAAGCTCGACCTCCCACTGTTATTTTATTAATCCTTGGAATCCTAAGCAGACCGGCATCTTGAGATCTTAATGTGCGCTCAGGTTTGTAAGTCATGATAAGTTCAGACAAGTAAGCCGGACCTTGGCCATTTAATGCTTTATATGTTAAAAGGAGGAGCCAGTGTAAGGATTTAAGAACTGGGGTTATGTGTTCATATTTTCTTGTTCTTGTAATAATTCTTGCAGCGCATTTTGGATTAACTGGAGGCTGTATAGAGAACAGTTTGAACAGCCAGTGAACACCGCATTGCAGTAGTCAATCCTACTAGAGATAAATGCATGAATTAATTTCTCACAATCCTGTTTATTTAGAAAGCGCCTTAATTTCCTAACATTTTTAAGATGGAAAAAACATGTTTTGGACGACTTTGTAATATGCGCTTTAAATGACATGCTAGAGTCAAAGATAACTCCTAGATTGCGGGCTGATTCAGTAAAATTAATTGGGATTCCAACTGAGTTAAATGACGACAAAATATTGCTGTGATCAGCGTCATTCCCTCCAACAATTAACATCTCTGTTTTATCTGTATTTAAAGACAAGTAGTTCTCATTCATCCATTCCTTTAATTCACTAACACAACTAATTAAAGACAACATCGGAGAAACTTCATTTGATTTAAATGAAAGGTATAACTGGGTGTCATCTGCATACGAGTGAAAATTAACATTATGTTTCCTAATGAGAGATCCCAGTGGAAGCATGTAAAGTGAAAACAGTAAAGGTCCCAGTACTGAGCCCTGCGGGACACCATATTGAACTTCTGTGTATAATGATGGAGTACTGTCTGCACATTTCTGTACATACTGGAATCGATTTGATAAATAAGAACTGAACCAAGCGAGCACGGGCCTGTAAGCCCAACATCGTTTTCTAGCCTGTGCAGTAAAATAGAATGGTCAATGGTGTCAAATGCTGCACTTAAGTCCAACAACATAATTACAGTGGAGTTTCCTTCATCAGAGGATATCAGAATGTCATTTACAACCCGTGTTAGTGCAGTTTCTGTACTATGACCAGTGCGAAAGCCAGACTGGAATTTCTCAAATAAATTGTAACGCATAAGGTGTGACTGAAGCTGACTGGTGACTACTTTCTCTAGTATTTTAGAGAGAAATGGTAAATTTGAAATAGGCCTATAGTTATTTAGTATGTGTGGGTCTAGGTCTGACTTTTTAAGTAAAGGTTTAATGACTGACACTTTTAGTGCATCAGGTACGGTGCCATGCAGTAATGAACTATTGATAACGGTTAGAATAGGCGCTGCAAGAACATCCAATGCACTTATTACTAGTTTTGTTGGCACTGGATCTAGGGATAGAAACATAATACACATTGTCATTTTTTTATGATCAAAATTTATTCAATTAATACATTAGTATACTGTATGCCTAAACAGAGCAGTGCAAATCAACTAAACAATTAAAAAAGTAAAAACACCCCACACATGCATTAAGGTTGAATTTTACATATGGGGTGTGAGAGTCCCAAAATAGTTGGGGGTGCTAGTTATGCAAGCCTTATTTAAATTGCAAAGAAAAAAAAAACTTAACAGGCACAAACTACTTAGTCACACAAAATCAGGTTGTAGCCTCTCATCGCCCTCTAGCTCAGTTTTGGTGTAGGTCAGGATTTGGAGGAGTTCCTGTTAGTTGAGCACTCAGCTCTAAATGAGATGCCACCTCGAAGAGACACCTCCCCTTTATATCATTCAGACCATAAGGGGTGGGGCTTCTTGGCACCAAGGGGCGGTTTCTTGGCACAAAGAGAGAAAAAGAAGAGAAAACCATTAGTAACTCACCAGAAGATGCACTAAATCAATTTTTCTAGGATGAAGCCTAAAAAAAAATAATAATAAAATTAAGAACAACATAAAGACTTTAAAGCAGTTAGAATGCCCAGTGGGGGTTTTCCTACCTTTTTGCCTAGAGTCCCTGCAGGTGCTGTTTTTTCCTCCAGCTTCCTGCAGTTTATATATATATACACTGTATATGTATATACTAGGGTGCTTTGCCCCCTGCTCGCTTCTTAAGCCCGCAAACTCCCCCCTCACCCTACCCCAGGGCGCGCCACGCACCAGCAACTTCGCCTCTCTGCCTCTCACGTTGTGAAGGGGGTGGCTGAACGCACGCTAAAGATGGATCAGCTGCTGGCTTGCCGCTTGCTGCTACCGAGCTGCGTGATCCGCATGTTGCGCTGCGCATTGATCATTTAAAAGCCTGTCCAGCAGCTACTGCTGCCTTGCTGCGTGATCTGCATACACCTGAGCACATCAGTTATATAGAAATGTGCTATGGAAATAAATGTTGTTATACATTGTCACACACGTGTGCTTAGGAGGCAGTCAACAAGCCACAAGGTGAGTGAAATATCGCAAGACAAAGAGTTGATTTGTGGTACTAACGTCTCTCTCACTTTGTCATCAGACCCAAAGAAGAAAAATAACTCACCTGCTATACTTCTGGATTCACAAAATGACCGCCCAACATCACTTCTGCTGCACATTGATGACAATGATGGCACTTTCTGGGTCTTGATGATGATGTCACTGCCATCTCTCTCTCATGATGACATCACTTCCAGTTCCTTCCCAATGACGTCACTTTCTGGTTCTTGATGGTGACGTCACTTCCGTCTCTCCCTTGATGACATCACTTCCAGTTCCTTCCTAATGATTTCACTTCCATCCATCAGTTTTGATGTCATTTCCTGTCACATCATTTCTGACCACCATTTTTTCTGTATAAAAATCATCATTTTCCAACTATCTGTTGTCAAATGCTTTGGTTTTTTGATCACTTTCATTTTTATTCTATAACGTCCACTGGACATTATATGGGGGTCATTCCTCAACTCTTTTTTGATTTTGTTGACTCGATAAAACCTGCAGCTCAAGGGTCTTGATCTAAAACTCTTACTCTTCTTTGCTGAAAGTCACACAGTGACTTGCACAAAAAATGGTACCAGATGATACACTTTAATAGACCCTCAGTGAACACATTTTGGGGAAAATCTTTTTGATATAATATAATAACGGGAACTCTTACACCTAAACTAGATTAAGGAAGTATTTAGACCCCTTCACTTTCTGCTCACTTTATTGTCTTGCAGATTTCCTTTTAAATGAATACATTTCATTTTTGCCCATCAATCTACACTCAGTAACCCATAATGACAAAGTGAAAATATGTTTTTCAAAAACTTTGTTAATTTATTAAAAATAAAAACCTGAAATCTACCCTTCATCAAAGTATTCACACCCTGTCCAATGGCACTCCACATTATGCTCAGGTGCCTCCTGTTTTTTTAAATATTCCTTGAGATGTGCCCAGAACTTGATTGAAGCCCACTTTCACAAACTGAATTGATTGGAATTCATTTACAGGCACATGTGTACATGTGGTATAGAAGGTCCCACAATTCACGCTTTACGTCAAGATAAAAACCAAGCCGTGAAGTCCATGGAACTCTCAGTAGAACACCATAGTCAAATTGTGGGTGAGGCACACATCAAGGCAATCATGTAAACCATTTCTTTCTTTCTTTTTTTTAATTTGTTTTTTGATTTTATTGAAATCACACAACATTCCATACAAATAAATCAATTTTTACAAAAATAGGATTAAAAACAAACGAACCCCCACCCCTGAGAAAGAGAGCTAGGCCAGCAGAGTAAAACGTAAAGCTAGTAAAAAGAATTAAATAGATGAATTAATAAGTGAATAAAGATAAATGGAGAAGAAGAAAGAAGGGGGAAAGAATCTGCTTCCTCGGTGCTTTAAAATCTTATTTTAAAATGTTATTCATCAGATCCTGCCAGGTTTTGAAAAAGTTCTGCACAGATCCTCTAAGTGAGAATTTGATTTTTTTCCAGTTTCAAATCGTATATAACATCAGTTACCCACTGACTTAAAAGAGGAGAGTTAGGATTCTTCCAGTTGTGTAAGATAAGTCTATGTGCCAATAGTGAAGTAAAGGCAATTACAGTTTGTTTGTCCTTCTCCACTTTAAGCCCATCTGGGAGACGACCAAACAGAGCTGTTAATGGATTAGGACGGATTGTGACACCAAGGCAGTCTGATAGGCATTTAAAGATTTTGGTCCAGAATGATGTTAATTTTGCGCAGGCCCAAAACATGTGGCCCAGGGAGGGTAGAACTTGATTGCAACGCTCGCAGGTTGGCTCTTGCGCTGGAAACATTTTGGCCAATTTTAAGTGAGACAGATGCGCTTAATATTAAATTTTGAGTTGAATAATTGTATGCTTTGCACATATGGAGCTTGAGTGGATTGTCTGCATTGCTATTGAGTGAGAGATCCTTTTCCAAATGTCCACTTAGATCTTTGAAAAGGAGGGACTGTAGATAGGTAGATAGATAGATAGATAGATAGATAGATAGATAGATAGATAGATAGATAGATAGATAGATAGATAGATACTTTATTAATCCCAAGGGGAAATTCACATAATCCAGCAGCAGCATACTGATACAAAAAAAAAAAAAACAATATTAAATTAAAGAGTAATAAAAATGCATATAAAAGCAGACAATAACTGAGTAATGTTAGCATTTACTCCCCCGGGTGGAATTGAAGAGTCGCATAGTGTGGGGGAGGAACGATCTCCTCAGTCTGTCACTGAAGTTGCTCCTCTGTCTGGAGATGATCCTGTTCAGTGGATGTTGTGGATTCTCCATGATTGACAGGAGTCTACTCAGCGCCTGTTGCTCTGCCACAGATGTCAAACTGTCCAGCTCCATGCCTACAATAGAGCCTGCCTTCCTCACCAGTTTGTCCAGGCGTGAGACGTCCTTCTTCTTTATGCTGCCTTCACAGCACACCACCGTGTAGAAGAGGGCGCTCGCCACAACCATTTGATACAACATCTGCAGCATTTTATTGCAGATGTTGAAGGACGCCAACCTTCTAAGGAAGTATAGTCGACTCTGACCTTTCTTGCACAGAGCATCAGTATTGGCAGTCCAGTCCAAGTTATCATCCAGCTGCACTCCCAGGTATTTATAGATCTGTACCCTCTGCACACAGTCACCTCAGATGATCACGGGGTCCAAGAGGGGCCTTGTCCTACTAAAATCAACCACCAGCTCCTTGGTTTTTCTGGTGTTCCGTTGTAGGTGGTTTGAGTCGCACCATTTAACAAAGTCCTTGATTAGCTTCCTATACTCCTCCTCCTGCCCACTCCTGATGCAGCCCACAATAGCAGTGTCGTCAATGAACTTTTGCATGTGGCAGGACACCGAGTTGTATTGGAAGTCCTATGTATGTTGGCCTTTACAGGACCAGAGAAAGTACAGTCCCCTACGGCGCTCCTGTGCTGCTGACCACAAAGTCAGACCTGCAGTTCCCGAGATGCACATACTGAGGTCTGCCTGTAAGATAGTCCACAATCCATGCCACCAGGTGTGAATCTACTCCCATCTCAGTCAGCTTGTCTCTAAGGAGCAGAGGTTGGATGGTGTTGAAGGCGCTAGAGAAGTCCAGAAACATAATTCTTACAGCACCACTGCCTCTGTCCAAGTGAGTGAGGGATTGGTGTAGCATGTAGATGATGGCATCCTCCACTCCCACCTTCTCCTGGTATGCGAACTACAGGGAGTCGAGGGCATGGCAGACCTGTGGCCTCAGGTGGTGAAGCAGCAGCCGCTCCATGGTCTTCATCACATGTGACATCAGATCAAAAGGCCGGAAACCAGCTGTAAACTGGTTTTATATATTACGGAGATGCTGTCTGAGTCCTCAAGACTGAGCAATATTTTTTCCGGCATAGAGGTGGGTGGGAGGTGAGGAAAATTGGGCAGGTTCTGTTTAACAAACTTTCTGATTTGATGGTAGTGAAATGTGTTGCTGGAAAGTTAAATTTAGAGTGTAATTGTTCATAGGATGCAATCCAGGGAGGCTGCCCTCTTGCGTTCCAGGGAAGATACTGCCCTTCTCCCGGTCTTTCCCTTCTCGCTGTGTCCCAGTGGGGAAAGGGGCCCTTGGACGTCTGTCGCAATGTTCAAAATGTGAAGTGGTAAGAAGTTTTACAGTACCTGAACAGAAGGCTTTACAAACCACAACTACCAGTCAGGAAAAGACATAGAAAGCTTGGTTTTAAGTAAATAACGATGAGGATTATGTCAATTAGGAAAGCTTGAAAGTGGTTTTGTTTTTCTATTTGCTCATAAAGGCAAGAGGGCAGTTTATTTTGATAAGTGAAAGAAAGCCGCCTGCTAATAATTCTTCCTCCTATCTTGTCAGCCCTGTCATGGTGACAGATAAACACGAATATTCCTTCAGACGCCTTTGTAGAATCCTTGTTTAAATATAGACTGCCGGGGTCATTCCATCTGACGCAGCTCTTGACAGCTACATGCATCTTGAAGACTTTGCGCTCCTTGTATAAATTCATTTCCACTTGCTGATTGAATCCAGAAGCATTTAAATTGTTGACACCCTATAAGTTGGAACACGTTAATCTGTTTTCCTGAAATACATTTTTTGCAAGGTTATCTGCTTGCCTTTAAACTTTAGCTGGAAACTTTTATTGGCTAACGTGTTACCTCATGGTAGTCTGAGTGCTTATTCTACGGCTCACGCTTATTGGTTAAGAGCAGACATGTTTACAGAGGGCTCTTTCCTAATCCTGTGTTGACTGTGATAATCCTCACTATAATATTCTGTGTACTGACTCGATTAGGATCCTTCTTTGTTGTCGTCAACTTTTTATTAATTGCAATCAATACATTAATGAAAATAACCAAACAACTGTTTGTGAAAAATAAATAAAGTTAATTGAAGAATAACAAAACCCACCCAAGTAGGGAAACTGTGGAGAAGAATACAGTATGGAAAAGGGTAGAAGGGAATATGTAGGAGCCGTTCGGCTACCTACAGGCCAGCAGGCCACAAATGGGTTGAGATCGAGCTCCTGTTATCATCCAGATGCCCACATTTATTGATAATGAAGATACAGAGTAATACTTCGAAAAAGCCAAGAGCTCAAGAAAAATCCAATTATAGTAAGAGGATTTGCAACAGTCAACAGGAAAGGATTTAGGGACTTTCAACCAAAAGGTTAATGTTAACATGGCACTTGGCACCTGTCCCCAGAGACATAGAATATCGTCTTCTGCATTGAATTGAGAACCAGCACAGAGAAGTCCAGGAGGAGGAAAATGTGGCCTGAAGGGAACAAGCAAAGTATCAATAGGGAGTGACAGAAGGACATTGAAAATCACATCTCATCTTACGAAACCACTTGGTAGCTGTTGACCAAGCAAGTCAGCCAAGATTTTAGTTCCCCATGATACAGAATGCAGCCCTTTCTTGGGGAATTCCTAAGTGTTCTGCTGTAGGGTCTCCATCCTAGTAGGATTATCTTAAAGCAGCTCTAGGGTGAGCTTCACAAAGTGTGTTGCATACTTAGAACATACCCAAACCACCTCAACTGGCTCCTCTCAATCCAGAGGAGAAGTTACTTTACTCTGAGGCTCTCTTGAATCTTTGAGCTGCTCACCCCATCAGAAAGTGTCAGACCAGCTGCCCTGTGAAGAAACTTAATTCACGCCACTTATACTTGAAGTGTCATTCTTTTAATCATTACTCATAACTAATAACCATAGATGAGGACAGAGATGTAAATCAAATGGTAAAAGAGGAGCTTTGTCTTTAGGCTTACAAGTGACCACCACAATGTTTGGGACAAAGACACAAATTTTTCCTTAATTTCCCCGTGAAGGATTGCCAACTGTGTATCCCAGCCAACACCCCCAAACCACCAGATGGAGCCATCCCTACAACATGAAAGGACCCCGAATTCCAGCAGGGCATCATGGAACTTGGAGTTTTTCACCACAGCCTTGCTGGATACCATGGGGGCCACAGGAGGATGCTGCAGGGAGGCCCAGGGACTTATACTTTCCTTATAGCCCAGAAGTAATTCACAATTACGGAAATAGAAGGAATGATATACTTCCGGGCTGAAGAAAAAGAGAATTAACCGACCCGGAAGTGTTGGATAATCACATGGACTGAGGGCTTAAACACTTCCGGGTCAAGGAATATAAAGGACTGTGGGAAATCCCAGACGGACGAGCTGAGTTGGGAAGCAGGGTGGCTAAGCATCTGGGAGAGGAGGATTGTTATTGTATTTTGTTTATTGGAGAATTGTGGAGAGGAGCGTGCTTTGTGCACCTTATTATTATAATAAATATTATTGGACTTTTATCTGGTGTCTGACGTGTGGTCTGAGGGTACAAGGGTGCGAGAAAACCCTAATCTGTCACACCTCCCTCTGCTCCACAGTTTCAAATTACAAATCAAACAATTCAGACATTGTGATTAAAGTGTACATTGCAGACTTTCATTTAAGGGGATTTGCATACATTTTGGTTACACATCTGCTTTTTCTAGATGGCCTACCATTTCGGGGCACCATAATGTTAGGACATAGCAATGACAGGTCTATTAAAGCCATTGTCATATTTAGGACTTGGCGCATATCCCTTGCATGCAATGACTTCTTGAAGTCTGCGATTCGTTGATGTCACCAGGTGCTGAGGATCTTCCCTGGTGTTGCACTGCCCAGCCTCTAATGCAGCCATCTTCAGCTCCTGCTTGTTTCAGGGGGCTTGTCCCTTTAGGTTTTCACTTCAGCATATGGGAGGCCTGCACAATTGGATTGAAATTGGTTGACTCGCTTGGCCATTCAAGTATTTTCCATTTTTTTATTTTAGATAACATCCTGTGTTGCTATAGCAGTATGTCTGGATCATTATCTTGTTGTGGGATGAAGATGCCATTCAATGAGTATGGAGGCATTTCCAGCAGTCAGCAGATCCATCGTCAATGAAGAGAAGTGTGCCAGGACTTGTGGCGGGCATACATGCCCAAGCCACAACACACCCTCCACCATGTTTGACAGATGAGGTGGTCTGCTTATAGGCAGTTCATTTTCATCTCCACCCTTTGTTCTTGTCATTGCTCTGATACAGGTCCATCTTTTGTCTCATCATTTCCCAGAGTTCTGCAGGCTCTTTGAAGTCCTTTTTCACAAACTGAAATCTGGCTGTCCTGTTTTTGTGGCTAACTATTGGCTTGCCTCTTACAGTGTGGTCGTTGTATTTCTGTTCATGACGTTTTCTGCTGATAGTCGATGCTGACACATTTATATCAGCCTCCTGAAATCTCCTTCTGATCTGATAGGCTGGCATTTGGGGCTTGTTCTTGACCATAGTGAGGATTCTTCTGTTATCAGCAGTGGAGGTCTTCCTTGGCCTACCAGTCCCTTTCTGATTATTGAGCTCACCAGTGCTTTATTTGTTTTTCATGATATTCCAGACTGTTGATTTAGGTCATCCTAAGGTTATACCAATGTCCTCATGTAACAATTGTCCTCATGCTGAATGATGGCAACTCCAGACTCCAAAGAGTAGAAGCAAGCCAAGGTATCTTATGAAGCCATGAAACACACCTGAGGAACCACAAACACCTTTGACACCAATTGTCCCAAACATTATGGTGCCATGAAGTGAGGGGACCATATGGACATGTTGTCATTTGTACGTTGTGTGCAAATCATTTGTACGTTATGCCAATCCCCTTAATTGAAAGTCTGCAATGTGCACTTTAATCACATTTGAATTGTTTGATTTGTAATTTTAATCTGTGCCATACAGGTGTAATCAGGTAAAAACGTCTCATTGTTCCAAACAATATGGAGGACCCTGTCGCTTCCACTTCACCAGAGAAAGGCAGGTATAGTGCCCGCAGATCAGCTGCCACCAATATGTTACCCTTCTTCCATCACTTGTAAACAAGATCCCCAGATACTTAAAGTCTTCCACTAAACGCAGTGGTTAGTCTCTCACTTGGACAGAACATTCAACTGTTTTCCAAAGATGAACCAAAACCTTGGACTTGTAAATGCTGATCCCTACCACTTCACACACTTCCTACCTGGTTACCCTCACAACCTTGACTACATTTGATATGTGGTCCATGAAAACCATAAACAAAACTGATGACAAGACACAGCCTTAAAGGAGTAAGACACCCTCAGTGAAAAGGTTTGAGTTAACATCAAGTATTCAGACATAGCTCTCACTTCGCTCAAAAAGGTAATGAGTAGCATGAAAGAGTGGCCCTGTTATCCTGCACATCATGCAGCACTTCCAACAATACATACTGAGGGACCTGGTTGTCAGCTTTCTTCCAAACCTACAAAACACATGTACACTGGATTATCATTCTCCCATGTATCCTCCAGCAACTATGCCGGGGAGAAGACCCAAGTCTACTGTTACCCATTGCTCCTCCTGTATCTTTGGCTCAGCCATGGAATGGAGTCTCACATGCTTTACCTGGGAGGTTTAGGGTTGTGATTTTTCTGTAGGAGGTCCACATCCTCTGGTACCCTTTATTTCATATGGGGGCCATAACAACAGTGTGCCAGTCCAGGGGTGCTTTACCTGACCTCCATGTGACATGGAAAAGACATGTTAATCATGCTATCCCAACCATGTCCAATGTTTTCAAAATCCAGGGTCAGATCCAACCCAAGCTGTCTTTACACCACGGAATCCCCGGACCACCACTTTGTCAAGAAAGGAGTCCCCTCACCATGCTGGATCCTGATATCTATGACTAATATAACATTCTCAAATTCATTTAATTCAATTCTAATTCATTACGGCCGGCATTGAGTACAAGACAAAAAAACAACCCTCAGGCAAGTGTCAGGCCACCACAAAGCCCATTCATGTGTGATTTTAGAATCACCAATGGATTTGCGGATCAGAAATGTTTGTGATGTAGTCAGTAAACTTCTAGTAGTCAGTCTTCTATCTATATACAAAATTTATTGTCTGTCTGTCTGTATGTCTGCCCGTTTTTCACGAGAGAACTCCATCCATCCATCCATCCTTTTCGCTTATCCGAGGTCGGGTCGCGGGGGTAGCAGCTTAAGCAGAGAGGCCCAGACTTCCCTCTCCCCGGCCACTTCTTCCAGCTCTTCCGGAGAATCCCAGGCTTCCCAGGCCAGCCGGGAGACATAGTCCCTCCAGCGTGTCCTGGGTCTTCCCCGGGGCCTCCTCCCAGTTGGACGTGCCCGGAACACCTCACCAGGGAGGCGTCCAGGAGGCATCCTGATCAGATGCCCGAGCCACCTCATCTGACTCCTCTCGATGCGAAGGAGCAGCGGCTCTACTCTGAGCACCTCCCGGATGACTGAGCTTCTCACCCTGTCTTTAAGGGAAAGCCCATACACCCTGCGGAGGAAACTCATTTCAGCCGCTTGTATTCGCGATCTCGTTCTTTCGGTCACTACCCATAGCTCATGACCATAGGTGAGGGTAGGAGCGTAGATCGACTGGTAAATTGAGAGCTTTGCCTTACGGCTCAGCTCCTTTTTCACCACGACAGACCGATGCAGAGCCCGCATCACTGCAGATGCCATCACCTTATCGTGGTGGAGAGGTTTGCGTGTCCCAATGATCCTAGGAGCTATGTTGTCCGGGGCTTTATGCCCCTGGTAGGGCCACCCAAGGCAAACTGGTCCTAGGTGAGGGATGAGACAAAGAGCGGTTCAACAAACCTCCAATGATGAGCGAAACCTTTGGACGATGTTTTCCCTTGCCCGGACGCGGGTCACCGGGGCCCCCCTCTGGAGCCAGGCCTGGAGGTGGGGCTCGATGGCAAGCGCCTGGTGGCCGGGCCTGCACCCATGGGGCTCGGCCGGGCACAGCCCGAAGAGGTAACGTGGGTCCTCCTCCCCATGGGCTCACCACCTATGGGAGAGGCCAAGGAGGTTGGGTGCAGTGTGAGTTGGGTGGTGGCAGAAGGCGGGGACCTTGGCGGTCTGATCCTCGGCTACAGAAACTGGCACGAGAAAACTACTGAACGAATTTAGATCAGGTTTCTTTCTATAATTAGTTGGAACATTCCAAATGATTTTGCGACATCTCTCGTTGCACTAAGTATCACAGTTCGTTTGCAGGAGCGATTTATTTACGCTAATCCGAGACAGAGGCTACTGGCCAAGGGGAGGGGGAAGCATGATGTCATGAGTGGGGAGCTGGGCGGGTTCCTCCTCACTCATATGCTAGCCTCAGAATGTACCTTGCCTCCGCTTAGCTAGTGAATGAGTGAACTACTTAACGGATTAAGATTGGGTTTTGTTCTATAATTTGCTTGAACATTCCAGTTGATTTTGCAACTTCTCTCATCGTGCTAAGTATCATAGTTTGCTTGCAGGACCAAATTATTCACACTAATCCGAGACTGAGGGGAGGGTGATGCGTGACGTCAGGAGTGGGGAGCCAGGCAGGGCCCTCCTCACTCACACACCAGCTTCGGAGCGTACCTTACCTCCAATAAGCTAGCGAACGAGAGAACTACTTAACGGATTTAGGTCAGGTTTTTTTCTATAATTTGCTTGAACATTCCATTCGAGTCGGTCTACCTGTCACCACGTTTTGAAGCGTACCTTACATCCGCTTAGCTAGAGATACCTGTTTGTTTACTGATTGTTAAAATTTGTCCTGTTTCACTACTACACGGGTGGAGCTGCAGGGGACAGCTAGTAAGTAATATGGTCTGGCATGGCAAAGGATAATGGACTAAATGTTGAGAAGTAGTTTAAAGAGGCAAAAGGCTGAAACTAGAAAAGCATTAAGCCAAAGGATCAAAGCCAAAGCCAGAAAAGTCGTCGTCAGGAATTCAAGATCTATAGTTCACGGCAAGAAAATCAAAACAGCAGAAGAACAGTAAGTTTGAAATGTATCCACAACCTTGCATAACCAAGACGTGCACATGCTGATATTTATTCCTTCACAACAGTGACGTCACGTGCCACACACCTCCAGTGTGAATTGTGGTATCTTATATACACAGGTATGTGCCTTTCTAGACGGATGTCCAATCCATTTGAGTTGTCACATTTGTACTACAATCAAGTTGTAGACATATCTCAATGATAATGAAAGCAAACAGGACACACCTCACCACTATCTGCAATGCCACAGCAAAGGGCACGAATACAAGAAAGTGTGCAGAAAGTGAAGGATTTTGAATTCTTTCTGAATCCACTGTATATATGCCATTCGAGTATTTTGTCTCTCTTCCTTTCAATTTTAAAACCAAATTTGAAAAGTATATTTCATAATGGGTCCAACAAGAGCTTTACCAGTCCTAAGATTGACAGTGGCACATATTGAATTTACATTTACTTATTTGATTGATGCCTTGATCCAAGGCTGCTTAAAACATTTATTAAACAACTAGTAACAGCGCACTGCATGATAACGTACAGTGAATACTCTAGACTTGAGCGTTCATAGTTTATCATTCGTATGCTCAGAGGTTGATGTGCTTGCTGCTTCCTGAGCAGCTCTTCTTTTCTTCTCCATCACTCTAGAGGCCCACCTTCTCTTCTTTCGTTGGAATCTTTTTGTGTTAAAACTGATTAAGTCAGTGTTTGTGTTGCAATTACTTAGTAGGTTTTCTTTAATTTTTCACTTAAAATTCTGTCTCAAGAATGATTTAAGATATGAAGTGGTAGGGGAAGTGACGGTGAAGGTGGTAGGGATGAGAATGGCGCCCATACGCATGTGCCGCATGGCCGCCCTGCTGCCCGCTGCTGAGAGCTGATTCTACAATAAAATAAAATAATGTAAAAATAAAAAGAGGAATAACCTTGGAGGTCAATCATCACCACGAAAGCGGATAGTAGACGTCACATAGTATATGTGTACCAAATTTTAGGTCAATCGGTCAAATGGTTTGCAAGCTACAAGTGATTTAAAATCCTGGACAGACAAACGAACAGTCACGGTAGTGCATTATATTAGAAGGTTGGTTCCATTTCTTTTGGTTTTCCAATTGGAGCACAGGCAGGTCAAGTGACATGGCCACACAACGTCACTAGTGCCATTTGAACCCACAATCTCAGGGTCTGAAGTCCAAAGGCTTAACCACTACACCACACTGCCTGAATTTGATTTATAGAGGAGTGCAAATGCAGAGTCGATGGAAAACCAAGCTTCAAGAATTTAAGGGCTTAACCAGATTCAAGTTGGATGTAATGGTATGATTCTAAATTTGGAAGTGAGACACCTGAATCACACATATCCAGGATCAAGACAGTGTATCTCAGTGAGATTCTTCTGCCATTCCAAAAACATCAAAAGAGTGGAGAATGAACCCTAGACCACTAAAAAAGGAGAAGGAATAAAGAAACTATGGAGCTTACAGATTTTGGAGACAACATTCATCGCCACAGTTGCCAGAGGGGACTGAAAAAATAAAGGACATATGACTGGACTGAATATTTAATGTCTTTAAAAACATGATGAAAGTTTGAGAAATTGCATGTGATGAAGACAATATGTCAATGCCCATATACTTGAACCAGTCAGTAATGGAAATGGATGCATGGAAAGTAGCAAAACGGACACAGGTGTTAAATAGTAGTTGGGAGGATTGGCAGGATTGGCTTGCAGTAAATAGATTGTGGGTTCGCTTCCTGGGTCCTCCCTGTGTGAAGAGTGCTTTGAGTAGTGAGTAAAGCACTATGTAAATGTAAATAATTATTCATATTATTTGAAAATGGCCAAATTGGAACATTCCTTTGATATAGGAGTATATCATTAGTGTGAGAGGAAACTTTGTGATTTGAATACTGTAGTGAAATAAGAGTAAGATAGATGTATGAATGACCCTGGCTAGGGGTTCTAATGATAAATTGAATGGAAAAGGAGATAGGGGACAGAAATTACTGTATTTGTGAGCAGCATAGGTGATAGTGAGTGGAGTGTAATTATTTAATTATGCCCACAAACTCAATGCTAAATCCCTTCTTAACCAGGCTGTGCCAGTGTAATGCATTGTTCAATGGATCAAATGCCTTTTCCACATCCAGGGAGTGTAAATCTGCAAGGGAAGAAAAGAGGGGCAGGGAATGAATTAAGTGAAGCAGCCTTCTGAGATTATCTGAGACAACATAAGTGCAGAAAAGGTCTGTTTGATCAGGGAGGATGCTATGAGTCATAAAAACACTTGTAAAAATAGCCATTAGATGGGGATATCACCATCAAACCCTGGCTAATAATAAGGACAAAATCTAAGTCTTTATAAATAAAAAGATTTATTCTTAACAAAATCTGCTCTTTGACAAGAGTGAAGCTTCGCAGAAGTGCAAATGGTGAAAAAGGAGTTGCTTGTAACACAAAAGGCAATCCAAAGTAAAAAGTCCCAATAGAAATATTCAAATAATAGTCAAAAAACAGAGTAATCGGGTCATAAATCCAAAGAATCAGAAAAGTACAAAACAACCAAATTTCCAAGCAGATACAAAATGAACCACCAGGAACTATGGGAGACCCTCCATTAATATACAGCAGAAGGCAGTTCCTGGCAGTGATTGACAGGTAGCCCCACCTCTTGAATGACCACCCACAAAACACATGGAACATGACATAGGCAAAGAAAATACAGCAGACAATCAACAAAAATTACATTAACACAAATAAATGGCTCAATGATGTCCGAAAAAGGACATGAAACATGAATTTGAACCCCAGGGGACAAACCCATGGGTGAAATATTGCTTTATAGTTTATAAATCACAGACTGAAGCGCATACATAAGAATTTTAGCGAAGAGTTGCATGTCCAAATCCATTAGGGTTAATGTCCTGAATTCTGACACAGTGTAGAGTCTTGCTTTAATAGGAAAGTGATGACTGCAGTGTTGACTGTTGGATTTAAATACTGTGAGGAAATGGCTACAATCTGCATTCGGAAGGGAGGTAATGAAAGCTGTTTCAAAAAGGCAGAAATTAACTCAGAGCTCCTTTTAGCTCATTCAGAGTGATATGAGCAAATAAACATAATTCTTCCTCCTCATGGTGATGGAAATTCAGTGAATCTAAGATAGATGAGGAAGGCATACGTATTTCTGGAAACAGATTGGAGTAGTAGTTGAGAAATTGTTTATTTATTTACTTATAAGTGATTACACATAAATCCCATCCTAGTACAAGAGGCAATATCAAATGATGCAATACAATGGAGACAAAGGTTCAAAAGCTTACTGAGACATAATTACACTAGATGTGCTACCTGTCTAAGATGGGTTTAAATCCATCCATTATCCAACCCTCTATATCAGGGGTGTCGAATTCCAGGCCTGGAGGGCCGCAGTGGCTGCAGGTTTTCATTCTACCCCTTTTCCTAATCAGTAACCAGGATTCACTGTTAATTAACTTCCTTTCCCTTCATTTTAATGGACCTGTTTTTAAGGATTCAGACCTCTGAATTGATTCATTTCTTTATTAAATAACAGCCAAGGCGGCACGGTGGCGCAGTGGTAGCGCTGCTGCCTCGCAGTTAGGAGACCCGGGTTCGCTTCCCGGGTCCTCCCTGCGTGGAGTTTGCATGTTCTCCCGTGTCTGCGTGGGTTTCCTCCAGGCGCTCCGGTTTCCTCCCACAATCCAAAGACATGCAGGTTAGGTGGATTGGCAATTCTACATTGGCCCTAGTGTGTGCTTGGTGTGTTTGTGTGTGTCCTGCGGTGGGTTGGCACCCTGCCCAGGATTGATTCCTGCCTTGTGCCCTGTGTTGGCTGGGATTGGCTCCAGCAGACCCCCGTGACCCTGTATTTGGATTCAGCGGGTTAGAAAATGGATGGATGGATAACAGCCAAACAGAAATGAGATGTGAAATGAGCCAAAAGATGACGAGCTAAACTGAAATGTCAAACTCCAACCAATTTCACTCCAACCAGTTCATTAATGAGAAGTCAATTCTTGCTGTTAATTAAACCCTTTATTTAATTCCATGGCTTATTTCTGCTCTCATTCTACCACAGCAGATATTTCCAAAATTGTTGATTTTCTGTTTTTTCTAAGAACACCGTCAAAATGTTTTGGTAACCTGAGAGGTCAACCTTACTGAGACCCTCACCTTTCTTTATTTTCACATACAGTATTGTGTGATGGACACAGGTAAGCTGGTCATGTGGCAGCTTGTTTTGTGTCTCATTATTGTTTGGCTGCTAATTAAGGAAAAAGAGACAACAAAGGGGCCTGAGTGAAGTTAATTAGAACTAAAGAAAAAGAAGTTAATTAGCAGCCAAAAATGGTCACTAGTAAGGAGGATGGTCAGAATGAAAACCTGCAGCCACTGCGGCCCTCCAGGACTGGAGTTTGACAACTGTGCTCTATATCCTAACTACAGGGTCACGGGGGTCTGCTGGAGCCAATCCCAGTCAACACAGGAGAGAAGGAAGGAAACAAACCCCGGGCAGTGTGCCAGCCCACCGCAGGGCACACACACACACACAGTAGGGACAATTTAGGATCACCAATACACCTAACCTGCATGTCTTTGGACTGTGGGAGGAAACTGGAGTACACAGAGGAAACCCTCAAAGACATGGGGAGAAAATGCAAACTCTACGCAGGGAGGACCCGTGAAGTATACCCAGGTCTCCTAACTGTGAGGCAGCAGCACTACCACTGCACCACTGTGCCGCCGGGTTTAAATCTAAATAATTAAATGTAAACCTCAGTGCTAATGTTTGCAATGCACCATACCATGCATCTGTCTCTGTCATACGTCATTTGCTATGGGATTTGTAAATGCGATGTTAACGTATGGGATGCACAATCTATTAGAATGACAGAGACATAGCAACAGGACAGACACACTTGCGCTTGTCCTTTTATTAAGGTGCATAAAGCTCATGATGTTTAATGGTTTTGCTGTGATGGGGTTATAGAAGCACTGATTTTATTTTATGTTTGTTTTTGAGGCTGTAGTTTTGTGGCATTTAGAGACTATCCTGTGAAGGGCCCATCTATTCCCATGGGTGATCTTTGTCTTTGTTAGTTTCCGCATGTTGCTTTGAGAACTCATGTCAAATTGTCAAACTGTCAGAACTCTTTTGTAGCAGGCACTTACAGATGTGGAAAATATGTTGGCACCCTTACAGATCATTGAAAAAGTGATGTCTGCCTCTTGAAAAGTGATGAAATGAAAAGCGATTGTCTCCTGTGTACCCGCATGCCTTTGATATGTCACTGAGTAAAGTAAAGCAAGTGTGAAAAGAGAACAAGTATGGCTTATTCTACAAGGATATTCTAAAATGGCCTGGACAGCTTTGTTGGGAACCCTAGGAAAAAAATCCTAAACAATTGGACTTGAGTGATTTTTTAAACTAGTGGCTGTCTTTGAATTCGTACCACACATGTCTCCAATCATGAAATCAGTCATTCTGCCAATGTAAATGGAGAAAAGTCGTCACTCTTCTATTCGGTGTCATTGTGTGTCCCACCCTGAACATGGAGCAAAGAAAGCAAAGTAGAGAGTTGTTGGAGGAGATCAGAAAGAAAATGTTAGACAAGCAAGTTAAAGCCAAAGGATAGAAGACCATCTCCAAGCAACTTGATGTTCCTGTGACAATGGTTATAAATATTATTAAGAGGTTTAAGGTTCATGAGATTGCAGTCATCCTGCCTGGATGTGGCCACAAGAAGAAAACTGACCCCAGAATGGGCAGGATGACAGTGAGAATGGTAGATAAAAAGCAAAGGGGAACTTCCAAAGAAGTACAAGCTGAACTCTAAGGTCAAGGTCCGTCAATGTCTGATCGCACCACCCGTTGCTTATTGAGTGACAGTGGGTTTAATGGAAGAAGACCCAGGAGGACTCCACTATTGAAAGAGAAAAATAAAAACGCCAGACTAGAAATTTCTAAAATGCAAATCAACAAGCAGCAATGCTTCTGGGATAATATTCTTTGGGCAGATGAGACAAAACTGGAGCTTTTGGGCAAGTCACATCAGCTCTGTGTCCACAGATGAAAAAATATGAAACTTTCAAAGAAAAGAACACCAGACCTACTGTGAAAGATTGAGGAGGCTCAGTTATGTTTTGGGACAGGGTATCCAACTCTGAGTCCAACTGGAGCTGGGGACCCCTGTTTTAGGGAGGCTTTGCTGTGTCTGCTATGTGGTGCCTTTAGTCTCTGCAGGGAACAATGAAATCTGAAGACTATCAAGATATTCTGGAGTGAAATGTACTGCCCAGGGTCAGAAAGCTCTGTCTCAGTCGCAGGTCATGGATATTGCAATATGATAAGGAGCCAAAACACACAGCTAAAAGCACCCAAGAATGGCTAAGAACAAAACATTGGACTATTCTGAAGTGGCCTTCTATGAGCCCTGTTTTGAATCCCATTGAACATCTATAGAAAGAATTGAACTTGCAGTCTGGAAAGAGCCCTTCGCATCTGACACAGCTAGAGTAGTTTGCTTAGGACAAGTGGGCCAAACGACCTGCGGACAAATGTAGAAATCTCATGGAGAGCTCCAGGAATCGTTTGCTTGAAGTGATTGCCTCTAAAGGTTGTGACAAAAACATATTTTTCTGTTTCTCTTCTTGGTACTCAAATATGGCACTTGGTGCCACTGCCCTATTGCTGTTGTTTTGCCTGCCTAAGGATCACAGGAATCATCAGGTAGAAGGGGGTCCATTTCATTGGATTGGCAGTGAAATGGCCAGTAGGGGGAGGCAGCTTGATGGCCGAAGTCTCCAGGACTCTGAACAAATCCAAATCGTATTATGTTTTACTAGCTGGAATACCCAGTGCTGCCCGGGAGGAAAATAAAGTGTTTTTTTTTTTTTTTGTTTTAATTGTTTGAGAAAGATACAATTAAAAAAACACAACTTTAAAAATAAAAATAAATTAAGAACCAATGAAGACTCACTAATGTGCTTGTCTTGCGGTCTTGTATGTCTGTTATCATCCAGTTGACGCTCGGAACTGGCCAACTCTATTTGATTTTAAAAGCAACAGGCGGGGGCGTTGGTGCTCAAACATAAAGAATGCTTGCAGTCACCTCTAGTTCGCCCTCTGGTGTTCGTTCCAAGTGTCAACTGGATGATAACATGCATACAAGACAGCAAAATCACCCCCCACCTAGAAGTGGGTGGATCAGGCTTGATTTCACCCTACAGTATTTTTAGTTGACCATTGAGAAACATGTGTACCAAGTTTCAGAAAAATTGCTCCAGCCGTTCGGACGTGATGCTGGAAATACGTACATGCACACACATACATTGACTTTTATATATATAGATCAGGGGTCCTCAAACTACAGTCTGCAGGTCAGATACGGCCCCCCAAGTTCATTTACCTGGCCCCCGCTTCGGCTGTGGCCATGGCCGCTGTTAGCATGCAGTGACGTGATGCGTTGGAGCCGAGGACACACCAAGCCAAGCCACCTTCACTACGCTAAGGCAGACAGGTGGTAACCAGGGGCAAAGTATGCACCCAACCCAAAAATGTAATGGCCATTGTGCATCCCTTTGGAAACAATAATGTCAAGGAAAAGAACATTTGATTCCAAGTGCAGGATATTTAAAGAACAGTGGACATATGATTACTTTTTCATGCAGTGCAAGGAGAGAGCTGTTTGTCTGGTGTGCCAGGAGTCAGTGGCTGTGTTCAAAGAATACAATTTGCGTCGACACGATTAAACTCGACATAAAGACTAATATGATTGTTTGGTCAGACAAATGAGAAAAGACAAAATATTAAAAATGAAAAATGGATTGACAACTCAGGAAAATGCTTTTGTGAAGCAGAAGCAGCTAAATGTTTCATCACTGTGAGCAAGTTTTCAAGTTGCCAAGCTAATAGTGCACTGGCAGACCATTCGTAGAGTGAGAATTTGTTAACGAATGCCTTCTTTCTGTGGCCAAAAAGATGTGTCCAGAGAAGGCTGATTTATTTAGTACATCGAGTCTTTCAGGACCTACAATTACACGAAGAATTGAAGAAACGGGGGACAATTTGCATCAGCTTTTACAAAACTCCTCCAAACAACATTGCTATTTTTTGTTGGCACTTAATGAAAACAATGATGTTCGTGATTCTGCAGAACTTCTAATTTTCATTCATACGACAAATGATCATTTTGAAGTCACAGAGTCACGGCTATCGTGGGCTGCATCAGGAAATGGAGTAGGAGGAGGAGCATAGGAACCTAATCAAGGACTTTGTTAAATGGTGCGACTCAAACCACCTAAAACTGAACACCAGCAAAACCAAGGAGCTGGTGGTGGATTTTAGGAGACCCAGGCTCCTCATGGACCCCGTGATCATCAGAGGTGACTGTGCAGAGGGTACAGACCTATAAATACCTGGGAGTGCAGCTGGATGATAAATTGGACTGGATTGCCAACACTGATGTTCTGTACAAGAGAGTACAGAGGCAACTATACTTCCTTAGAAGGCTGCCGTCCTTCAACATCTGCAATAAGATGCGGCAGATGTTCTATCAGACGGATGTGGCGAGAGCCCTCCTCTGCACGGTGGTGTGCTGGTGAGGCAGCATAAAGAAGAGGGACACTTCACGCCTGGACGAACTGGTGAGGAAGGCAGGCTCTATTATAGGAATGAAGCTGGACAGTTTGACATCCATGGCAGAGCGACGGGCGCTGAGCAGCTTTCTGTCAATCATGGAGAATCCTCTGCATCCACTGAACAGGATCATCTCCAGACAGAGGAGCAGCTTCAGTGACAGACTGCTGTCACCATCCTGCTCTAATGACAGACTGAGGAGACCCCACACTATGCGACTCTTCAGTTCCACCCGGGGGGGTAAACGTTAACATTATACAGACTTATTGTTTGTTATACCTGCATTGTTATCACTCTTTAATTTAATATTTTTTTTATCAGTATGCTGCTGCTGGAGTATGGGAATTTCCCCTTGGGGATTAATAAAGTATCTATCTATCTATCTATTATATAGTGCCTTTTCTATCTATCTATCTATCTATCTATCTATCTATCTATCTATCTATCTATCTATCTATCTATCTATTGTGAACGCTGACCCGGACACACACAGGCGGACATCGTAAGTTCACCCAACACACTTTTATTTACAATATTTACAAGGTTTTTGCTTTAGTGCACTTCCCAGTGCCTTTTGCACCGTTCTCCCAAATGTCCAGGCCTCACAGTCCTTATGCCTTTCTCCTGGCCGCCTCCAATCCTCTCTCCAGCTCTGTCTACTTCCACCCGACATCCACCAATGACTGGAGGGAGGCAGCCCCTTAAATAGGAACCCAGATGGGCTCCAGCTGCTTCCCGGCACTCCTTAGAAGACACGCCCCAGTGTGGCGGAAATGCCGGTTGCACGCCCTGAAGCCCTCCGGGTGTCCCCTGTCTTCTTCCCCCCAGCACTTCCTGGTGTGGCAGAAGTGCTGGGCTCCAGACTTCTACAGGCACCGGGGCGCCGCCTGGCGGTGGACACGGGTCCCTACAGGGCTGGGCTTCCAAGCCCTTTACCCGAGGCCCACAACAAACCAGGGCGGACGCCCCCTCGCGGTCTGGAGGAGGCACAAGCCCTCCTCCGGTCCTCCTGAGCCACACTATCTATCTATCTATCTATCTATCTATCTATCTATCTATCTATCTATCTATCTATCTATCTATCTATCTATCTATCTATCTATCTATCTATCTATCTATCTATCTATCTATCTATCTATCTATCTATCTATCTATCTATCTATCTATCTATCTATCTATCTATCTATCAGAGGAGCTTGCTGCACCGCAAAAGCATCAAAGGAATAACAGCAGGAGATGATATCTATGAAAAGGTTCACCAAACTGTGAATGACCTGGAGCTGGACTGGGCTAAACTACCCAGCGTGACAACTGATGGTGCTCCTATTGTGATGGAGTCTATGAAAGGAATAGTTGTACACATTAACCAAGAGATGGACAAACACAACCATTCACGTCCAATAGCCATACACTGCCTCATCCACCAACAAGCGCTGTGTTGTAAATCACTGAAGTGGGACTTTGTCATGAAAGTTGAGGTGTCCTGTGTTAACTTCATTAAGGCTTAGGCACTAAACCACAGACAATTTCAGGACTTTCTGTCTGAGCTGAATGTTGCCTATGAAGATATTCTGTACCACACAGAAGCCCATTGGCTGAGTCAACGGAGAGTTTTGAAACGTTTTTATGACTTACTTCCATAGGTTTCTGCTTTTCTGCTTTCAAAAAACAAAGAAGCACCAGATCTTAAAGATGCAAAATGGAAATGGCACCTTGCCTTTCTGACAAATGTAACAGAGCTACTCAACAGTTTCAATGTGCAACTTCAAGGAAAGGGGGGAAGCTCATCTGTGATATGCACTTACACATGAAAGCATTTGAAGAACAAATTGGACCTCATCATTAAACAAGTGATGGAGGAAAACTTCTGCCATCTCCCAATTACTCAAAAGCTGTTGGCTGAGAAACCAACAGTTGCATTCCCAAATGAAAAATGTGTGGATTCACTGGCAATGTTGCAAAGAGAGCTTCAGATGAGATTTAAAGAGCTGCATCTCCATGAACAGGACATACAGCTTTTCCCAAACCCATTTTCTGTTCACATTGAAATTGTTGATCCGATTTACCAAATGGAACTGGGTGAATTACAGAATTGCGACTCTCTGAAAGACGCATTCAAGTCAAGCAACCTCTGAGGCATATCTTAATCTCAGGAACCTTGCACTTAAAATGGCAACCACCTTTGGCAGCACCTACTGTATGTCTGTGATCAGACTTTTTCTTGAATGAAACATCTGAAGTCAGATCCAGACTAACTGATGCACACTTGCATCACTTGTTACGACTGGCAGTGACAAACATGGAACCGGACATTAACAGTCTCATCGGCCAAAAGCAGGCCCAGACTTCTCATTGAAATACTGGAAAGTTTACATTGGTTAAAATTGTCCTGCACTTTCATGTTTTTTTGCACTACAAATAAGATATGTGCAGTGTGCATGAGAATTCATTCATGTTTTTTTTTTTTTTAAATTATAGTCCGGCCCCCAAACAGTCTGAGGGACCGTGAACTGGCCCCCTGTTTAAAAAGTTTGAGGACCCCTGATACAGATTATCATCTACTGTTGAATTCTGCTCTGTACTTGTAATATTTTTATTTTACTATTCTATTGTATTGAGGATTACTCGTGTTCTGTTCTGTGTATTGTACTGTACTGTATTGTATTGACCCCCTTCTCTTTGATACCCACTGTACGCCCAAACTACCTGGAAAGGGGTCTCCTTCTGAACTGCCTTTCCCAAGGTTTCTTCCATTTTTTGTCTACAAGGGCTTTTTTGGGAATTTTTCCTTGATTTCTTAGAGAGTTAAAGCTAGGATGCTGTCAAAAGAAGCCCATTGCGACACTCCTTGTGTGATTTTGGGCTACACAAAAATAAATTGTATTATATATTAGGTTAACAGTTTTTGGCTGTCACATTTTCATTTGAGTTGTTATTTGAAAATTTCTGTCGAAAAAAGCCAAGTCTGATATTTATTAAATGTGGAATAAATCATGCTGGGTGCCAATTACTTTTATCAGTTTCAAGAAACAATTGTGGGCTCTTCTTTTTTCATTGAGGGCTGCCGACACATTTGTCCACGTCCGTACTGTTAAAAATCCAGCAGACTTATCTTAGAGGCTGCATTTGGAATTGGGGTTTAGTTACATCACCTCCCTTTTCTCGTGGTGTCTGTTATTTTGTTCATTGAACGTGTAACATAAGAGACGGCTGGCAGCTCAACCTGGCTGGGATACCCCTGACATGGAAGGATGGGGGTAGGAAGCTTTTCAAGGACACTGTCTCCCCCAAGACGCTAGATGGCAGCTCCCCTGCGATGCCCTGGATTCCCACAGAGCACTATGGGACATGTACTTTAATACCAAAGCCCTGCTGGGCACCGTGGGTGCCGCCAGGGGATGCTGCAAGAGAACCTGAGAAGTCATGTCTCACCCATAGCCTGGAAGTACTACAAAATCATGGGAACAAAAGCTCCGAAGTGCTTCTGGGCTGAAGAAAATTCAACTTCTCTATCTGACCCGGAAGTACCGGCAAGTCACGTGGATGGAAGGACAGAAGCACTTCCTGGTCGGCCACTATTTAATGGACTAGTGTGAACCCAGCAAGCGAGCTAGAGTCGGGTGGTTGGTGGATGAAGCTTGCTGGGAGGTGTGGAGAAGAAGAGAATAGTGATTATTGTGTTTATTTGCTTGTTTATTGGTGGTTGTGGTGCTTTTAGGGTACTATATAAGAAGAAACGTTGAATAAATATCTTCTTGGTGCTTTTAAGCTGTGTCCTGTGCATCTGTCTGATGGATTTAAAGGGGAAACGGTGCCACCTAGTGTCCACAGTATGTATGAACGCTGATGCTGTACTCAGTGAAGTGCACTATAAAAAAATGTAAAAATGTAATTGAGTGAATGAGTTGGGCAGGACATCACAAATCTGCAACATTGGGTAAAGGACATAGCGACAGCTCATCTAAGAACTTTCTTCTGAGCTTTCTTTTATATGCTTTGTCACAAACGTGAATCTGAGGGACATCTCAAAGACTCATTCCGGGTATGTACGAGAGGGGGCAATGCCACCAGCAGACTTGAGTCATTTCTTTTCTTCAGCCCTGAGAACATGCCCCCTGAGGTTAACTAGTCAGGCTGGAATGATGTAAAAGGGTGATGCCCCTGAAATGTTGGTGTTTCAATTGGAACCACACCTTTGAGAACGATGGAGCTCCCCAGACCTTTTGGCTGCATTGATTATTGCCACTGGGGCGATTTTTGTTTATTTCAGTCCCATCAAGCATTGATTTGCTTTGTACAATACCAGAATAAAGGGGACAACACTTCACAAGGGCTAAGAATCTTTCTTCCACCTGTCCACAAATTAAATAAAATGATTAATCTGTATTCTATGGTGGGCTTTCTTTTATACAATTATACAACATTATTATTCTGTATTCTATGGTGATATCTCATTTACTCTCAGACAGACCTAATAAATAAAGCACCCAAGTTGAAGAAAGAAAAATGAAATTAAATTCAGATAGAAAATAACAAGAACAAGTCTTTTCTGACTTTCCATTTTAGGCTGACCACGACGAGACAAATGCAAGGCAGCAACAGGAAGCAACATAAAGAGATCACAGATATGAAAAGATCAAAGGAAGTTCTGTGGCACAAAAAGTCAACAGGCTAAAAGAAATTTCAATGAGACTATCGAGAGAAGAAGAAAAAATAATAATAATAGTAGAAAAGCTACTTAATAAGGGGCCTGGGAGATGGGAAACTCACTCAGAGTGAAAGGATCTTGATTGCTCCTAGAAATTGACACTTGGTGAAGAGCCGAGCTGGAAGATCTGGAAATTGCAGGTCTTGGCCTGGCTTTGAGATTTATTTATTTATTGATTGATCCTGTGTGGAAAATCAATGATCTGTCTATAAATCTGCTATATATGTTGCCTTCTCAGTTATATCTATCTCACTGTTATATTATATATAAAAATCCTATACATAATGACTCTGCTTTAACACTAATTATATATTGTCACACACGCACATCAGGTGTTTAATACCACCGTGAGCTGACAGGGGGCACTGCTGCTATCTTTGTCATCTTTCTTTGCCTCCACATTTCCTGGAAATCATCTAGTGAGGGCAGTTGACTTGTCCCTTTCTGTTCCAAGGAACATAACAGACCAGCCCAAAGCAAAAGGCATCACTCGTTGACTAAAGAGCAGAAGAGACAAAGTTTCTTCAGACTGAAAACTTCATGATAGGCAGCTGTTATTTTGTTAGAATATCAGAGGGCAACATTTTATTTTGTATTCGCCTCATTGAGCGCTGTTTGATTTGATGAATATTATTAAACAGGGAGAGACTGCTGAGTTGCTGGTGCCCCAACATTTACCGTGGTTTTTAACCCATCATTACGTCAAACAACCATAATATTCATTTTATGCAAATGTGTAATAATTTATTTATTGCATTTTATTTTTTTATTATGATGCTTACCTAATTTTAATTTGTTAGTCTTTTCTCATTACTATTTCTTTGACACCTTGTAAAGCACATTGAGCTGTCTATTAAAATGTGCTTTAGAAATAAATGCTGTTATCTTTTTGTGGACGTGGCTGCCAGTTCTTTCAATGTCACATTGACTGCAGTAGTATTGTCATAACTGAGTGTTGGACACCACTTGAAGCCAGCTGAAGTGCATTGCTCATTTATACCAGCATTGTAACAGATTATGTTTACTTTAACAACAGAATTACCAAAGCTCACAAAAAAGCTCATAAATCTGGCCCACCTTAAATCCCTTCGTACCTCTCCGTCAGCGTCTTTTGTCTTGTAAATGTGTCGATCAGCACAAGCAGCAAGCAGCCTACCGTCCCATCTCCGCCACTAACAATTATACAATGAAAACATACATTTGATTTGAGTTTGTAACAGCCAGTGTAAATGTATGGTATTTGTAAAGGTTAGCGTTTATTTTATTCAGTTTTATTCTCTCAGTCGTGTTCACGCTCCCCCCGACTTGACACTGTTAATTTTTAAATAAACATGAGCTATAAGAGAAGTGAACTCACATGAGGACGAGGGTTATACATCGGAGAAAGAGAACCCCCCACCCCCCGAACTTTACAAAATTAAGGTCAAATCAACCCTCACCCATCGATCTTCTTCCTGTATTAATCTTATTATACCTCCTGCTCGCTTGACTACCATGGGGTTTAAAGCTTTCAGTCGAGCGGCGCCTATTGACTCTCTTTCTTGAAATCTCTCCTTAAAACTGTTGCTGTCAATAACAGGCCTGTAGGTGACAGTAAGACAGTCAGACAGGCATCAACATTTGAATACA
Source organism: Polypterus senegalus (assembly GCF_016835505.1). NCBI lineage: Eukaryota > Metazoa > Chordata > Cladistia > Polypteriformes > Polypteridae > Polypterus > Polypterus senegalus. The sequence goes on along the minus strand of NC_053164.1, from coordinate 6,094,740 downwards.
GCAGGTCTAGGTTGTTGTGTCCATGAATATAACATGCCTTTTGAAGTTTGTTCCATCTAAAGTTGCTCATTAAATTTGCCAGCATTCAGAATGACTCATCATTACAGTAGATAGATAGATAGATAGATAGATAGATAGATAGATAGATAGATAGATAGATAGATAGATAGATAGATAGATAGATAGATAGATAGATTTTTTATTTTTAAAAGTACTTTATTGAAACAAAAATATAACAAGAACAAACATCAATATATTAAAAGTACGCATACAACAAAAAGTGTTATAAATAAACTATTCAAAGAAATGAATAGTAGAAAACAAATTCCAAATATTCAATCCCTATTTTCCCCATGTAACCCCACACACAGTTATCATATAAATATTTTATATTTTCTCATCTCCTCCCCAGTGCCCTCCTCATTTATGTTCAGAATAAATAAAACTAAGGCCCAGTCAGCCCCGATTCCCTGTGTTGTTCACAAAGTATCACTTGCTACAAATAACTTCCATTTTCATATTTTTTTAACAATGAGTTATAAATTAATTTTCAGTTCTCCCTCCTCTATAGCACACAGTACCCCTTTCATACACCACACATCCTCAAAAATGTCCATTTTGTGCATTAGTTTAAAGTAAATTCCAGTTTGATTCTCGAATGAATATTCAGCATAAACAGTAACTGGATGTCCACAGGTCCTTTCCCATACTGTTTATTTTTACTGCTTTTTAAAATTGCTAGTTTTGCTTCACCAAGCAAGAAGTTCATCAACTGTGTCCTATGCCAGTTGTTCTTATTAACGTGGCTCCATAAATAATTATCACAATATTAAAATCTGATCTTAGTTTTGTACACAAATCAGTTAAAAACTCCCAATCTTACGCATGATAGAAACAGATGAAAAACGGTTTCCTTTTGCCTACAAAAATCACATCTGTTATCCTCTGTAAGTTTGATTCTTTTTAAGGAGTTTGGGGCTATGATGCCATGCCCAATCCTCCATTGCAGGTTGGCTGTCCTTTTGTTGCTTGGAGGCTTGTACAGCTCTCTCCAGACCGGCACCCTTCCAACTACTGCACCTAAATGTTTCCTCCATTGAGAATCGAAAATTGTCTTCAGGGAAAGAAAATGAATCACTTTCACACAATAGTGATAAAGTTCTTTTTTGGACTGAGACATAAATGACAACACATTTCCTTTTTCAAATGTGATAATCGAGTTTTTGGGGATGGAGTTGACATCGACAGCATGACAGACCTGTAGATCTGTGCTGGTGGTGCTGATGGAGTCTTCAAGTCTGTAATTTTCTTTGGCCACAGAAGACAGAAAGCCCTCGATTATCCACACTGACTTCACACCTAAAATTGAAGCCAAAATGGAAGGCTCCACAAATGTCTGTTGCTCCTTACCATATATATATATGGCTGATTTTTAAAATCCCATTTCTAATCAATAAATCAGTAAAACCTTTACTCCTCAGTTGAGAGCGTGAGAATTGTGAGTTAAAAATCAAAGGCTCATTGTGCAATCAACCTGATGGATTAAAATGTCTTTTAAAAACAAGATGCCAGGTCAATAAAGCACCCCTATAAAATTTGGGTAACACTGAAAGGTCCATTTCATTGATTTCCATTACCAAAAGCTGCTTGTCAAATCCATAATCCCCGACTCAAAGAAAGAAATGTAGTGCCATTTTTTATAATTATGTCTTTCATTTTTCTATTCTTTAATATGTAAAGCACTTTGAGCTACTGTTTGTATGAAAATGTGCTATATAAATAAATGTTGTTGTTGTTGTTGTTGCCAAACCCGTTCAAATCAGATGGTGAGAACCAAACAAAAACTTTTGAATTACCAGAAGTCAAAAGCCTGCTACCTTTAAAGGCACATCAATGAGTCCCTGACCTCCTTGTTCCACCGGTAGAAACAGCACACTCTGTCACAGCCAATGCAGACCATCCCAAAGAAAATCAACCAACAATTTTTGGATCTTATGTAACATCCGTGGAGGAGGATCTCCACACATAAGTTTATGCCAAAGCATCGATGCAACTAAGTTGTTCACCACAAATACTCGCCCTTTAAAAGACAGTTTGGCCACAATCCATCTCCATTTGTTCAGCCGAGCACTGACTTGATTGAAAATGCCCTCCCAATTACTCTCATCCAGCCCTTCACCTCCCAACATCACCCCAAAGTAACGAAAGCACTTTCTGTTTTAGGTCAGATTTGCAGGAAGCTTTGGCGGTGGACATTCAACCCAAGAGCCGAGTAGGAGAGCATTGCTCTCAGCCCAGTTGACTTTAGCTGAGGAGATGCTTTCAAACGCCGTTTGGCACGAAACTACCACATTGGCATCATGGTCAGATTTGACAAATATGGACATGTCGTCTGCTTAGGCCAAACATTTGGGCAAGAAGGGAGCTCCATACTCTGCAGTCTCTGAAAAATCTGATAAAGGAATGGCTCAATCGACAAAGACTACAACATCCCTGATAAGGTGCACCCCTGCCGAATCCCCCTCTTGACCAGGAAAGGGGCACTCAGTGTGCCATTAATCTTTAAAATACCAAAAACCTTAGTATACAAGAGTCTGGTCATTTTGATAAAATTTTCCTCAAACCCAAAGCATTTAAAGGTGTTAAACAAATATCTGTGATCAACTCTATCAAAAGCATTCTCCTGAATAATAGATAAAATTCCCAGGTCGATGCCATACATTTTGGATGCTGAAATCACATCATGCATGAAGAAAATGTTATAAAAAATTGAGCGGTCAGGTACATAGCAAGCATGACAGGAATTAACCACTAAACTCATTACAGTCCTCAGACGATTTGCCAAAGCCCTGGAGAAAATCTTATAGTCTGTACAGAGCAGACTCACGGGGCGCCAGTTCTTTATTTGGTATAGATCTCCCATTTTCATAAGTAGAGTGATCACTGCTCTTCTGCAGCTCAGAGGTAACTCCCCATCTTTTAAGCTTTCCTTGAACACTGCATGCATGTGAGCCCCCAGTAAAGGCCAGAACTGTCTGTAGAACTCAACAGGAAGGCCATCAATCCCTGGAGACTTTCCTGTGTGTAAATGGGAGAGTGAATCCACCATTTCCTGAAAAGTTATTTTAGAGTCCAGTTTTAGCTTAAAATAATTTGGGATCCTAAGAAGTCCATTGAGAAAATCAGCTATTGCCAAATGATCGATAGAATCATCCTTAAATAAATTTGTATAAAAAGAAATGTCTTCAGTGGTGCACAGTTCTCTACTCTCTGCGTCATGCAGCATGTGAATCAGTTTGCTTTGGGCTTCTTTCTTCTCCAACCCAAAGAAAAATTTTGTAGGTGCATCCAAATGATTAATATTTTGAAAACATGACCTCACCAGGGCTCCTTGTGCACGTAAATCCAAAAGATCAGCAAGGGAACGCTTTTTAGATGTTAGAGCAGAAAAAATCTCCTCATCAAATCCCTTTTGTAAAGCATCCTGCAGATTCAAAATGTCTTCTTCTAAGGCTACCATGTTCAGCAGGCACTTTCAAGTGACTTCCTGTGTGTATTGTTGACAAAAAGCCTTTATCTGAGCTTTCGAAATGTCACACCACTGCTTAAGTGAATCAAATCTAGATTTGATAACAGTCCACTGCATCCAGAAAAATTCAAAACATTTGACAAAATGGGTATCTTCTAGTAGTGAAACGTTGAAATACCAGAAAGCTTTGAAAAAAGGTTTCTTTTTAGAGATGACAACTTTCAACCTCACCAAAGAATAGTCAGAAAAGCCAACAGGAGAGATAGAGGCAGAAGTGACAGTGTTCAGATTGTGACTGGGACAGTAAAAGCGATCTAATCGAGGCATAGAAATATTTCCATCCCATCCCTTCACCCAGGTGTACTGATGGGAATTTATTACGCTAGACATCCACGAGGTTGATCCGTTTTAAAAGGGCTGCTAGGACTTGAGCAGAGCTAGGATGAGGTTCAACGCCATTGCGATCCAACATGTAATTTATTGTGCAATTAAAATCAAAACCCACCAGTATCAACTCGCCATTAAAAAAAGAATTGACCACCTTTCATAACGATTCAAAAAAACAAATCCTTTCTCTCCTGTTGGTAGGGGCATAGACATTAATGAACAACACATCCTGATCCCTGTCTTTGACCTGAACCACTAGCAATCGTCCAGCCACCACCTCACTGATGGCAGTGACCTGGAATTGCACAGATTTTGAAAACAATATAGCCACCCCAGCACTAAGACTAGAACCATGGCTAAGAAAAACCCGACCCCCCCATTCTCATAGCCAGTCTGGTTGATTCTGAAGGTCAGAAGGGGTCTCCTGAAGCAGGTTGACATGTAAAGCTTTCTGTTCTAAGAATTTAAAAACCACAGCTCTCTTTGTCCCTCCTCTATAGCCATTAACATTCAAACTCCCAATGTATAGTGACTGCATGGAAGAAAAGCCAATGGGTGTCTCCAGTAAGAAACACCACACCAGACAAATGCGCTGACTAACCGCGTTCTTGTTTGTGCTCGTGTTCATGCTTGCGCATATTTCCGTGCGTGGGCGCATGTCTATGTGCCAATGGCCTACGGGCCTTTTGAGTGTGAAGTAACTCATAAAATAAAAGATTTAAGTGTTGAACCGTATGTTTAAAGCATACAGAAGAAGAAATAAATAACCTTTAAGTATAGAAATAACCAAAGCTTCTTAAGAAAAGCTAAGTTTATAGAAGATACATTTTTTTTTTCTTTTTTTTGCCTCTATTCTATGTGTGTAACTATTTTTCTTTTTATTTTTGTGTGGATTATTTGCTTTAAACTTTCACTAAATATTTTAAAACAAACTTTTGGACTGTGAGATTTCTTTGACACGCGTCTTACCCGTGCCTGATGTCGCCTTATACATCGGCGGCTACACTATTATTTTGGGTTGTGAGTTGCGCACTTTGCTGATAACCTACTTTATTCTGGTTGGTTCTTTTTGCTCCACGTCTAATTCAACTGCCTCACGCATAACTCTTTGTGCAGGCATAAGAAATAACTGCAGATCTGAAAAATGATCTTCAACCTTCACTCCTTTCTTGCCATCAATAAACTCCAAAAACATCTTAATACTGGCAGTACTATCAACTGCCTCTTAGCAGATACTGAGAGGTGTCAATGTCACTCTCACCCTCCACATTGTCCCTTAACTCGTTTGCGATGTCACTTTGGTTTGTCACACACTCGCTATGTTCCTTAGATGACTGATTTGACACAAGGTTTTTCTTTGCCTGTCCTCTATCCATTGATTGCTCCTTCCTTTTTCGAGCGGAAACTTTAATGGGCTCGTTGCTTGCACACCTTCGCACACCACTGCACTGCCACTCACCACAGCAGCCACTCCACCGTCAGTCTCGGCTCTCTCACATCTCTGGCCCTCAGCAGTCCCCTTCAATGAGCTGTCCGGCAGGAGACTGTAATCGGAAGCGTTCACTTCTACAATCGTATCAGTAATCTGAGGCTCATTTACAGCTAGGACCAGTGGCGCAGCTTCTACCGAGTGAACGGCCGCTGCCACCACCCCAGTGCTGTTGATCTCAGGTGATACGTCAGCTTTAGTTGGTGTGCTCTCTGCCGGCTTGTGGAGCTCAGGACTGACTTAAAGGCAATCAGCTGATCCTCCGGCCTTGGTCGACATATCTGTAACACTTTGAAGCAGACTCTTCTCAGGAGCCGCCGTCACCAAAGTACTAAGGGGCTGATCACAAACAACACCCATTGCACAAATACAAATACAAAAATACAAATACTCCCAGAGACCCCCCATGAACGAAACCGGCCAGCAACCCACAACCACGCCCACCCAGACCAGAGCAGTCAACTGAGAGAGATTCCACAGACAGAAATGTTAGATAGATAGATAGATAGATAGATAGATAGATAGATAGATAGATAGATAGATAGATAGATAGATAGATAGATATGTGAAAGGCACTATATGATTGATAGATAGATATATAGATAGATAGTGTAATATTAATGTTATATTGTGACTCTTGTTATTAATGTGTTCTCTAAGGTGTCATTGTGTGCCTTGAAAGGCACCTATAAATAAAATAAATTATTTTTAATATTATTACATGCAAAGTTAAGCTGACGACACTGCTATCGTGGGCTGCATCAGGAGTGGGCAGAAGGAGGAGTATAGGAACCTAATCAAGGACTTTGTTAAATGGTGCGACTCAAACCACCTACAACTGAACACCAGCAAAAACAAAGAGCTGGTTGTGGATTTTAGGAGGCCCAGGCCCCTTATGGACCCCATGATCATCAGAGGTGACTGTGCAGAGGGTACAGACCTATAAATACCTGGGAGTGCACCTGGATGATAATTTGGACTGGACTGCCAATACTGATGATCTCTGTAAGAGAGGACAGAGCCGACTATACTTCCTTAGAAGGCTGGCATCCTTCAACATCTGCAATAAGATGCTACAGATGTTCTATCAGATGGTTGTGGCGAGCGCCAGTGGTGTGCTGGGGAGGCAGCATAAAGAGGGACGCCTCACACCTGGACAAACTTGTGAGGAAGGCAGGCTCTATTGTAGGCAAGGAGCTGGAAAGTTTGATATCCGTGGCAAAGCGACAGGCACTGAGCAGACTCCAGTCAATCATGGAGAATCCACTGCATCCACTGAACAGGATCATCTCCAGACAGAGGAGCAGCTTAAGACAGACTGCTGTCACCGTCCTGCTCCACTGACAGACTGAAGAGACCCCACACTATGCGACTCTTCAGTTCCACTGTAACTGTGGGGGTAAATGTTAACATTATACAAAGTTATTGTCTGTTTTTCCTGCATTTTTATTACTCTTTAATTTAACATTGTTTTTTATCAGTATGCTGCTGCTGGAGTATGTGAATTTCCCCTTGGGATTAATAAAGTATCTATCTATCTATCTATCTATCTATCTATCTATCTATCTATCTATCTATCTATCTATCTATCTATTGTGAACGCTGACCCGGACACACACAGGCGGACATCGTAAGTTCACCCAACACACTTTTATTTACAATATTTACAAGGTTTTTGCTTTAGTGCACTTCCCAGTGCCTTTTGCACCGTTCTCCCAAATGTCCAGGCCTCACAGTCCTTATGCCTTTCTCCTGGCCGCCTCCAATCCTCTCTCCAGCTCTGTCTACTTCCACCCGACATCCACCAATGACTGGAGGGAGGCAGCCCCTTAAATAGGAACCCAGATGGGCTCCAGCTGCTTCCCGGCACTCCTTAGAAGACACGCCCCAGTGTGGCGGAAATGCCGGTTGCACGCCCTGAAGCCCTCCGGGTGTCCCCTGTCTTCTTCCCCCCAGCACTTCCTGGTGTGGCAGAAGTGCTGGGCTCCAGACTTCTACAGGCACCGGGGCGCCGCCTGGCGGTGGACACGGGTCCCTACAGGGCTGGGCTTCCAAGCCCTTTACCCGAGGCCCACAACAAACCAGGGCGGACGCCCCCTCGCGGTCTGGAGGAGGCACAAGCCCTCCTCCGGTCCTCCTGAGCCACACTATCTATCTATCTATCTATCTATCTATCTATCTATCTATCTATCTATCTATCTATCTATCTATCTATCTATTATATAGTGCCTTTCATATCTATCTATCTATCTATCTATCTATCTATCTATCTATCTATCTATCTATCTATCTATCTATTTCACCTTTTAAGCACAGTTCACTCCTGGCTGTTCTCTGGAGGAACATTTTATTTGTCTGGGCTCTGCGAGACTTGTCATGAACTATCCAAAGCAAAAGCAGTACATAGGGTCTTATAGGAGGATTTTTGGTTAATGAGTGGTACTCATGAGGTGCTTTAACGTTTCATTGTTGTGACTCCTAACAGGTAAAAGGAACCAACAATACTGAATTAATTCAGCGCCAGCAATAACACTTTGTTTGTTTAGAAATTAAATGACATCATTTAGCACAGTTTAGCATTGTACTTCCTTTAACACCAGATACATTAAGTAATTAGCGATGAAGATTGATAGTATGCCCAGCCAAGTTACTTTTTTTTTTATTCTTTATCCAAATTGCTGCTGTAAAGATTATACTTAGCACTGCCTGGCATTTCGGAAGCAGAAAAAGTGTAAAAATGTTAAGAACAAAGTGTCAAGACTACATCTTCCGGGCCGCCTCAGTGTTTAGTGATAGAGTCTCTCTGCATTACTTACATTTTCCCCACTGTATAAAAAAGTATCATTAGTGTCAAATTAAATTTTAAGAATTGCAACGTAAAATGTGAATTAATGTTTGCTGTCTAATTTACGAAGGAATTCACTTGCAGCGTTTGACTTGTTAATTTGCATTAAATTGTAAATGAAAACTACTTTAATAATGAATGCATTAACAAGATGATAGATACAGTGATACAAGTCTGAGGAACATATTTTACCAACAATTTATAACTGCAAGGAAATTATTTATAAGCCACTAACTGCTTGAAAACGGTGCATGAATTTCATATTTGACTTTAATTAATAATGTCTTCCGCACTAATTCAGTTGAATTCTCCAAAGCCCGGGTTCATCTAGCTGAAAGTAATTTTTAATTTCTTTTTTAACTAAACAGGTATAAGCCTGTCAGTACAGACTGCTGAGGTGTTTACTAGGATGGGGATTCAAAGTAAATGAACGTGGCATTCTCAAAAGATGAAGCTCACGTAATTAATCCTTAAGGCCGGCATCAGTAGAAACTGCCCACTTACCTTAATTGTCATTCGATGCCATGAAATGTATGGCTTGAAGATATGACCTTCAGAAATATAATCAATAAATTAATCTTTACCTTGTATAGCAACATTAATAGTGTGCTCGGTCACAAGATGCTCTGAAGAGCAAATAAAATCAGAATATGGTCATCCATCAATTAGTCAGACTTGGTTTTATAAATCACCTTTAACAGAGGACACCATCACATTAGGTTAAGGTCAAGGTGATCCCACTATGAAAAATATTAGTTGTCCAAGTTGGTGGCAATTAATCACCTAAAATATCAAAAAATATCTAAGAATTTAATAATATTCTTAATTTAATAATATAATAAAAAATAAAATAAGGGAAAACACAATTGATGGGAAATCTACACTGTGACTTTATGTTGTGTGAGGGACTGTGTGGCATTCTTTACAGGGACATAAGAAAAGGATTTCTACTTTAGCCAGGAATTCGAAGATCTAAAGGGAGACCCGAGACCCTGGAGAAGCACTGACTTCTTCATTGCCCCTTCTACAGAATTAGATAGATAGATAGATAGATAGATAGATAGATGTCAGTGGAGCAGGACGGTGACAGCAGTCTGTCGCTGAAGCTGCTCCTCTGTCTGGAGATGATCCTGTTCAGTGGATGCAGTTGATTCTCCATGATTGACAGTTGCCTGCTCAGTGTCCGTCGCTCTGCCACGGATGTCAAACTGTCCACCTCCATGCCTTTCTCACCAGTTTGTCCAGGCGTGAGGTGTCCCTCTTCTTTATGCTGTTTCCCCAGCGCTTGCCACAACCGTCTGATAGAACATCTGCAGCATCTTATTGCAGATGTTGAAGGACGCCAGCCTTCTAAGGAAGTATAGTCGGCTCTGTCCTCTCTTTCACAGAGCATCAGTATTGGCAGTCCAGTCCAATTTATCATCCAGCTGCACTACCAGGTATTTATAGGTCTGCACCCTCTGCACACAGTCACCTCTGATGATCACGAGGTCCGTGAAGGGCCTGGGCCTCCTAAAATCCACCCCCAGCTCCTTGGTTCTGCTGGTGTTCAGTTGTAGGTGGTTTGAGTTGCACGCTTTAACAAAGTCCTTGATTAAGTTCCTATACTCCTCCTGGTGCAGCCCATGATAGCAGTGTCGTCAGCGAACTTTTAGGAGGCTAGTATGACAAGGCCGTGATGGGCAATTTATTCAGAACATCAGGATACGCCCTACTCTTTAAGGAAGATGCCAAGGGATCTTTTATGGCCACAGAGAGTCAGACCCTTGATCTTATGTCACATCCAAAGGATGGTGCCAGTTTTGCAGCACAGTGTCATAGCACCCGTCACTGCACTGGGGAATTGGAATCCTCCCTGTCACCATAGGGTACGCACCTCATGCTGGCCTCATCAACAGCTTCTCCAGCAGCAACCCAAGCTTTTCCTAGATGGTCTCCCATCCTAGTTTAGCTTAGCTTTGGATGGATGACCTGTTTTGAAGTGCATGTGGCGTGGCTACAGGCAATTGTGAAATAGAAGATTGAAAGCACCAGGACTCCTCCTAGAGTTGGCCAAACTTAGTAAACAGGCAAACAGGGTATTGGTCATTGAGGTCAACAAGAAGTGAATGGTCACTCTAACAGAGCTGTAGAAGTCCTCTGACAGGTTTTCACATCTCAGCAGCACTCCTGAATAAAACACATGTGACAGCCAACTTGCCAAATGGCATTTAAAGGAATCTGAGAGCACAAGGGAAAGATTTTATGTTCTGATGAGATAAAAAAAACTAAACCCTTTGAGTAGAACTCCAAGCACTTTGTTTGGCAAAAAATCCCTACGATGTAGCATTGTGAAGATAGCATCAGGCTATGGTGGTGCTTCTCAGCAGCTGAGACAGGGAGACTGGTTAGAATTGAAGGAAGGATGAATGAAGCCAAATATAGATATGTCTTTGAAGTGTACAGAACCTCAAGTTCTCGGGCAATGATTCACCTTTTAGCTCGATAATTACTCAAAGAATACAGCCAAAACAACACTGGAGTGGCATCGGGACAAGTCTCTGAGTGTCCTTGAGTGGCCCAGTCAAAGCCCAGACTTAAACCCGATAGAATATCTATGGAGAGAAATGAAGAAGGCAGTTTACAGATGCTTCCCATCCAATCTTGCCCTGAAGAATGGGAAAAACTTTGCATGTCAATGTGTAAAAAAGCTTGTAAAGACTTACCCAGAAAGCCTCCAAGCTGTAGTTGCTGCTAAAGGGGCTTGCGCGAAGTACTGAAATAAGGGACTAAGTACTTCTGTAAATTACAGATTTCAGTTTATGAGCTTGAGGAGATCTGCCAGGAAGAATGGGAGAAATTGTGCCATCCCAGTGTGGCAGATGGCCAGGGCCATTAAGGACTGAGGGAGAGACCTTATTCAGATCATTATCTCCCCCATTATTGCCCCCCGGGTTGCTACTGCATCATGTATCTCTGCAGGGTATACTGGGAATTGTAGTTTGGAGCAGCCCTCTTGAGCCCCATAGACATTGCCAGAGGGAGCTGCAGCTACTGCTGAACCCCTTGGGACATCACTTCCGCCACACCCAGAAGTGCAACCAGACGAAGGTCAAGAAACACCTGGAGCATTTCTGGATGCACTATAAAAGGAGCCGCTTCACCATTAATTAATCAGGGATCCAGAGTCGGGTGGGGGTGGACAAAGCTTGCGGGAGGAAGAGGAGGAGTGGAGAATTAAGACAGAGAGAAAGAGACAAGGGTTGTGATATATTTGGTGCTTTGTACTGTGCTCTAAAGTGGGGAGCAACAGAAAATGCTTTCCCATGAATGAATAAAAGTTTGTTGCATTGAACTGGTGTCTCAGCCTGTCTGTGTCGGAGTTTGGGGAGCGGTATGCTCCCTGGTGGTCCATACCAGGTGTACAAAACTTGTGGAGACAGCCAAGAAGATTTAAAACTGTAATCGTTGCTGAAGGGGCTTATATGAAGTACTTATTGTGGCGGACAGCCAGGGGCCATGACCGACCGGGACTCCTCTTTTGCATATGGTCCGGGGGGAATAGGCATGGGCTGCACAATACCTCCCCTGGGATGCTAGATGGCAGCACCCCTGGATGGCAGTGGTTCCTCAGATACGCGCAGGGCTCCATGGGAAATAGAGTTCTTTTCGGCCCTGTTGCGGTCCGGAGGTGCCAAATGAGGGCGCTGCAGTGGCTCCTGAGTCTGTATGGGCGGTTCTTCCACCACACCCAGAAGTGCAGATGGAAACAAGCAATCAAGCACCTGGAGCACTTCCAGGTGCCTTATAAAAGGAGCCAGCAGCCTCTACTCCGGGAGCCAGTGCCAGGAGGAGGAAGACGAAGCTTGCCAGGAGGAGTGCTGGAGGAGAAAGAAAGAAAGAAAGAAAGAAAGAAAGAAAGAAAGAAAGAAAGAAAGAAAGAAAGAAGAGAAGAGAAGAGAAGAGAAGAGAAGAGAAAAGAATTGTGTTTTGGTGTTTGGGACTGTGTTGTTGTGCTTGTTGGAATAGGGAAGTCATTTCCACAAGGGGAAAAAAATAAATAAAAGACCTGTGTGCTTTGAAACCGTGTCCTACATCTGTCTGTGTCAGGGCTGGCCTTTACATGAGTTAAGGGCCCAAGTACTTCTACAAATTAGAGATTTATGATTTTTAATAAATTTGCAAACCTTGCTGAAAACATATTTTCACTTTGTCAGTATGGATTATTAGTGTAGACTGATGGGCAAAATGGCACATCTGCTCATAAAAATGAAATCTACAATGCAATAAAGTATGAAGAAAGTCAAGTTCAAATCAAGTCAAGTTGGGGTGCATACACTGGTACAGCACGTTGCTGCATCCACTACACATCGAAACAGCTCGGGATCCCTGTTGGCAACCTCCCCAGGCTGACACACAGTCCAATCCCACCCTCCAGAAGTGACCCTCTATCTGCCGCAACCAGGTATTACGTGGGCAAGCCCTTGGCCTGGTCCAGCCACTCGGGTCCCCAACAATGAGGATCGTATTTGCAGAATCACCCTCGGGAAAACGCGCCACATTGCCATAGTGCCGTAACTGATGCTCCCTCACAATGCAGGTAATGTGCCTCATTTGGAACTCCATGAGCAACACAAAGTCAAACCAACGGTACCCAAGGATTATCCGGAGAGACACAGTACCAAAGGAGTCCAGTCTTCATCTCAGGCTACTGAATAGCATCTATGTCTTACAACCATATAGTAAGACAGGAAGTACCAGGACTCTAAAGACTTGGACCTTCGTCCGTTTGCATAGATATTGGGAGTGCCACACACCCCTTTCCAGCGACCTCTTGACCCCCAGATGCTCTCTCAATCCATCTACTGACTTCACAGGAAGAGTCACCAGAGTCATGAATGTCACTACCGAGGTAAGTAAACCTCTCGCCGAGGTTAACACTCTCTCCGCAGACAGACACACTGCTGATGGCTGTGCCCAAGAGGTCATTAAAGGCCTGGATCTTGGTTTTTATCAGAACACTCAAAAGCCCAGACACTCACTTAGTCTCTCGAGCGTCCAGATCAGAGCCTCCATTGACTCCATGAAGATCACAGCATCGTCAGCAAAGTCAAGATCTGTGAATCTTTCTTCACCAATAGATGCCCCACAGCCGCTGGACCCCACAACCTTGCCCAACACTCAGTCCATACAAGCATTGAACAGAGTAGGAGCAGAACACACTCCTGAGAAACCCCAGAATCAACTGGGAAAAATGCAGGGGTCCTGCCGTCACTCTGCACAGCACTCACAGTACCAGTGTACAGGACAGTCATGATATCCAGCCACCTCGAGGGGATCCCGTGAACCCTCAGGATGTCCCACAAGGCAGCTCGATCAACTGAGTCGAACACTTTGCGAAAATTGGCAAAGGCTGCGTTTGCGCTTTATGAGAACCCTCAGTACCAGGATGCAGTCGATGGCAGACTTCTTAGGCATAAAACCAGACTGTTCCGGTCGCTGGTAGGTGAACAAGTTCCATCAGCTTCCCTGACTGTGACTCTGAGGAACAGATTCAGATGTGTGTAATGCTTTGATTCCTCTGTAAGCAGGACGTAGGTCATTAGACCACAGATGGTGTGTCACTTGCTCACAGATTCCTCTAACAAATGCCTCTTTATCTGCCCTCAGAGCCCTAGCAGCCGTCCTTCTCAGTTCCCGGTACAGACCAGAATTTCCATTGAGCCATACGCTGAGACTCCTCTCGATGATATCCAGGGTGCCCTGCGAAATGAAACACCTCCTTCTGGGAACAACGGTAACACCAACACAATCCCTAGCAACCTTCAGGGTCTTGTCACGGAAGGTCTCCCACATCACATTAATATCGGCAGCCGTACGCAAATCTGAAAGTTCCACACACAAACTGCATGTAAACTCATTAGAAACAGACTGGTCTTGGAGTCTGGCCAAGTCCAGGCTCATTGTCCTAGTAGGTGCTAACATTCTGGACCAAAACTGGATCCTAAGAGTAGCAACAACAAGTCTGTGGTAAGAATTCACAAACTGGGCTCTTCTGTACACCCTGAAGTTTTGCAAGAGCCTCCAGCGTCTGCCCACGAGGATGTGATTGTTCTCCTTCACCGCACCACCAGTATTGGAGTACCAAGTCCAACGATGTAGTTCAGGGCGCTGGAAAAAGGATCCAGCGATTAGCAGCGACTGACCTTTTGTAAAGTCAAGGAACATGGAGACACTTTCACCACGGTCACTAGACCCGTGGGGACCGAGACAAACCTCATAGCCAACCCTGTTAGTGCCAGTGGCTGCACTGAAGTCGCCCATGACCAGAGGAGTACCACCTCGTGGGCACCCGTCAACCACCGAGCGAAGCTGTGAATAAAATGTCTCCCTCACCAAGACATCACTCAACACATACACTGAGACAACAGACAAGGCACCCAGGGAGTCCCATAATACGCTCGTTGAAAGGAGTGACATCAGACACCATTTGAGGAAGCCAATCCACTACAGCAACAGCTACTCCCTGAGTATGACAGCCATCAGACTGACCAGACCAATAAAAGATGTATCCACCTATAGAGATCTGGCCAGTCCTTGGTCTGCGCACCTCAGAGAGTGCCGCCACTCAAATGTGAAGGGTTCTAAATATTTTTGGAGCCTCCCGTATATAATATGTACAACTAATAAGGAAAAGAAAATATGCTGTTCACAGAATGAAATACAAAGAAATTTCCACTGACACAACAGTCCCTTCTGCAGTTGCTAGTGTTTCTGCTGTTTAGCTGAGGAAGTGCAAGCGACAGACCTTTTTAATTATCACCGCAGACCCGCCATTTGATTTACTGCACTAAGTAAAACTGGCGTATAAGCAAGAGTGAGTGTTCATTTGAGCACAGGAGGAGTCTAAAAAAGCTAACAAGGCAAGTTTCAAGACTAGGTTCTCCAATATCTGAGAATAATGTGAAACTGCAAAATATCAGAAGTTAATAGAATCAGTGGGCAAGTGTAATACAATGCAAATACAATTTATTTTTGTATAGGCCGAAAATCACATAAGAAGTGCCACAATGGGCTTTAACAGGCCCTTCCTTTTGACAGCCCCCCAGCCTTGACTCTCTAGGAAGACAAGGAAAAACTCCACCCAAAAAAAAAACCTTGTATGGAAAAAAAATGGAAGAAACCTCAGAAAAGGCAATTCAAAGATAGACCCCTCTTCAGGTAGGTTGATGTCAAAAAGAAGGGGGTCAGTACAATACAATACAATACACATAACAGAACACAAGTAATCCTCAATACAATATAATGGTAAAATAAAAATATTACAAGTGCAGAGCAGAATTTAACAGTAGA
This sequence comes from Polypterus senegalus, assembly GCF_016835505.1. Lineage (NCBI taxonomy): Eukaryota > Metazoa > Chordata > Cladistia > Polypteriformes > Polypteridae > Polypterus > Polypterus senegalus. The sequence goes on along the minus strand of NC_053164.1, from coordinate 6,079,158 downwards.
TGAGATCACATAATATATGACCTCAGCCATCAAGCTGCCTCCTCCTATTGGCTATTCCACTGCTGAGTCAGTGCTGGGTCAGCCAATCTAATGAAAGGACCCTTCTACCTGATGATTCCTGCAATCCTCTGTCAAAGATGACTTTACCTTTGACAGGTAGAACAACTTGGCAGGTGGGCAGTGGCACCAAGTGCCACATTTGAGTACCGTGGCTTGTCAGTAACGAAACTCATTACACTTACTGTATATGATGGCAGCCAAATAATAGGGAGCTAAATGATATTAGTCTACAATTTTACTGAATTCCTTTCAAATTTTAATACCTTCCAAAAATGAAATACTTAAACAACAACAACATTTATTTCTATAGCACATTGTCATACATATGATGGAGCTCAAAGTGCTTTACATGATGAAGAAAGAGAAAAAAGACAATAAATAATTAAAATTAGAGAACACTAATTAAAAAAAATAAAAGTAAGGTCCAATGGCCAGGGAGGACAGAAAAACCAAAAACAAAAAAAACTCCAGACGGCTGGAGATAAAATTAAATTGGCAGGGGTTCCAGGCCACGAGAGCAGCCAGCCCCTTCTAGGCATTCTACCTAATAATAATAATAATAATATTTTTTACATTTATATAGCGCTTTTCTCACTACTCAAAGCGCTCAGCGCTCATACCTAACATCAATGACCTCAATAAATCCTCATTGCATTCAGGGTTCTCATGGAAGAATTTGATGATGATGGTCATGTGGACTTCTGGCCTATAATCCATCAGTGTAGGGACATCACAGTGCTCTGATCATGTGGTGGTGGTGCAGACTGTCACCACAGAAAACCGGAAAAGAACAGAAGAGAAAGTAGGGGTTAGCATGGATTAATGAGCCATCAGGAATGGTATTGATAATTAAATACTGATACAAATATACACAATAACTATATTAAATTTCCACTAAAAGAAATAAAGCATAGCTGTCGCATTATACAATGTGACATTAAACTCATTTACGGTCATGTTTTGTCTAATGGGGACAAAAATTAACCCTGGTCAGAGCTCCTCAGGGACCACTCATACTAGGCCAGGTTATCAAAGACAGTTCTCTAACAAAATACACAATGGAGCTTCCGGGATATCAATCAGTCCAGTTAGGAAGCACAAGTGATTGTGTACCGATTTCACCTACATTGCTGCAAATGAAAGTGACAACAGGTGACCTGGACATGAAACAGCAAGACAATCCCCCAATAAGGGAGTGGTGGCCACAGACAATTGCTCTCTCCTTATCTTTCCTGACTAATTCCTCTCTAGTTTTGTATTTTCCTGGTGTCCCTGTCACTAAATGATGATGGGCTTTATGTGTGGCCATACATGATATACAAGTGTCCTGGTTTAGGACTTTAAAAATCTGGCGACCCTATATTTCAGGGCCGTCTTATCAGCATTAGAGGCCCCGGGCAAAGCAGCGCACTGAGGCCCCTACCTACACAACCACTCAGCAAGTCACATAATACATAGATTAGCATGGGACCCCCTATGCTCGTGTTCAGACGGCCCTGCTATATTTGACCATCAGAGTGCCACATGCTCCTGATATCCATAATAGTCAGTCGCTGCAATAAACTTTGCACTTCTGTTATTCCTTGATGTTTGTCATAGCTAACTAGCTTTGCAAGTCCCATTTCATGAAGATGTCAATGGCCAGGTATTGTGGTGTGAAATTTTGCCATGCTGACACTTCAGTACGCGAGCAATGGTACGAGAATGCAGTCAGACTTCTTTTTTTGGGCACCGCTAGATCCAAACAGAAGCGTGGAGAGTCACTTGTGTACTGAAGAATCTATAACTGCAGGTGGAAGCTGCCGTCGCGTTTTTCGTAACTGATCTTTTCCAAAATATGGAGTGGCATTGTACATGTACTTTGTCAGCATGCCCATGTCGATTAAACACATGAAGCTCTGCAGTCTATTTGTAACTTTAAACTGTAGTAAGAGAAGTAAATAAATCAAGATAAATAGGTAAATAACATTCGATGTGGCTTTTATATAAGTAACATATAAATGTTTTTCATATAAAGACCATCCTAAAACATAATCACAAACTGGACTCTGCATGATACCTTGGCCAGCTCTGTAGGCCCTGCTGTTTCATTGAAGGATATGTGAGTGGCAGATTCACTGGCAGGATGATGCCCGACCTGTTACTGCATCCACACGGTGCCATCTTTCACTTTTACACCTGGTGCAGCTGTGTTGTTTTAATGTGTGAGTGGACGTTTCTTGTGGGGAGGGATTCTGTTCTCTTTCTCTGATGTAGACCCCTCATCCTCATCTGAGTTCACCTCTGTTATTGCACGTCTTCATTTTAAAACTGCAGTGTCAGATCGGGAAGAGTGTGAATGCAAGTGAGAGAATAAAACTGAATGACGCAAAAAAAATACTAACCTTTACAAGTACCATAAATTTACACTGGCTGTTACAGACTCAAATCCAATGTATGTTTTTATTGTATAATAGTAACAATAAGAGCAGCTCCCTACTCAAAAGGTTAATTCTGGTAAGCGGCCAGACTCAAACCCATGCCCTCTTGATTATGAGTCAGCAGTTCTTTCCTCTCCAATACCCAAGAGGTCGTGTCTTTTAGGTATGTGTTCAACATTTCTTGCATTTCCTGTCATCCTACAATTACCCAGATTGTTGTAGACACAGAACACACATGAAATGCTTGTGTTCCAAATAACAATAAATTATTTATCATATATAACTCCAGGCACCTCACACGCAGATAAGGAGCCTTGGCTTGAGCTGGGAGAACTTTTTGCTTCAGTTGAGCTCCATCGGTATGGGAGATGGGATAGGAGGCTGCTTGCTGCTTTTGCTGATCAACACATTTACAAAACTGAAGATGCTGATTGAGAGGTGTGAAGGAATTCAAGATGCTCCAGGATTACAAGTTTTTTTTCATAGGCTTCAGGGATTCTAGTGTTAAGGGATAAACTCAGAGATATGCAGGTGGATGAGCCTGTGATGTCCTGGATGATGAACTATCTGTCAGGCAGAACGTAATTTATGAGACTCAAGGACTGTGTGAGCAACACTGGAGCACCTCAAGGGACAGGCCTGTGTTTTTATGTCTTGACTCTGTATAAATATAACAGCAGGTCTGGTCACTTACAGAAATTCTCAGATATTCGGCACTTATGGGGTGTATTGATAAAGTGGATGAAACAGAAGAGAAGAGTATTTGTTTCTGGATGCAGAAAGAATTGTCTGCAACTTAACATCAGCAAAATCATGGAACTGATCATTGACTTTTGCTGCACTAAAGAGCCTCTATGTCCGGTCACAATTAAGGGAGTGTATGTAGAGGTGGTCCACTCCTACAAGTACTTCGGGGTCCACATTAATGACAGATTGGATTGCTCTCTTAACACAGAGGAAAAAGAGAAGAAAAGGTCAGAGCAGGCTTTTTCTCCAGAGGAGACTTCGCTCCTTTAACGTGAGAAGTGACATTTTTCATCTTCTACAAATCTGTGATGGTAACCGCGGTTTTCTACACTGTGGTGTGCTGGGCTGGTAACATCACTTCAGGAGATGCCCACTGGATCAACAAGCTAATTAAAAGGCCAGACTCAGTTATAGGATGCACTGTGTACCACTGGGAGGTAGTAGAGGAGCAGAGAATGATAACAAAACTGAGTGCCATTATTAATAGTGGTGCACTTCTTCTCTCTGACACACCAACACTGAAGACGTTCAGTCAAAAAATGATTAAGCAGATATGGGTCAAGAAATGTGCCCGGTGCTCCTTTATACCAACAACAAAATGCCTGTATAGCTCCTCACTGGGACTGCAACCGTTCTTTTTATCTTTTCCGACGTAAAATAAAACTATTGTTTTTCCCCGGCAAAACACTTATTCCTATAAAAGGTAGATAAATACCTAAAATCACCCCTAAAAAATAATTAAAAGGACCCCTCCATCCAAGCATTCTAAAAACCATCAAATCTGCATAAATTAATTTAAAATTTTAAAACAGCATAAATAATGGTCTTAAATAACTTATAAATAAAGGGTCACTAAAATCATCTAAAAAGGGTAAAATACAGCACAATACACTAGGGTTATAAAAATTAGATAAAAACTAGGGTTAAAAAACTAAATTTAAAATTGGGGATCCGCTAAGGCTAAAAAAAAAAAAAAAAGGGAAACACAGATAATACCAGGCTAATAGTGATGAGGGCTGCATTAAATTTAACCTTAGAGCCCCCTCCACTATTTTAACATCAGGGCTCTGGTCTACGGTTGGCCCTACCCCCACTAACTTTAAGTTTAGGGTTTGTAGTAGGGGTAGGCCCCGTCTAAAAACAGCAGGAAAAATATTCGAAATTAAGATTGGGTGCTGCTTTAAAACTAAATTTCAGCCACGATCTACTATTTTAGGATTAGGCGTCGGATGAAGACAGGCCCCCTCCCCACGAACTTTAAGGTTAGTCCTTAAGGGAGGGGCAGGCCCATCTAAATCCGAGACCCCCAAGAGTCAACCAACCTGACTGCCGACTCCTTAGTTAGTATTGCCTTGGCCGAAGATGTTCTTTTTAAATTAAGATGGGCACACGGGAAAATTCCATCCACTGATTTTTGATGTATCTGTATTGCGAAATTAAATTGGTCTATCTTTTCCCGTATGTGCCCATCATATACTGGTGGCAGCAGGGAGAAATGATGATCCGCCACTGGAAAACAATGCTTCAAGTCAACAATGCAACAAGTCAGAGTTATAGTACCTTTCATTATCTATCTATCTATCTATCTATCTATCTATCTATCTATCTATCTATCTATCTATCTATTGTATCTATCCACTTCCTTCCTGTTTTTGCTGTGCATGCTGGGTGTTTGCTGTGGTGCGAGTGGCTGTGTTGGACTCTGAGTGCGGTGAGTGTTGTTTTCCTAATCTTTATCTATTTTTCCATTCCTTTTTTTCACTATTCTGTCATGATTTTGAATGTTATTGAAAGGTGTTGAGCGCTGTTTTTACTGAGTGGCGTTTTGGTCACTGCAGCCGGTATGGCTGCGAATTTAGAGACCTTGAGCCGCAGCCACGGGGTAAAACTTCTGTTAGAGGAGTTTGTCCTGTTGGAGACAGCGGTCTTGGCAGTTGGTCAGGTGGTCGGTTGTGAGAATATTAAATCGGCTTCCAGAATGAACGGCAGTATTGTTTTATTCTTAAGTTCAGTAGATCTGGTCTCAATAGTGGTGGAAAGAGGTGTAGTTATTGACGGATCTTTCGTACAGGTAACTCCGCTGGGCACCCCGGCACGCAAAGTATTATTTAATTATTTCAAATGTACCGCCATTTATAAAGAATGAAACTATTGAAAAAGAGCTGGAGCGCCATGGCAGACTTGTTTCTAAAATACGTTTTATTCCATTGGGGTGTAAATCCCCAGCGTTAAAACATGTTCTGTCTTTCCGAAGACAAGTTTTCATGGTTTTGAACAAAATGAATGAAAATCTAAATATTGCAATGAAGTTTAAAGTAGATGGATTTGATTATGTAATATTTGTGTCTTCGGATGAAATGAAATGTTTACGGTGCGGGAGTGAACAACATTTAATTAAACATTGTCCCGAGAAAGAAAAAGAAAAAAGAGGCAATGAACCTGAAATTCAGAAAAAGATGGAAGGTGAAGTTCAAAGCTGTCCCGTAGCAGCTGGGAACCGAGAGATCGTAGACGAGGGGGAGGCAGTGCCTCAGGGGGATGGGGAAAAAAGTAATCTAGATGAGAATGAAATTGGTTTAAATACGGAGACTTCTTTAACAGTACAGGGCAGATCATGGGGAGATGTGGATGTGGTAGAGGAGGATGGAAATATAGATATTGAGAAAGACGGCGAGTTTAGACGCCCAGGGCGGAAGAGGCATGGGATAGAAGGCGGTGGTACAACAAAAAAGCAGATGAACACGAGTCAGGGATCGGGCGGAGATGCCGCTAATCCTCTGTGTAATACTAAGGGGGCTTTTGCAGTTCTCGCAGAGACAGTTGATGACGGTTCTGCCGTGGTGAGCACAAGGGAGGAGGGTGACGGAGAAATGTCGGACTGTTCAACCATCTCTGACTCCCAGGATTTAAGTGGCAGAGGCGGTTACAGCGCCCAGAGCGTTAAACAGTTTTTACAGGCGATGGAGGGCAGGAGAAGAGTGAATGTGGCGGATTTTTTTCCCGATGTGAATCTGTTTATATCGTCAGTGGGCAGTTTGAGAAAAGACAAAACCATGGCCACAATATTTAACATCAAGGAGCTCGTGAGATTAAAGAATATCACGAATAGGTTGAGGAAACAGACTAAAAAATGAAAAGTGTAATGGATAACATTTTTAGGAATTTTCCGCCATTGTACCTTTGGTGGTCAATTGGTTTGGTGCTAAGCTGCTGTTTACATTTAATCAGTATGGCGAACTTGAAATTGGGTAGTTTAAATATTAACGGCGGGAGGAATCCAAGTAAAAGACTGACACTCTTTGAGTTCCTAACCCAAAAAAATCTGACAGTCGCCTTTATACAGGAAACCCACATAGATGAGACAAACCAGTGGGAGTGGAGCAGGGACTGGAAGGGGGACTGCTTCTTCAGCAATGGGACACATGTCAGTACAGGGGTGGCGGTCTTATTTTGCAGTGGTTTTCAAATGGAGGATCATAATGTGCATGAGGTGGTGAAAGGAAGGCTACTGAAAGTAAAAACAAAAGTAAATGGCTGTTGGTTTACTTTTATTAATGTATATGCACCAAATAATGGGCACGAGAAACTTGATTTTTATAAAGTATTGGCAGACTTTTTAAGTCAGTGTGACCCTGAGGAAGTGGTGATATTGGGTGGGGATTTTAATTGTACCCTTGACCCTCAGAGAGACAGAAATAACAGCCTGGAGCCACACCCCCAATCTGCACGGGAATGGGGAAGGATAGTGGGGGAGACGGGGCTGGTGGATGTGTGGAGGAGTAAACATGGAGACCGCAGCAGACAGTACACATGGGCAAAAATAACTAGTGAGACCCTTTCAATGGCGAGGCTCGATAGATTTTACACCTTCAAGCACCTATTGGGTGAATTTAAGGAATGCTCCATTGTCCCCACTGGTTTCTCAGACCACAGTCTAGTGGTTTGTTCAGTTCTATCGAGCACCTACAGGCCTCACAGTGCATACTGACATTTTAATGTACTCCTACTACAAGATCAATGATTTAAAGACATTTTTAATTATTTTTGGAGAGGTTGGAGGGGTTTGAGGAAGGAGTTCACCAGCTTACAGCATTGGTGGGAAATGGGGAAGAACCACATTCGATCCTTGTGTCAGCAATATACCAGAAATGTCACACGGTCGTTACAGTCAGAAATGACACAACTGGAGGGCAGAATATCTCAGATTGAACAGCTATTAGGGAATGGCTCAGATGAAACACTTAAAGAGAGTCTCAAAGCAACAAAGAGGGGGCTCTCACATTTACTAGACACAAAAGCTCAAGGGGCTCTAGTAAGGGCTCGCTTCCAGCAGTTAACACAAATGGATGCACCAACACAATATTTCTTTGGCCTGAAAAAGAAGAATTCTCAAAGTAAAATTCTACACTGTGTGACTAAAGCTAATGGTGAAAAGACACTGGACTTGGGTGAGATAAGAACAGAGGTCCGAGTGTTTTATGAAAAGCTGTTTTCTGCTGAAGGATGTAGTAGTGATGAAGACTTACAGTCCTTTTTAGAGGACTTACCACAGCTTCCGGTAACAGATGCCACAGAGCTGAATAAAGAGCTCACTATGGCAGAAATTTCAGCAGCAGTAAATGAACTTCATAATGGAAAAGTCCCTGGGATAGATGGCATTCCAATTGAATTTTATAAAGACTTTTGGGATGTTATCGGCCAGGATTTGTTAGAAGTGTTCAAACACAGTGTTAAATCAGGTGTGCTACCTCAGAGCTGCAGAAGGGCCGTGATCACACTTCTGCCTAAAAAAGGTGACTTGTGCCATATTAAGAACTGGAGGCCTACGTCTTTACTTTGCGCATATTATAAAATCCTTTCAAAAGCCTTGGCTAACAGAATGCGCACAGTGTTAGTGAAACTGGTGCATCCAGACCAGAGCTATTGTATCCCTGAGAGATCCATTTTTAATAACATTTTCTTAGTTAGAGATATTATTGCTGCAGCAAAACTGTTCAATTTTAGAACAGGATTTATTTCAATTGACCAAGAAAAAGCCTTTGATAGAGTCGGACACTCATATTTATGGAACACTCTCAAGGCCTTTGGATTTGGGGAACAATTTATAAAGTGCATTTGGCTGTTGTATTGTGATATTTCTGGTATAGTTAAGGTCAATGGTGGTTTCTGTGCGCCTTTCAGTGTCCAAAGAGGAGTCTGACAAGGCTGTCAGGGATGCTGTACGCCCTCGCCTTGGAGCCATTCTTAGTCAACCTGAGAAAAGTGCTGACTGGCCTCTCCATTCCTCACTGTACTTGGACTCCTATAAAGGTTACGGCCTACGCAGATGACATTGTTGTTTTTATTGCAAATCAAGAAGACTTTGATAATTTCACGAACTGTCAAAGGAAATATGAACTGATTTCCAATGCTAAAATAAACTGGAGTAAAAGCAGTGCATTGTTAGTTGGAGACTGGGCCGGATATAAGACACCGAGTTTAAAAGGAGAGCTGCAATGGAGCACTGAAGGGATTCTCTACCTGGGAGTACATCTAGGAGACGATCACTATGTGCAGAAGAACTGGGATGGACTCTTGGAAAAAGTGGTAGCTCGGTTGGCCAGATGGAAATGGATACTATCCCAAATGTCGTACAGAGGTCGGATGCTGGTAATTAACAATCTGGTGACTTCGAGTCTGTGGCATCGGGTTAACTTTTTTTGGGATGGTCTTTACTGGTTAAGGAGGAGCGTATTATACTTGCCACTTGATGAAGGTGGGCAAGGCATTATGGACATTGAAAGCAGAAGTATTGCCTTCCGCCTTCAGACTGTGCAAAAACTGTTATACTCCACAACGCCTGAGCCCTGGATGAATCTAGCAATGCTCTTTTTTAACCAAGTGGGACAAATGGGATTGGGCAAAAGCTTAATATGGTGTCGTCTTGAGAAACCTGAGACCTTACAAGTACCAGACTTTTACAGGAGTCTCTTTAAAGCTTGGCAATTTTTATCAATACAAAGAGACTGTGATGACCGCTCATGTTTTTGGATTCTAGAAGAGCCCATTGTGTTTAATCCAAATATCTGCACCACAATAGGACAGTCTGCAAGCTTTATTCATAGTCTCCTTAGATATAACATTACACAATTAAAGAATTTAATCAACTGGGAGGATTTTAATTGGAAAAGCCCAGAAACCGTAGCAGCATAGACAAAAGTGCACTCAGTGCGGCTTGTGGGGAATTTCTTAACGCAAGTTAAAGCATCTCTAGCAAGTGAAGTAAGGACACCCCTGCAGGACACCTTTAAAGACCAGCTAAAGCCACCCGAAGATCTGACTTTCACTACACTTGAGGTGTCTCCAGTAGGAGATTGGGACAATAATGACACCAACAGATTACTTGTGACAAAAGACTACCATTGACCAGTAGGGTAGGGGATTTACAGTAGAGGATATTGCACGGTATAGTAGCTTTGAACTCCTTTTTATCAGTTATTTGTCCGGGGGTTTCAGATACCTGCCCTTTCTGTGGGTTGAGGGAGACTGGATTTCACTGTTTTATGTTTTGTGAGAGATTGGGGTTTTTTTTTTTTTAAATGATAAAGCAGTTAATTGAGGGTCTGGGGGTCTGTTATAATAGGATGGTGTTTGTGTTTGGGGTAAAGAGCTCAAAAATAACAAATACAAATATTAACCTGGTTAACTTTATTTTAGGACAGGCGATACTGGGAATATGGAAAACCCGGAAAAATAAGGTTAAAGGAGCAGGCAGCACAGACCCCACAGTATTATTTAAAATGACATGTAAAAGTAGAATAGAAGTAGATCTGAATTTTTATAAATCTACTAGAAATCTTTCACAATTTAAGGATAAGTGGTGTGTAAATAATGTTTTGTGTAATTATGACAATGATGAAGTTCACTTTGCATTCTAATTCTAATTTTATTATTAACAGAATATGTATGAGCAGAAATCTATAGAGTATTGTATTAAATGAGTGGAATTGTGGGATGGAAGGGATGAATGAAGGGGCAAGGGTTTGGGTGGGTATTTATGAAATGAATAAGGGATGGACTGGGGGTATTTAGAAGTTTAAAATGTGATTTTATTATGTTTTGGTTTTTTTCTGTGGTTAGATTTTGTGTTTTTAATGAATTTCATACTGAATTTAATAAAGTTGTTTTTAAAAATAAAAATAAATAATATCTATCTATCTATTATATAGTACATTTCATCTATCTATCTATCTATCTATCTATCTATCTATCTATCTATTATATAGTACATTTCATCTATCTATCTATCTATCTATCTATCCTCTCTGTCTGTGGAATATCTGTCAGTTGATTGCTCTGGTCTGGGTTGCTGGTCGGCTTCGTTCGTGGAAGGTCTCTGTGAGTATTTGTATTTTTCTATCTTTTCTTCTTCTTTTCTCTTACCTATATTGGCCCCAACTGGGATGCCTCCACAACAATAGGACTGACAGAGAGAGTGTGTGCTCAGTGCATTTTCTCCTCTGGAAATCTAGAGGGCAGCCCCCCCTGGGTTATTGCAGCACCATGGATTCCCATTCTGACTTCATGGGAGTTGGAGTTTGGCACAGCCCTTTTGGGTATCATGGGTGCCACCAGGGGGGTGTTGAAGGGGCTAAACAGCCCTTCTACATCCAGCTTCTACCCCACCAGGAAGTATTTCTGGATCATGCTAAAGGGCCACCAGAACTGCTCCTGGGTATGGTATAAAAGAAGCCTAGTGCCTTCATTTCAGGAGTCTGAGTCGAGAGGAAGATGATGAAGCTTGTTGGAGGAAGAATGGAAATGAAAATAGCGAGAGAGAGGCAAAGAAGACAGGGACGTACGGGAACCATGTATAAAAATGTCTGTCATTCCTAAACAGCTCATACATTATTTTTGATTAATCCCTTAAATTAAAGGTGAAAGTCTACACTTCAATTATATAATGATTGCTTTATTTCAAATCCATTCTGATAGTATAAAGAGACAAAATTATGAAAAATGTGTCAATGTCCTAATACTTACCATCCCACTCACTGGAAAGATCGAGTTCAATTTCCCGGTCGGTACCTCCGGTCAATTCTGTCAGCCACCAGCCCCTCCCCTTCCTCCAAAGCTTCTGGGGGAGTCGGCCCCATGCTTTAAAGTCGGCCAAGACCCTAGGAAACAGGGCATTCCTCTTCCCCACCAGCAAGGGCCAGGGGCAGGAATCAGATATAGCACTCCAGACTTTAAAGTTCCATCCCTTATACTTCAAAGGAAGCAACACAGTCCCATAGTCCTTAAGGTCTCCATGAACACAGCATATGCTCACTCACTGCGTGCCAAAAGAGGGAGTCTCTCGTAGCCAATGCAGGGATCTCCCGGCTGGCTAATGCAACAGACACCCTGAAACCATCTTTCTTCAAAGACTAAGAGAGGGGACCTGGGAGCATCACACCTCAGCCAAGCTGACTTTCATAGACTGAGCAGGGGAGAGGCGACATTCCCTAGCCAGATATCCGGTCTGATCACAGCGGAAGCATCTGCACTGTGTCCCAGCACCTGAATTTCCACGATGGTGTCTTCTTATTCAGAATTCCGACAGCAAGGTTGGCAGACTTGGGTGCCTGGGCGAGGGAAGGGTGCCTGGCGGGGGGCCGGCTTCTCCCACCGTGGCTGTGTCATGTAAGAACGTTGATTGCCCGGAGGAAGGGGCTTGAGGGGCTGAGGAGGGCTCGGAGCCAGATAAGATCATCCTCACTGCTTCCAGGCAGTCTGGTTGCCTTCCAATCTATGAGCAGCACGGCAGCGGTCACAACTGTAAGACGTGTTTAAACCAGTGAATCAACCAAAACTAAATATGTAAAAAACATAAAATAAAGTGTTGTATGCCATTTTAGTACACTGCTAATTGCCTTATTTAAAAGTCTGCACTGCTTCCCCAAATTAGCTCTGGATCCCTGAAGCTGCGAAACATACAAGAGGTAGTGAAGAAATGGCCAATTTAAAATTGCTGCTAAGATACTCAAAAAAAATCCCTTGGCCTCGGCTTTAAATCCTGCCCGACAGAAAATGAAGTCATTTCATAGAGTCAACCCTTAACGGCTTAGAAAAAAAGAAATCAATACATAGCATCTTAATATCTGACAGAAGCTAAATCTGAACACTACAAAGTTAAAGCCCATTAATATAGATCCTTTACGTACTCCAAATCCAACATTGCAGAAATTCAATCGCTTTTCTTCTTTTATTTTTTTACAAGGCTATAGGGGAGACACTGAGCTGATTTTATTGGCGGACTGCAGGCCTCTGATAGAAATTCACTTTGATTAACTTGAGGGAAAAGATGATTGCTTATTTCGCCGGCATACTGACACATTCTTGGACCAACCGATTTCAAGTTATTTGTTCATCTGCGTCATAAGTGTGACTGTTCTTCTGCCCAAAAATAGTGGGGGCTGCTTCTAAAAAGAGAAATATAATTTACTGTATATATATGTTACCTGCAATGTATTGTATAGAATGTCGAAAAATGGACGTCAAAGTATGAAACGGTTTATTTGTCACACATTTCCTAGGCATTCTATGCAATGCCAAAAGACAACCCGGCAAAGTCTAAAATACTCCTGCTAACGATGCTTCTAATGTCACGTGGCAAGGCAAGTGCCTTTCGATGCCCGCCTCAGACGGAGAATTCCCCATTTGCATTTCAGTCTTTGTTCGGAATTAAGTGCAATTTAAAATAAAACTCTTTCCTTCCTTGTTGCAACAGGTAGGTTAATATTTTATTTTCTCATTTTCCTCAATTAGAATGTCCTATACTTTATTTTGTATTCCTTTCATTTTCATCTACGTCTTTTCAATAAAAGTCTTTTCATGACTCTCTTTTAATACTTTGCCTAAACAGCATTTGTCATTCTATATAATGCATAGGTATTACATACAATGCCTAAGGAAAGTATATATAATATTAAAATAATTCGGATATTTCATTCTTTGCCCAAAAATGTCAGAAATTCTATATATTGCCAAGGCATTCTATACAATGCCCGCGTTTCATACATTGCCGGTAACATATATAAAATCCTAAGCCTAAAACTGCAACGATTTTGTGTAACTTTTTTGTCATGCTTTAAATCTGTCTTATTTTAAAACCTACTTATATATGTTTGGTGTCATTCTTTTCAGAATTTATCAAACTTTAATGTGATGTTTGTTATTAGATTTTCAGATTCTTATTCCATTTTTAAATTATAAACTACAAAATATCAAGAACTCATTTCCAGCGAGATGAGACTTTGTGCCAAGAGATATAACCACGCCCGGGTCCGGAAAAAAAAAAGACAAAGAGTAGTACAGCTGCTGTACAGGCTTTTATATGTTCGAAGTGCCATGTGAGATGCAGATCACGTGGTATGGCAGCAGCAGCAAGCCAGCAGCTGATAGAGCAAAGTGGAGGTCAAAAAATACCTGTATTAGTTTCCCATTGTATCACCTTTTAGGAGGGGGTTTTGGAGGAATGACTGCATCTCCTTGGGGTGCGTTCAGCTCCCCTCTTCACAACGTGAGCAGCGGCTGGCACATAGTGTAGGCCGGGGGGTTGTGGGCGAGCAAAGCGAGCAGGGGGGCGAACCCCCTAGTAAATAACTAATAATAATAAGTTGCATTATAGAGCACCTTTCACAAACCTAAGGTCGCTTTACATACATCCATCCATCCATCCATTTTCCAGCCCGCTGAATCTGAACACAGGGTCACGGGGGTCTGTTGGAGCCAATCCCAGCCAACACAGGACGCAAGGCAGGAACCAATCCCAGACAGGGCACCAACCCACCGCAGGCTTTACATACAGAGTAAAACAAAAAATACACAGAAGACAAAAGTTCGTAGAAGAGGAAAGTTTTCAGTTGATATTTAAAGGTGAAGAAAGAGGAGCGATCTCAGAAAGACTGAGGAAGAGAGTTCCAGAGTTGAGGGGCCATAACACTAAAGGACCTGCCTTCCTGGGTGGAGAGTCTGGTGTGTGGGATAGGAAGGAGATTACTGCACAAGGACCTGAGAGAAGGACAAGGGCTGTATGGAGTGTATGGAGCGGAGTGACGTAGAGATGGGCAAAGGTTATATAGGGCTTTGAAGGTGAGAAGCAGAATTTTGAATTTAATCCTTGATGGAACCGGTAACATGTGCAGTTGGGAGAGAACAGGGGTGATGTGAGCAAAACGCTTTCTGTGGCTGCGGAGTTCTGAATGTACTGGAGCTTCTGTATTGATTTTGCAGGGAGGCCGATGAAGAGGGAATTACAGTAATCAGTATGAGACATCATGAAACAATGAACCAGAGTTTGAGCATCATTAAAGGACAGAAATGGATGGAGGCGGGCAATGTGATGGAGATGATAGAATGAAATTTTGGAAAGAGACCTGATGTGTAGCTCAAGGTTTCTGACAACAGGAGCAGGTTTGGACCAAGTGGACCATCAACAGAAACAGAGAAGGTGGATGCCTTGGAAAGTTGGGAGTTTGGTGTCTACCAGTAACACTTCAGTTTTATTGGCATTGAGTTTGAGAAAGTTAATTTCCATCCATAACTTAAGATCAATGATGCAGTCAGTGAGTGTGCAGGGAGGCGAATCTGTAGGAGAATCCATACTAAGATATAACTGTATATCGTCTGCATAACAGTGGAAGTTAAGGTGATGTCTGCGAATAATCTGATCCAAAGGAAGGATATAAAGTAGCATAAGTAATGGCTCAAGGACTGAACCCTGAGGGACACCACACGACACAGGTGAGGTGAAGAATTTCTATCGGCTGCATGTGACAAACTGTTGTCCATTAGAGTGTGTCAAATAGGGGGCGCTATCGCTCCCTTGAACCCCTGTCCAATACGCCAGGCACCAGATAAAAGTCCACAAGTTGACTTTATTAATGCAGCACAGTGCACAAAGCACCCTCTCCTCCACTATACTCATTAAATTACTCAAAACAATCACAATAAGCAATCCTCCACTCCCAGATGCGTTGCCCTCCTACCACCCAGCTCAGCTCGCCGTCTGGGAGCTGCCACAGTCCTTTTATATTCCCTGACCTGGAAGTGTTCCCAATCCCCAGTCCATGTGATTCTTTATCACTTCCGGGTCAGATAAAAGTCATTTTCTTCACCCCGGAAGCACGTCATTCCCCTTGTCCATGTGACTCGAATGTACTTCCGGGGCATAAGGCAAATACCCATTGTTCCTCCCTGCAGCGTCTCCTAGTGGTCCCCATGGTATCCAGCAGGGCTGTGTATAAAAACTGCAATGTCCATGATGCCCTGCTGGTCTTCGGGGGACCTCCATACGGCAGGGAGTGCTCCACCTGGCGGCTTGGGGGTATTGGCCGGGATGAACGGCCGGCCATACACCACAAAAGATATGAGATCCCTACAGCAGAGAGACGTGACAGGAGGATTTCATGATTTTAAAAACAATCTATCAGTTTCTACATTAATTGCAAAGTCATTAACTCAGAAAAAGATTTTTCACAATTGACCTAACTCAGTCCATCTAGGGGACCTCATTTCTAAAGATTATGTACGTACAAAAGAGGCTTGAAATGTGCATATACAGCTCCCCAAGTAAACGTTAGGATTTATAAAAGAAAATGTGACGACGTAACAGGTGTATATTTAGGGCAGCTCTGACTGATACGTAGGCAATAATTCTTAGAAACTGGGAAATGACAACACCCTTGACCAAGCAAGGACTTGCAGCCAAACCAGCTAAATGACGATTCACGGTCACATCAATGAGCTGTTATTAGAATGTACATTGATGTGCCAAACATATTACACCTCAAAAGTAATGAATTTGATAAGCAGACTGCATTTTAGTTCCCAGAGTGCAAATACTGCGTATTTGCACTGAAGAACCTTTCTGGTCTTTTGTCAGTTTATTTTGGCTACTCATTATGACTTCTGAGGGAGCTGGCTGACAGGATAGGAATATCTAGGCCAGGCCTCACTCTGTCTTGTGCGCTGCGCTAATCCTTTCAGTAATTGGTGAAAAGGTGGCAAATGACTGAATCTATTAGCAAGGAACTGAAATCAACAAAGTCTTCCATTCACAACCCAGAAGTTGTTACCAACATTGTGTATTGTCTGGAAAGAGGTCATTAAAAGTTAAAGATGTATGTCTCAATCTGGAAATTTTCTCTTTATTCTCACTTAGCAAGTAAGAAGTAAGGACAGCTATGAAGAGGAGAATGAAGAATGGAATGGTTGTTGGTTCACATGACATATCTGTGGACGTATGGAGGTGTTTAAGAGAGATGGCAGTGGAGTTTCTAGCCAGATTGTTTAATGCAGTCTTGGAAAGTGAGATGATGTGAGAGGAGTTGAGAAGAACTGTACTGGTACCGATTTTTAAGAATAAGGGGGATGTGCAGAGCTATAGTAACTACAAGGGGATAAAACTGATGAGCCACAGCATGAAGTTATGGGAAAGAGTAGTGAAAACTCGGTTAAGAAGGGAGGTGATGATTAGTGAGCAGCAGTGGTTTCATGCCAAGAAAGAGAACCACAGATGCGATGTTTGCTCTGGGGGTGTTGCTGGAGAAGTACAGAGAAGGCCAGAAGGAGTTGCATTGCGTCTTTGTGGACCTGAAGAAAGCATATGACAGGGTGCCTTGAGAGGAGCTGGGGTATTGTATGAGGAAGTCATGAGTGGCAGAGAAGTATGTAAGAGTTGTACAAGATAAGTACGAGGGGAGTGTGACAGTGGTGAGGTATGTGGTAGGAGTGACGGATGCATTCAACGTGGAGGTGGAATTACATAAGGGATCAGCTCTGAGCCTGTTCTTATTTACAATGGTGAAGGACAGGTTGACAGACGAGATTAGACAGGAGTTCCCCCGGATTATGTTGTTTGCTGATGACATTGTGATCTGTAGCAAGAATAAGGAGCAGTATGAGGAGACCCTGGAGAGGTGGAGATCTGCTCTAGAGAGGAGAGAATTGAAGGTCAGTAGGAACAAGAAACAATACACGTGTGAATGAGAGGGAGGTCAGTGGAATGGTGAGGATGCAGGGAGTAGAGTTGGCAAAGGTGGATGAGTTTAAATACTTGGGATCAACAGTACAGAGTGACAGGGAGTGTGGAAGAGAAGTGAAAAAGAGAGTGCAGGAAGAGTGCAGTGGGTGGAAAAGAGTGTCAGGAGTGATTTGTGACAGACGGTTATCAGCAAGAGTGAGAGGGAAGGTCTATAGGATGGTAGTGAGACCAGCTATGTTATATGGGCTGGAGATGGTGGCACTGAACAGAAGGCAGGAGACAGAGCTGGAGGTGGCAGAGTTAAAGATGCTAAGATTTGCATTGGGTGTGACGAGGATGGATAGGATTAGAAAAGAGGGCATTAGAGGGTCAGCTCAGGTTGGACGGTTGGAAGACAAAGTCAGAGAGGAGATTATGTTGGCCATCGGACCTTACTTATTCTAAGTTAATTAATGTTGACTTATTTTTATTTTTTATTGTGTCTTCTATTTTTCTATTCTTCATTTTGTAAAGCACTTTGAGCTACATTTTTTCTTGTATGAAAATGTGCTATATAAATAAATGTTGTTGTTGTTGTTGTTGTTTGGACATGTGCAGAGGAGAAATGTTGGGTATATTGGGAGAAGGTGCTAAGAATAGAGCTGCAAGGGAAGAGGAGGTTTATGGATGTGGCGAGAGAAGACATGCAGGTAATGGGTGTGACAGAGTAAGATGACGAGGACAGGAAAATATGGAACAAGATCATCGCAGGTTGGACAGTTTAGAGACAAAGTCAGAGGGGCGAGATTGTGTTGGTTTGAAGAAGGATGCTATGGATAGATCTGCAAGGGAAGATGAAAAGAGGAAGGCCTAAGATAAAGTTTATGGATGTTGTAAGACAGGCCATGCAAGTTGTGGATGTGACAGAGCAAGATGCAGAGGACAGGAGGATATGGAAAAAGATGATCTGCTGTGACAACCCCTAATGGGAGAGGCTGAAAGAAGCAGAAGATTTTCATAGGTCAGTGCTCCTGCCAGGTATGAACTGAAGTCTTTTGGGTTACAAAGAAGAACTGTCACCTCGTTGAGCAATTGCAGACTGGTCCTTCTCTTTGGATGGGACACTTCTAAGTTGCTCCTGCAAGTAATGTGAAATTGTTTGAGTCATTTGTTTGTAATAATTTTTTGTTGGGCATCCCCCAACAGGTGCTCGACAACCACCCCTAACTGCACTGTGTGCTGAAATAGAAATAGGCAAAGGTTGGTTGTCCACTTACGGTTTAACTACATGTTTCCAGGTTCATTGCGTAAAGTGTCTGTTGCCTGTTGGTTGATGTGGGGAATATTTAAAACCAACCGCTGACCTGGCCATGTGTTTCTCCAGAATGAACCTGCTTGATGAAAGAGGCTTTCTGTTCCTTTAATCTGACGAAGGGAGAGGGTGCAGGCAATATCACTGCTTGCTTGCTGTGTTTGTGTGTACTGATGTGGCAGCTCTCCTTTGAGTAAAATGCTGAGACTGTCCCTGTCTTCACAATGATAAAGCTGATTTTCTCTGAAACTTGGACTCACTTCCTTCTACCTTGACTGTGTTTCACCAAGGTAATGGCAGTGTGAACTCCGAGGCTATTTTTTCTTGCACAACAGTAATTTATCATTGGTGTCATCCATTTGAAGATGGCACTGTTTTTCCACTTGATTGTACAATGACCTCATTTTATTAATAGTCTACCAGATTAAAAATGGAAAGTTCAATTGACAGCAATGAGTGCTTCTCCTGTATTGCTTGGGATGTGCTGACATCCTCACAGACACTGAATGGGGTCAGTGAACGTGTGAAATTCTATGAGTCTGTGATCATTAAGCTAAAAGCTGTCCAAGTGTACCCAAATAGTAAGCCATGAATCTGCTAAAGGTATAAAAGCAATGTGCTCACCGGGATAGTAAAGTAGAAAAATGAGTTTTCCAGCAAAGGTTTAATGGGTTGATCAAACTAAATAGAAAGATACAGTATATTGGGAAAAATCAAGAGGTGGTTTATTCAAAACAATCCAAAGCAGGTTTGGAGAATTATGAAAATAATCACAGAGCTGTAATAGATTTTGTAATAAATTTTCCCTCCCACTGCCACCTTCTTCCAATGACCAGACTCCCCACATCATTCCTACTACATCAACAGCTCCTACACCTTCAACAGGAATGGCCAGTGTGATAGAGGGCCGGCAGCTTAATCCAGCTGGGATGTCCCAGAACTGGAAGACTGGAGGAAGGCAGTCTTTCTATGTCACTACCTCCCCCAGGATGCTAGGTGGCAGCTCCTATGGATGGTAGCTGTGCCCCGGATTCCCTCAGGGCATCCTGGGACATGGAGTCCATTTTCTCAGCTCCGTTGGGTGCCGTGGGTACAGCCAGGGGGAGCTCATAAAAAACCTGGAGACTCCTACTTTTCCTACAACCTGGAAGTACTTCGGAGTCAGGAGGACGGAAGCCCAGAGTACTTCCGGCCTGCTTGTGAATTGATGATGTGTCTCGTTTGACCCAGAAGAAGAGGAGTATTTCCGGGTCATGGAATATATAAAGGACTGATCGAGACCCAGCAGGAGAGCCGGAGTTGGGGAGGGTGTGCTGGGAGAGGAGGATTGTATTATTGTGGTTTATTAATTATTGATTATTGTGAATTGTGGTGCTTTGTGCACTTTATTTGAGAAAATAATTAAAAATCTGCTTGGTGCTTTTATACATGTGTCCTGAACATCTGTTTGTTGGGTTTCACGGGGCAACAGTGCCCTCTAGCGTCCACACCATTAACAAGTCCAACTCTGACCATCACTGTGGACTGTCCATAACTGAAGTGAGGAGACAACCGTGGAAGCTACACACAGAAAAAGCCA
The DNA here is from genome assembly GCF_016835505.1 of Polypterus senegalus. NCBI lineage: Eukaryota > Metazoa > Chordata > Cladistia > Polypteriformes > Polypteridae > Polypterus > Polypterus senegalus. Next base: position 6,059,053 of record NC_053164.1, on the reverse strand, counting down.
GGTAGTCATTGAGTTCTAAAGGACTGTGTTGACCAACTTTGTGGTGTCCTCTGTCACCTGTTCAGTCTGTCCCTATGGCTTCAGGAAGTGCTACTTCTGTGGAAAACATCCTTCATTGTTTCTGTTCCAAAGAAGGCAGATGCCTCTTCACCTAATGACTGCAAACCAGTGGCACTAGCATCTCACATCATGAAGACCTTTGAGAGACTGGACCAGGACTATGTGAGTCCTCTTGTAGTAGACCACCTGAAACCACTGAAGTTTGCCTATTGGACAAAGATTGGAGTGGAGGATGCAACTATCTGTCTGCTCCTCAAGGCTTATTCTCACCTGAATAAAGCTGGAAGCACTAGAAGGATTATGTGTTTTGATTTCATCTAGTGTTATCAATACCATCCAGCCATCCCTGTTAAGGGGTAAACACAGAAATCTGCAGATAGAAGAGCCTGTGGTGTCTTGGATGATGGACTATCTGGGAGGCAGACCACAGTTTGTGAGACTCAAGGACTGTCTGAGCAACACTAGAGCACCAGAAGGAGCAGGACTGTCTTCTTCACTGCGTACACCTCAGAGAATAAATAGAACAGCAGATTGGGTCACTTGCAGAAACTCTCAGATGATTCTGCACTAAAGTGGTGTATTGATTGGTTGAAGGGTTGAGGCAGAGGAGAGTCAGGGGGAGAATTTAGCTTCTTTATGCAAAGAGAATTGTCTACAACTCAACATTAACAAAACCAAGAAACTACTTATTGACTTTCACCACACCAAAGAGCCTCTGTGTCCAGTTACTATTCTGGAAGGGAATGTAGAGGTGGTCTACACCTACAAAAACTTAGGGGTCCACAAGTTGGAAGGAAGAACTTAATATAAGAAAGGGCAAATTAGATTCTTTTTTCTAAGGAGACTGCATTCCTTTAATGTGGAAAGTGACATCCTTCACATCTTCCACGACTCTAAGACTGCCAGTGAGATTTTCTGTGCTGTGGTGTGCTGGACCAGTAGCACTTCAAGAGAAGTCCACCAAATTAACAAACTAATTAAAAGGGAAGACTCAGTTATGGGATGCATCTTGGACCCCCTGAGGGTCTTAGTGAAAAAGTGAATGAAGATAAAACTGCACAACCTCTCCATGACACACCAACACTGAGGACTTTCAGACAATTAATTATTCAGCAGAAGTGGGTCAAGAAATGCGATGGGAGCTCCTTCATACCTACAGCAATACGCATGTTTAGTGGTACACTGTGACTCAGACTTCAAAGTCAGAACTTTTCTTTTTTTTTGTATTTTCTTGCTTTTTAGTCTTTCTGATGTGTGTTTAGACCAAAGTGTGTGTGTGTCTATTTATTTACTTATTTATTTATCTATTTATGTTTTTACTTATTTATAAAGCTTCTGTAAAAGCCTAATGTCCCCCTTGGGACAAGTAAAGTATAATGCCTTTCATATCTATCTATCTATTATATAGTGCCTTTCATATCTATCTATCTATCTATCTATCTATCTATCTATCTATCTATCTATCTATCTATCTATCTATCTATCTATCTATCTATCTATCTATCTATCTATCTATCTATCTAACAGAAGGACCATACACAAGCTTTTAGCAGATGAACCTGATGACTCTTTCACAATATTTGAAACTAATGATTTCAGTACCGTAAAAGCATAAGTAAAGAAGATTCTTTGCAAAAATATCAGAAATCTTGCTGAGATGGAGCTCAGTATAACTAAAGTGGAGAGATCTTTAAGGAAGGTAAAATCCAACAAGTCAGTGAGGCCAAATGGCATATCCTAAGATCCTTCTTCAGGCTCTACTTCAAGCAGCTCTCTCCAGTTTTTCCATTTACTTTTGAACTGATCCCTGAGCTGGCCTTTTAAACCTGATCTGTGGAAACAGTCAGTCATTACCCCAGTTGCTAAGATTTCCAGGCCCAGCAGTCTAATATGAATGACTACAGACCAGTGTCATTCACATCCATTCCAATAAAATGCTTTGAACATTTGGTGAAAATCATTTTATTGACAGAGACAGTCTTTTAAGATAACCACCAATTTGCTTACTGTTCAAACAGAAGGATGGAAGATGTGCCGGTGCTTATCCTCCATCATATCTACATGTTTCTCAATAAGCCTACTTCATATTATAAGAGCACTATTTCTGGATTTTTCTTCAGCCTCACATACAGATTGAGAAATTGAACATCATGAATGTTAACCTGTTCATTACTTTATGGATTCAGTACTTTCTTTTAAACAGTTCACAAAGTCAAAGTCCAAGTTAATGACCTCCTTTGGGATATGTTACTTCATGTCTCCATTTCTATTAATACTGTACACAAGTGACCTGGGACAGAAAAATGACTGCTGTTCCATTATCAAGTATGCTGAGGATGCCATGCTGATATGCGGGCGCATATCTGGGAAGGATGTAAGCCATTACTTAAATCAAGCTGAGTGTTTGGTAAACTGGTTCAATAAGAACCATCTTACTCTGATTGTTTAAAAGAGAAAGAAATGAAGTTTGATGTTAAAAGGCAGAAATCTGCATGTTCACCCATCATTGTTCTTGGGGATGAGATAGAAATAGTGACTGAATATAAATACTTAGGGGCTATCCAAGATAATAATCTTTTTTTTTTTTTTATTTTATTGTAATCATTCTATACAAATCAATCAATTTTTACAAAAAGTAGGATTGAGAACAAGTCAACCCCCACTCCTGAGAGAGAGAGCATGGCCAACAGGGTAAAACGTAAGGCTTGTAGACATACTTAAATTGATGAGTTTGATAAGCCAATAGATATGAATAGAGAAGTAAAAAGAAGTGCAGAAATAATTGCTTCCTCTGTGCTTTAAGAGCTTATTCTAAAATATTACTGATTAGATCCTGCCATGTTTTGAAAAAAATCTGTATTTGATTTTTCCAATTTCAAATAGTATAAAACATCGGTTTCCCACTGACTTAAAAGAGGAAAGTTAGGATTCTTCCAGTTTAGCAAAATAAGTCTGCGTGCCAAAAGTGTAGTGAATGCAATCACAGTTTGTTTGTCCTTCTCCACTTTAAACCCATCTGGAAGAACCCCAAACACAGCTGATGATGGGATTGTGACACCAAGGCTGTCTGAAAGGTAATTAACAATTTTGGTCCAAAATGATGTTAATTTGGTGCAGGCCCAGAACATGTGACCCAGTGAGGCTGGGATTTGATTGCAGCATCCGCAGGTTGGATCTCGCCCTGGAAATATTTTGGAGAGTTTTAGGCAAGACAGATGTGATCGATATATCATTTTGATATATAATTTTGAGTTGAATAATTGTATGCTTTGCGCATATGGAGCTCGAGTGAAGTCTCTGCATTTCTAGTTTCCACTCCTTTTCTGATATATTGATTAGGAGATCTTTTTCCCAGTGTCCTCTTGGATCTTTGACAGGGAGGAACTCTAAAATAATTTTATATATTGCCGAAATGATGTCTGAGTCCTTGAAATTGAGCAATATTTTTTCCAGCATGGACGAGGGTGCAAGATAAGGAAAATCAGGCAGGTTCTGTTTAACAAAGTTCCTAATTTGAAGATAGTGAAAGAAATGTGTAGCTGGAATGTTAAATTTGGAATGTAATTGTTCATAGGATGCAAAGATGTTGTCTATATAAATATCTCTAAGCAAGTTAATCCCAATTATTTTCCAGATATTAAAAACTGTATATGTTTGTGAAGGTTGAAAGAGGTGGTTCCCTTGCAGAGGTGCCACAGATAAAAGATTCTCCATCTTAAAATGCTTTCTACACTCATTCCATATTCTGAGTGAGTGAAGCACAATTGGGTTATTCGTATATTGTCGATAAATTGCATTTATTGGGGCACAGAGCAGAATATATGAAGAAGTACTGAAGGATTTTACTTCTATTGCTGACCAGGTCTGTGTATGTTCATCTATTTGTATCCAGGTTTTTATAGCTTGTATATTTGCTGTCCAGTAATAAAACTGGAAGTTAGGTAGAGCCATGCCGCCTTCTGCCTTTTGTCTTTGTAGGGTCGCTCTTCAGATACGTGGATGTTTTGAGTTCCAAATAAATGAGGTTATGGTTGAATCTAATTGTTTAAAAAATGATTTATTAATGTATATTGTGTGGTCCCCACCCAGGAGGACCAGAAGAGGGCTTGTGCCTCCTCCAGACCGCGAGGGGGCGTCCGTCCTGGTTATGTTGGGGGCCTCGGGTACAGGGCTTGGAAGCCCAGCCCTGTAGGGACCCGTGGCCACCGCCAGGCGCCCCAGGTGCCTGAGGAACCCTGGAGACCAGCACTTCCGCCACACCAGGAAGTGCTGGGGGGAAGAGAACAGGAGACACCCGGATGGCTTCCGGGTGCACAGCAGGCACTTCCGCCACACACGTGTGTGTCCAAAGGAGAGTGCCGGGAAGCATCTGGAGCCCATCCGTGTTCCCATTTAAGGGGCCGCCTCCCTCCAGTCATTAGTGGATGTCGGGTGGAAGAGGACAGAGCTGGAGAGAGGATGGGAGGCGGACAAGAGAAAGGCACAGTGACAGAGAGGCCTGGACTTTGGGGAATCGGTCCAAGAGGCACTGGGGTTCGTGCATTGTAAATATCGTAAAAATAAACGTGTGTTGGGTGAACTATGTTGTCCGTCTGCCTGTGTCCGGGTCCCAGTTCACAATTGGAATGTTTTGAAATAAAAAAGAAGCTTAGGAAGAATATTCATCTTAACAGTGTTAATTCTTCCAGCTTGTGTTTGATGAAGGGTTGACCATCTATGCAAGTCTTGTTTAATTTTTTCCATGCAGAAGGCGAGATTTTGTTGATAAAGAGCTTTATGTTTACTTGTAATGTTTACCCTCTAGGTATTTAAACTGTTTTGCAATGATAAAAGGTAGGATGTCTAATCTAATATTATATGCTTGAGAGTTCACTGGAAAGAGTACACTTTTTTTCAGATTAATTCTGAGACCAGAGATCTTTTGAAATTCTGTAAGTGCTGTTAAGACTGCAGGCACAGAATTTTGTGGGTCTGATATATACAGTACCATATCATCTGCATATAGAGAAATTTTCTGTTCCAGTCCTTCTCTGATAATCCCCTTTATCTGATCTGTATTACGACAGTGAACCTCCAGTGGTTCAATGGCGATTGCAAATAGCAGCGGTTACAAGGGGCATCCTTGTCTGGTACCACGTTCTAGTTTAAAGTAGTCTGAACAAATCTTGTTGATACAAACTGAAGCTTCTGGATTGGTATACAGTAGTTTGATCCATGAACAAATGTTCGGGCCAAACCCAAATTTCTCCAATGTAGTAAAAAGGTATTTCCATTCAAACATGTCAAATGCTTTTTCTGCATCCAATGATAATAATATTTCTGGGGTGTTTGACTTTGTTGATGAGTATATTACATTAAACAGGCGTCAAAGATTGGAAGATAAGTGTTGACCCCTAATAAATCCAGTTTGATCTTGTGATATTACCAAAGGGAGTACTTTCTCCATCCTTCTAGCTATGATTTTTGAGAGTATCTTAACGTCATTATTCAAAAGTGAAATTGGTCTGTATGATGCACATTGCCATAAGTCCTTATTTTGTTTAGGAAAAACGGTGATTAATGCTTGGCGAAAAGTTTGAGGAAGAGTTTGATTGTCTCTAGCTTCTATAAATGTTGCTAATAGGAGGGGAGATAGCTGAGTGGAGAATTTCTTATAAAATTCTGCAGGGTAGCCATCAGGGCCTGCTGCTTTCCCGCCTTGAAATGACTTTGTAACATCGAGTAAATCTGATAGCGCCAGAGGTTTATCCAGTTTCTCCACACTTAAAGTATCTATTTGTGGTATCTGTAATGTATCCAGAATTGTATTAGATTGGGTGCTGTCTTCTTTAAACTCAGTAGAATATAAGGATTTATAGTAGTCTCTAAATGTGTGCATTATATTTTTATGGTCAATGATTTTGTCCCCGTTCGTGTTGGTGATTACTGGGATTGCATTGCAGACTTCTTGCTTGTGGATTTGTTGAGCTAAAAGCTTATTCGCTTTCTCTCCATGTTCATAGAAATGATGTCTGGATTTATAAATTAGTTGTTCAATTTCTTTAGTTGTCAAGAGGTTGAGTTCTGAATGCAGAGCCTGCCTTTTCCTATGTACAGCCTTGCAGAAATATCTGAGGATGTATTTGTCTCTAGGAAGAAACTGATTTGTTTGGATATAAATTCTGTGCAATTCTCGTCTGCTAATAGAAGCGGGTTGAGACGCCATCTGCGAGGTGAGTGTATGGGGCATAGTGACTTTAGCTCCAAGATCAGAGGTGCATGGTCAGAAATAACAATTGCATCGTATTTGCAGGATTTAATTGCAGGCAAGAAATTATTATCTATAAAGAAATCATCGATTCTTGAGTAGCAATGATGTACTGAGTAGAAAAGAAATTGTTCTTGAGTTTGGGTTTAAAAACCTCCAGGGGTCTGATAAGTTGTGAGCAGTTAAACACTTTGTAATTATCTTTGCAGTATTAGATGTCATCCCCCCGTGACAGAAGTCCTATCTAAGAGGGGATTTAAAACACAATTAAAGTCTCCAGCCGTTATAATTTTCTGAGTGTTCACATTGGGAATGGATGCAAATAAATTTTGTATAAATTCCTTATTACCGACATTAGGTGCATTTATCAAAATCATTTTACAGTTAGATAAGTTGCCCATGACCATCACATATCTCCCTTCAGGATCCAATACTACATCTGATGCTACAAATGAGACTGTTCTATGTATGAGAATTCCCACACCTCTAGTTTTCTTTGTAAAGCTAGAATGGAACATTTGGCCAGTACAGTCCTTTTGCAGCCGGAACTGATCCTTGACATTAAGTTTATTGGATTAACAAAAAATATGCAACAGGCATCATAACAAAATTAGACAGGTGCATACATTTGGGCACCCCAACAGAGATATGACATCAATACTTAGTTGAGTCTCCTTTTGCAAATCTAACAACCTCTAGACACCTCCTATAGCCTATATAGTGTCTGGATTCTGGATGGAGGTATTTTTGACTATTCTTCCATGCAAAATCTCTCCAGTTCAGTTACATTTGATGGCTGCTGAGCATGGACAGCCTGCTTCAAATCATCCCATAGATTTTTGATGATATGGGACTGTGACAGCCATTCCAGAACATTGTACTTCTCCCTCTGCATGAATGCCTTTGTAGATTTCGAACAGTGTTATGGGTCATTGTCTTGCTGGAATATCCAACCCCTGCATAACTTCAATTTTGTGACTGATGCTTGAACATTATCCTGAAGAATTTGTTGATATTGAGTTGAATTCATTCAACCCTTAACTTTAAATAGGGCTCCAGTCCCTCATCTATTCACACAGCCCCACAGCATGATGGAACCTCCACCAAATTTGACAGTAGGTAGCAGGTGTTTTTCTTGGAATGCGGTGTTCTTCTTCCACCATGCAAAGCGCTTTTTGTTATGTCTCATCAGTCCAAAGCACTTTGTTCCAAAATGAATCTGGCTTGTTTAAATGAGCATTGGCATACAACAAATGACTCTGTTTGTGGTGTGTGTGCAGAAAGGGCTTCTTTCTCATCACCCTGCCATACAGATGTTCTTTGTGCAAATCGTGCTGAATTGTAGAACGATGTACAGATACACCATCTGCAGTGAGATGTTCTTGCAGGTCTTTGGAGGTGATCTGTGGGTTGTCTGTCACCATTCTCACAATCCTGCTCATATGCTGCTCCTATATTTTTCTTGGCCTGCCAGACCTGCTGGGTTTAACAGTAACTGTGCCTGTGGCCTTCCATTTCCCGATTCCATTCCTTACAGTTGAAACTGACAGTTTAAACCTCTGAGATGGCTTTTTGAAACCTTCCCCTAAACCAGGAGACTCAACAACCTTTGTTTTCAGATATTTTGAGAGTTGCTTTGAGGATCCCATGCTGTCTGTCACTCTTTAGAATAGAGTCAAAGGGAAGCACAACTTATAATTGACCTCCTTAAATACCTTTTACCACTCATGATTGGACACACCTGTCTATAAAGTTCAAGGCTTAACAAGCTAATCCAACCAATTTGGTGTTGCAAGTAATCAGCATTGAGCAGTGACATGCATTCAAATCAGCAAAATTGTAAGGGTACCCACATTTTTTGCACAGCCAGTTTTTCACATTTGATTTAAATTTCTAACTAAATTTTTAATTTTCAATAACTAAATACTGCTTCACTAAAAATCTTTGTTCGAAAAAAAAACCCAGTACTCAGATGTTCCTAGGAAATGAAAGACATACCACTGGTATCTTTTTTGTTGAAAGGAGAGTCAATTATTATGCAGGCTGAGAGGGCTTCCCAAACTTTTTCATATGACTGTACATTTTAGTATGACTAGTGCCATACAAGTAAATACACAGTGACTTTGTAAACCCAAACCATAAAACACCAATAATGTTTGGCAGTGTTTTTTAAGTAAACAAATAGGTGGCAATACACATACTGTATGTTGCGTTTGGATAAAGTTTGGGGTACTGTGAATATATTAACCACCAGAGAGTGATAGATTTACATTTATTGTTTATTTGGTGATGCAACACATGAGTCAGTCTCTTGCACCCCAAAGACGAGGTCTCAGTACTTTAGCAAAACCAGCTTTATTTAACTTGAAACAGGAACAGCACGGTTATTTATCGCAGTGGGATCTAACATTCTACTATACACAGATACAGCAAACAGGCCGGGTCAAGGCCAGGTCAGTGAGCAAGTTATAATGTACCCTGCATCACTCATTGGCCTTCTGGAGCTTTGCACGTGGCAGGGGTCAGCTTGTAGTTGTTTCTGTGGTGCTCTCAATCTGCAGTTGCCTTGGCGATGGACAAGCAACCCTCAACAGACGCTTCAGCCGCACTTCTGGATGTCGTTCCTTTGGCAAAATGGTATCCCTTTTACTTTTCCTCCTGCCACTAATAAACAAGCAATGCAATCACATTGGCAAAACAAAACCTCCTAGGAGGGAGATGCCCAGATTAGTTCCTTTCAGTTACTTGAGATCTCTACATTTCAATTTTTTTCTGACAATTTCAATAGTTTCTAGGACCTGGGCTTTTAACAGCACAGGCTTACACAGCTACCATATATACTCGCGTATAAGTTCTCCCATGGATAAGTCGGGACTTGATTTTACAGTATAATTTCTGGTATTTTATAATGTCGGTTGTATAAGTTGAAAACTCACGCTATTAGTCCAAGAGATTATGATATGCTAACACCCACCTGAGAGAGGAACCACGGAGCATACAGAATTTTTTTTTCTATGTATTGTGCCTATGTGACCTCACAGTAATACCCGAACTATTCCGAAGTGACATTTGCACTGATTTGTGTTTTGTGTATCTCACACCCTCATACACCTTTATCATAAGAGCATCCCTTATCTATGAAGGAGCGTTCGATCAGAAGAAAATATGAAGTTGGTTTTAAATTAAATGTCGTTGAAGTAGCAAAAGAAATTGGTAACTACTCTGCTGCAACAAAATTCGATGTGTCTGAGAAACTGATATGAGATTGGAGGAGGCAAGAAGATGTTAAAAAAAAATGAAGTGTCACAAGCCTATAAGTCTGAGTATGAGTCTGATTTTATGATTGATTTTTCTGTTTCAAGACCCGACTTATAGTGAGTATATATGGTGTATATCACTTTGTTCACTACTCAAAGCACGTTACACACAGAGATGACCTGGGATGTGAACCCATGATTTCCATACTGTGAGTCAGCAGTGCCACCATTACGCCACCTGGACGAGTGTACTATACTGCATAATATTGTACTTGACTGTTTAAAATTACAAGCATAGAATTTCCAAAATCGAAGAATATCAACCGCAAGTTAATAACAAGTTCTATATTCTAAAAAAAAGTTATGTAGTCTCGCAAAGAAACCAATGATTAGTTTGATTGAGTTTGAAAGAAAATTCCAAACCTTTTACATGTTTTTATCAATTGCTGCCTTGCTAATTTGTTCTTTGCTTTGAGTGTCAATGGCTGATCATCATTCACGTGACAGTCATTAATTAAGATATCTCGCAGAAACGAAGCATGTGAGTGGAGGGCTAACCAATTGTATGAAGAGTAGTGTAGAGACAGTGCTTGTCAGTAACGAGGCTCTCATTGGGGTAACGATTAGATTAATTTGTGAAAACCCACGTTTACACTCACTTGTTGCAACTGGAATACAACTAAGACATGACACACTATTTATTATAGAATCATTTATATGTATTCAATGCCACAACCAGTTGCCACAGCCAAGGTGCCAGTACCTGGCTCATACCATCACAACAAAATGCCCCGATGCTAGGTGAGCAATTCTTAGATGGCCAACTAACCTATAGTTGCATTCGATACTTCCTGGTCAGCTCATCATCTGCACAGGCTCAGGTAGCCAGCCTGTGTCAATATGCCTACTGAGTTGTTTTATCTTCATGAAGGAATGGCAAGAGAGATCAGTTGTGTTCTCTTCATGGCAAGATGGCATGTGAGAAAGAGAGATAAAGGTGGCATGACCAGTTTATACCATTCCTATCATAAATCCTGAACCAAGGGGTACCATCAACTCTCTTGGTTCATCCAATTCTGTTCCGTCATGACTGAACCAACTGAATATCTTGGAACTAAATGGCCAATTCTAGACAGCCTCATTTCATTCCTCCAGACCAGCTTCATACCAGTGAGGCAGTTTATGGCTTGTAGAATATCCATCACAGTTATAACAAACAATGAATTTAAAAACCTGGCCCTGATGGTGCTCTCGTCATCAGTGAAACTCTGGGGGTAAACAACTGGTTTGTCCAGCTTCCTGTCTCTTTAGCATTGCAAACACAATGGTCCAGGTTGGCTCCACACTCCTTGACAGCTCTCGAACCCGGAGTTATCGATAATATGTCCAAGGATGAGTTTGGCAAGTGAGGACATCCACAGTCAAGAAGTAGGTGTAAAGTGGTTAGTGCTTTTATTTTAAACGAACAAGAGTCCAAATAGTGCAGTGCAGTGCTCCTTCAAGAAATAAAAAATCCAATAAAAATGGGTGATGTGCAGAGGTTACAATCCTATAATAAACAGCAATAAATAATCCATTAAAACAAAGTTAAAAATCCATAGGCAGAATCCTTTCCATTCCTGAAAAACAACCTCGAGTCCCAGAGTGCCGCAAGTCTAAAGCTGATGTCTCCTCTACTTACCCTTTTGGGTCTCTTGAGTAAGAGGAGACATCCACTGACAGGTGCAGTCAACCTTTTAAATGTAGTTTGTATTCCTCACTGCCTTTCATCGGCATCCCAGGAACCCCGCGAGCCCTGCTCCTTCTCCCACCACCATTCCACGGCATCATGCGGGAGCCCCGACTAAATGCATGGAGCAGGAGAGACATCATACTACTCTTGGGACTATAAACTCAACCGCCTGCTTCATCTTCTCTGCTGCACCAGCTCTGCCCTGATTTTGCTCTTTCTTCTTGCACATTTTCTTCCTTCATTTTAATCTCTGTCTTTTTCTTTCTTTTGTTTTCTGTTCTACACCCCTTTGTTCTTTGCTTAGGCTCCCCTTACACTTCTCGGGCTGGCATTAATTAAAGACCCAGAAGCGCTAACGAAGCAATTGAGTCAACAGTGTGCATCTGCACATGAATGCACGCTCAGCCATTCACTCCAATTCACACCTCGGAGCTGCTCCGCCACGCCACCACACACACACACACACAGACCTGGACCCAACATAAGTCCGATTGCGCATTCATTTCATTATTTATTTAAAAATCAGACATTGCCACGGGCCCAAATATTTCTTATCATAGACATTGTGGGAGATGGCCGGCCGCTTATTTCGGCCAACACATCCAGGCCAATTGGAGTCCTCCCTGCAGCATGGAGGTGCCCCAGATTCCCGCAGGGCATCATGGGAAATGGAGTTCAACTTCACAGCCCTGCTGGGTGTCGTGGGTGCCATCGGGTGACTCTGCAGGGAGACACAGGGATTTCTATTTTCCCTATAGCCCGGAAGTACTCTCAAATCATGGGGACGGAAGAACTGAAGTACTTCTGGGCTGAAGAAAAGTCTTCATCTGACCCGGAAGTGCTATTGGATCACGTGGACTGAAGGACAGGAGCACTTCTGGGTCAAGGACGATATAAAGAATTATGGGAAACCCAGCAAGCTGAGCCGGAGTTGGGTGGTAGAGTGACTGAGCTGCTGGGAGGAGAAGAGGATCATTATTGTTATTATTATTATGAATTTATTGTTTATGGTGGTGATTGTGGTGTCGACTGTGGCACAATATCAGAAAGAAGAAATTAAAATTATTTTGGATACTTTTACCTGGTGTCTGGACATTTGTCTCTGGGGTTTAGAAGAGCGACAGCGACCCCTAGTGTCACAACATATAAAATATTTATCAACTTATATGCTACATATCACTCATTTTACACTCCTCCACACAAAATAAAATTTGAAAAAGATCCAGAAGATTATTTAACATGAAGCTCAAGTTTTTGGGACTGATACAGATGATGTGGTAAATGTGTGTCAGAGGGCCATGTTGGAAAAAATGGAAATCCTCTCAAATGAAGACAAACACTCACTATATGGACAACTTAACATCAGTAAATCAGGGAGGAGAGACACTTTAAAGGCTCACACAAAACTCCTTTCTTCCCAGTGCCCTATATTTGTTTAATAAAGAATTCTTCTTCTTCTTTTGGCTGCTCCCGTTCGGGGTTGCCACAGCAGATCATCTTTCTCTATATATTCCTTTAAGTAGTTAAAAGATACTACCGTATATCCTCACGTATAAGTCGGATCTTGAAACCTGAAAAATCGATCATAAAATCAGACCCGGACTTATACGCTCATTCAAAAATGTGATGCTTAATTTTTTCTTTTTTATATCTTTTTGCCTCCTCCAATCTCGCTCCAGTTTCTCAGACACATCGAATTTTGTTGCTGCAGCGCAGTTACCAATTTCTTTTGCCACTTCAAAGACATTTAATTTAAAACCAGCTTCATATTTTCTTTTGATCAAATGCTCTTACAATAAAGGTGTATGAGGGTGTGAGATACAAAAAACACAAATCAGTACAAATGTCACTTCGAAATAGTTTGGGTATTAGCATGTGGTCACGTAGGCACAATACAGTGAGAGAGAGAAAAAGGTTTTACAGAGTATTGCCACACCCTCATAGGAAAAAAGGCCATGTGCTCTGTGGTTACTCTCTCAGGTGGGTGTTAGCATATCATAATCCCTAGTATCAATAGCATGAGTTTTCCTCATTTAACTTATACGACCGTCATTTTAAAATACCAGAAATTATACTGTAAAATCAAGTCCCGAGTTATCCACGGGAGAACTTATATGCGAGTATATATGGTAGCTGTGTAAGCCCGTGCTGTAATAAGGGGTCCTAGAAACTATTGAAATCATCAGAAAAAAAGTTGAAATGTAGAGATGTCAGGTAATTGAAAGGAACTTCTCTGGGTATCTCTCTCCTAGAAGGTTTCATTTTGTCGACATGCTCACATCCCTTGTGCATTAGCAGCGGGAGGAAAAGTAAAAGGGATACCATTGTGCTGATGTGCTTGCATCGCTTGTGTGTTAGTGGCTTAGCGTGTTTCTGTTTCCTCAGAGGTGGATCCCTTACCCCAACTCCACTTCTCACTTCTGGGCCGGACAGACAGACACACACACTTCCGTGCATAGACGTTTATATATAAGATTCTGTTTTTGAAATGATGCAAATATTTTAGAATTTCTGGGTAAGTGTTCACCTGTCTTGTCTCTGTTTTATTTCATTTGTGTCTATTATTGGATGCAACTGAGAAGGCAATTTTCCTGTTTTCTGTGTAAATATAACTAAATAAAACCTTTCAAGCTTGAACAATAGCAAAAAATATGAGCTCTACAAACAACGTGGGTGTATTGGAACTAGAAATTAATGGTTGTGGAAAAAATGAAGACGCAATTAGTTATTCAAGTAGTTTTATTTCTCACTGTATGGTTTGGAAGTTTGACAACATCTGAACTTCTAGGTATAAGTTTCATCTTCATCTTGCAGAATCAAAAATTACTGACATTATGGAAGATGGCCTTGTGCATGGCTAGTATGACAAGACACGAGGGGTTATAAGTTCTCTCATTAAAGGATGGCAAGGGAATTGAACAGTTAAGGTTCTTAGTTCAGGATGAGGATGAGGGACCCATGAGAGTTATATACAAGCTCATAATACTGGACTGGCAACTTGAGGGATGTTTGTCCCTTTAATGAAAGTTTCTGGATCATTTAAGGACAGTATTGGGGAGCTCTAGGATGATGGCCTCAGGAATATCCTAGCTATCTTCTTGCCATGAAAGTCAACCAGAAGCACTGTCTGACCTGAAGTTAATAGTGACAACCAGCTAGTCGGCCGTACAATGTGAAGTCAAGAGGAGTTCTGGAAGAGTACTGAATTGGTGGTGCTGAAGTTGAGACGGGTTTGTGTTGACATCTTATCTGAAGTGTGTTTTAGCTTGGAGTCTTCTTGGGTAGGGACCACACACCTAGATTTTGGTAGGTCATCTCGATCTTCCTGGAAGATTCTCTCTCTAAACCTCCGTTAGATTGGATGGAGATCATCTGTAAATGGCCATCTTCAAGTCTCTCCTCACATGCTCTATGGGATTTAGGTCTGGGCTTTGGTTGTACCACTCAAGTAGAGTCCCGAAGCCACTCCAGTGTTTTCTTGGTTGTAGGGTTTGGGTGATTGTTGGGCTGAATGGTGAACTATTGCCTCAGTCTGTGGAAGTGTGCACTCTGGAGCAGGTTTTCTTCAAGTTTCTCTTTCTATTTGGCTTATTCATTTGTCTCTCAATTCTGACCAGCCTACCACTGAGAATCACCCCTAGTAACGTAATGTTACCACCACCATGCCCACCACTGTAGGGTAGATTTTAAGCAGGTGATGAACAGTGTCTGGTCTTCACCAGATAAAATGCTTGAATCTCTGCCCAGAGTTCAGTTTTGATTTCATCAGACCATGCTCTCAGGGTCAGAGCATGCTCTCAGGTTTTTTCTCATGCTCTCAGAGTCCTTAAAACACTGTCTTTCAAACGCTAAGTAGGAGTTTGCCGGTCTATCACAAAATTGTGACTGATGAAGTGCTGCTGAGATGGTCGGCCTTCCGACATGTTCTCCAATCTCAGCAGAGGACTTTTGAAGCTCTGTAAGAGTGACCACTGGGTTCTTGGACACCTCCCTGACCAAGATCTTTCTTGCCTGGTAGCTCAGCTTGGCTGGACACCCAACTCTAGTAAGAATCCTGGTGGTTCGGTTCCAAACTTCTTTTATTTCAAAATTATTAAGGTAGGGCGGCACTGTGGTAGTGCTGCTGCCTCACAGTAAGGAGACCTGGGTTTGCTTCCCGGGTCCTCCCTGTATGGAGTTTGCATGTTCTCCCTGTATCTGTGTGGGTTTCCTTCGGGTGCTCCGGTTTCCTCCTTCAGTCCAAAGACATGCAGATTAGGTGTATTGGAAGTCCTATATTGTCCTTAGTGTCTGTGTGTGTGTGTGTGTGTGTAGCACCCTGCCCGGAGATTTGTTCCTGCCTTGCGCCCTGTGATGGCTGGAATTGGCTCTGGCAGACCCCCGTGACCCTATGTAGCGGGTTGGGAAATGACTGACTGATTATTAAAGTCCGTGTGTACCTTTAAACACTCAAAGCTTTAGAAATCCCCTTGCCCTGATTTATGAATCAGCACAGTTTGAGTGTCGAGGACTACAAGGAGTTCTTTGGACTGCATGACTTGGTTTTTGCCTTGAAATGCATTACGAATTGTAGAACCATATATACACAGGTAACTGCTTGCTTTTCTTAACAATATCCAGTCAATTTAATTTGCCACAGGTTGACTGTAATCAAGTTCTGGAAACATCTCAAGGAAGATTAAACCCAACAGCAAAGGGTGTGAATACCTTTATGAATGATAGCCTTCAGTTTTGGATTTTTTTATAAATTTGCAAACCTTTCTGAAAAGTCATTATAGGCTATTGAGTGTAGATTGATGTGCAAAACTGTCAAGTTTATCTATGTAAAATTAAATCTGCATCACAATAATAAGTGTGCAGAAAATGACAGAGTCTTATACTTTCTGAATCTACTGTACATTCTGAATAACTTTTTTCAAAGCAGTTTGGCAATTTGTCACAGGACTTGATTGTTTCCTCCTCCTAATTAATTGCAGCACTCTCACTTCTGTCATGTCAAAGTAATTAATTTCTATTAGTTAACCTAAGCGGCAGCACCAGCATTAATCCCTACAGAATGCTGTTTGTGAGATCATCTCATTCTGGAATGCAGAACCAGAGGATTTAAGTCCTTTTACAACTAATTTACTGTTGAATGAGATATCATGTCATACAAAAATTCTTCTATCCAATCATTTTAAAATCTGCTTTATCTAAATATGGAATTTGCCCCTGAACCATCAGGAACCAACATTGGACAGGATGCCAGTCCATCAGCTTGTGTCACCTATAAGGTCCATGGAATCTGAAGCAGTTTCAGATAACAGAGCTAGAAGTGTCTTACTATCATTTGGAGCACATCTGGTAGCTCAAACTGATTAGAACAACTGTCTCCACAGATTGAATTCTGTCCCATTCACTTTCTGTACCATGTTGGTCTGTTTGTAACAATCCTCCTAAACTAAATGTGACACATGCTAAGTGTCAGATAAACCTTAAGTTAAATTCTTTTTATAACAATAGAGTTGGTTGCTCTGCCATACTCCTCCCAAATCTTGTGGTTATGTAAAGACAGAAAAACAAAAGATCAACAATTTGTTTATAATATTCTCCTCTTCTTCTTCTTTCAGCTGCTCTGTCTCCATCTGTCCCTGTCTTTTACATTATTTTCTGCCACACCGACCGCCTTCATGTTCTCCATCACCACACCCATAAACCTTCTCTTTGGTCTTTCTTTTTTCCTCTTGCCTGGCGGTTCCATCCTTTAACATTCTCTTGCCCGATGTACCCCCCATCTCTCCTCTGCATGCGCTCAAACCATCTCAATCAAGCCTCTCTCACTTGGTCACTATGCTGTCGTACCTGTGTTGTCCTCCTAACATCCTCATTCCTAATCCTTTTTACCCTCATTACTCCAAGCAAAAATCGTAGCAGCTCCCACTTCCAGATCTGCCTCCTGTCTTTTCGTCAGTGCCTCTGTCTACAAACCATACAACACACTATACTGTAGCTGGTCTCACTACTGCTTTATAGACCTTCCCTTTCACTCTTGCATTTATTCTTCTAAAACAAATCACTCCTACCACTCTTCTCCACCCAATCCACCCTGCCTGCACTCTCTTCTTCACCTCCCTGCCACACTCTTCTTTGCTTTAGACTGTTGAACCCAGATATTTAAATTTATCTACCTTCACCATCTTTGCCCCTTTCAGTTGGACTCTTCCACCACCTTCCCTCTCATTCATATGCATGTACTCTGTCTTACTCCTACTGACTTTCATTCCCCTTCTCTCCAGTACATACTTCAACCTGTCCAGGTTTGTCTCAACCTGCTCTCTACTCTCACTACAGATTACAATGTCATCTGCGAACATCATAGTCCATGGAATCTTCTGTCTGGCATCAACTGTCAACCTACCCATCACCAGTTCAAACAAGAAAGGGCTCAGAGCCAATTTTAATGTTTAACTAACTGCATTATAATATCCAAAGGACAGAAAAATAGGTATATTTTAATCAGTTGCCATGCCATGCCTGAATGAATATCTGCCAGTATTACTCACCCCGGTGTTGATAAAGTGTTTTGAGAGACTGGTCCAGAGTCATATCATGTCCTTCATCCCTCCCACCTTTGATGTACACCACTTTGCTTACAGGGCTAACGGGTCTACAGAGGACACTGTTGCTGCTGCTTTCCATGCTACCCTGTCCCATCTGGAGCACCAGGGGAGCTATGCACATCTCCTCTTTATTGATTTTACCTCTGCTTTTAACACCATCCTCCCTCACAGATTGGTGTGCAAGCTGCTAGCCCTGGGACTCCCGTATTCCACCTGTGTATAGATTAAAGACTTCCTAACAGACCGCACACAAAGGATTAGGGTGGGCCCTCACATCTCCTCGGCCATCAACATCAGCACCGGATCTCCTCAGGTCTGTGTGCTGAGCCCCCTACTCGTCACGCTGTACACAGATGGCGATACCACTGTGGTGGGGCTCATCTCTGGTGAGGATGAGTCTGCCTACAGGGATGAAGTGGAGCGGCTGACAGTGTGGTGCACTAACAACAACCTGCTCCTGAACACAAGTAAGACCAAGGAGCTCATTGTGGACTTCATGAAAAAGAAAACGGACATCAAACAACCACTCTACATCCGGAGGGGACTGTATGGAGAGGGTGTCATACTTCCTCTTACTGGGAGTCCACATCATGGAAGACCTGTCCTGGGGTGTGAACACAACTGAGCTGGTGAAGAAGGCGCAGCAAAGACTTTATTTCCTGAGAGTGCTCAGTAAAAATAACATCCCCCAAAAACTGCTGGTGTTCTTCTATCACTGCTCTATTGAGAGTATCCTGTGCTACTGCCTCTGCGTGGGGTTTTCCAGCTGCACAACAGCGCAGAGGACAACAACTTCAGCGGATTGTAAAGACTGCCCAGCAGATCATCGGCTGCTCTTTACCCTCTCTGGATGAACTACACAGCTCTCACTGCCTCAGAAAAGCAGAAAACATCTTGAAAGACTCCTCACAGCCCCGCTCATAACATCAGGCAAAAGATAGAGAAGCATCAAAACAAAGACTAATGGACTGAATAGCAGTTTCTACCCTGTTGCTATTAGGGCACTGAATGCCACCTCATCACCTTCAATGCAGAAGTGCAACAGATGACATCTTGTGCAATAGTGTTCATGTGCAATTAAGGTCTTATGTTGAATATTTGTGTTCTACCTTATTTCTTCTTATCCTTTTGTAATTATATTTATTTATATTTTGACACTGCAGGGCCTGCACCTAATTTTATTGTATTTGTTGCAATGACAATAAAGATATTCTGATATTCTGAAATTCAATCACATACCCTTTCTTTTCACAAAGCACAGATTGTGAAAGTTACATTGAGTTGCCCCCTCACTCAGTTTCCCACCCCAATATACATAAATGCACATAAACACACTCAGATAACCTAAATATAAATTTATGAAAGTAGAGACATTTTCTGGATAACAAATACATTTTGTTGACCCAAACAAAAGTTTATAGAACATCAGGCTAAATAATTTTCACTTTAACAAAATGTAAATTTCAGAATAATGAACGTTTTCAAACCAAAGATGGCCACCAAAAATAATAATGCAATGGAAAAAAT